>NC_092243.1:7732500-7807500 GCF_036320965.1 Panulirus ornatus | reverse complement strand
TGTTACTTGACTTGATTGTCCACTACATCATCCTGCAATCTCTCGAGGTAGACGTGGTTGAGGGGAGGAGCACCTTTCCCTTTTTTTTCCCCCCTCTTCTCCCATTGCAAATTTATTATTTGATCAGTCACACGCATGATTCAGTGAAAGAAAGAAAGAAGGAAAGAACTGAAAGAAAGAAAGAAGGAAAGAACTTCCTGGCGATAGAATATTTTCTTTCTTCTTTCTTGTCCCTTAAACTAGGAATTCAAGGGTTAATGTAAGGTCTTTCGTTCGATCTGTTAGAAAACTAGTACGAAATGAATGTCCATCTATGGAAGCCATCGTGGTATGTGATAAGTCTCGCCAGGATACTAGAGAAATGATCTTTGTATGTACGTGTATTGACCTTAATGACAAGCAGACACACTTGTATATACTTGTATTGACCTTAATGACGAGCTGACACACTTGTATGTACGTGTATTGAACTTAATGACAAGCTGACACACTTGTATATACTTGTATTGACCTTAATGACGAGCTGACACACTTGTATGTACGTGTATTGACCTTAATGACCAGCTGACACACTTGTATATACTTGTATTGACCTTAATGACGAGCTGACACACTTGTATGTACGTGTATTGAACTTAATGACAAGCTGACACACTTGTATATACTTGTATTGACCTTAATGACGAGCTGACACACTTGTATGTACGTGTATTGACCTTAATGACGAGCTGACACACTTGTATGCATGTGTATTGACCTTAATGACAAGCTGACACACTTGTATATACTTGTATTGACCTTAATGACGAGCTGACACACTTGTATGTACTTGTATTGACCTTAATGACGAGCTGACACACTTGTATGTACTTGTATTGACCTTAATGACGAGCTGACACACTTGTATGTACTTGTATTGACCTTAATGACGAGCTGACACACTTGTATGTACTTGTATTGACCTTAATGACGAGCTGACACACTTGTATGCATGTGTAGTTATGCACGTGTAGTGACCTTGATATACGGGTTGGCGTATAGAATAAGTTCAGCGTTTACTGTAAGGGATTAGGAAGCTAAGGTTACACGAGGATACGGGCATCATTCAAGAAATAGATCAGACATGCTTTCTACACTTATATGGGAGGATGATAGACCGGCTTTTTTGAATCATAGAGAGTCACCGAGGTATCTGAATGGAAATGTACACAGTGAAATGTATATATATAGGATCAGATTCCCGGTATCTGTAGCGAATCGTGTTGTTGATCTGTCGTGTCTATCGTTCGTCGTCGTCCTTCTTCTCCTCCTCCTCCTTCTTCTCCTCATCCTCCTCCTCCCACCATCTATCACTGTTGGAGAAAACCACGCCATAAGCCTAGATCCATCGCGTATCCTCGACAATAACCTTACCTTTTATTTTAGTTCTTTATTTTGACGCTTCTAAAATGAAAAAAAAATATCATGTACTTCAGTCCGTCCTGCGGATATACGAATGTGATAAGAAAAAAAAAATTGAAGAATTGAAGAGGAAAAACACAGGTGTGCCAAGATATATGTCGTCCTTTACTGGGGACAATTGGCCATCTCCTGTGAGATTATACGCCTCACTCTGTGACCTGTGATACCTCATCTACCTCCGCATGACCTCACACTGTGACCTGCGATACCGCATCTACCTCCACATGACCTCCGGTTGTTTGATATCGGCAGCTCATCGATCGAATGGTCTTGTACTACGGCCATGATTGTTAGCCGTGTGTGTGTGTGTGTGTGTGTGTGTGTGTGTGTGTGTGTATATATATTCTTTTCTTTCATACTATTCGCCATTTCCCGCGTTAGCGAGGTAGCGTTAAGAACAGAGGGGTGGGCCATTGAGGGAATATCCTCACCTGGCCCCCTTCTGTGTTCCTTCTTTTGGATAATGAAATAAAAGAAAACGAGAGGGGAGGATTTCCAGCCACCCGCTCCCTCCCCTTTTAGTCGCCTTCTGCGACACGCAGGGAATACGTGGGAAGTATTCTTTCTCCCCTATCCCCAGGGATATATATATATATATATATATATATATATATATATATATATATATATATATATGTAGAGAGAGAGAGAGAGAGAGAGAGAGAGAGAGAGAGAGAGAGAGAGAGAGAGAGAGATGGTCTGCTGGACGAACCGGTTGTGAACGCGTATCGAACGCTGTCTTAGGTTTCGTAAACCCTTGTGCTAGAGCAGGTCTATGGCGAGGTTGTAGAGATGATGATAGAATTCTCACAAGGCTTGAGGCCAGGGTTTTGTGGGAAGCCCGGAAGAGGAGAGATGAGATTTTAGAATAATGACAATTTATTACGTGACTAGATGATAGAAAATGGAAGTAGTAAACAAAATGATATGGAGTTATTTTTTGGCATTCTTTCTCTGACATGGCCCCACCCTCGACCACCCCCCACCCACCTCTTCATCTCTCAGAGGGGCAGCCCTAGGTGGACCTTGATATGCCAACCAACCCTTAATTAAGGGCTCTGTACTAGAGTAAGGCAAGGCCACCACACGATAACTCAAAGCTCCTCTGGATTGTTCTTATTTGCATATTTAAGGTGATTCATCCACTGAGTGTTTTCAAGGAACATCTTCCCATAGAGCTTATGATGGTTATTGCTATATTCCCCTAAATTACAACGTCATCTTTAAAGTCACTTGGGGAAATATCCCACACAGATAAAGACGTTTAAGCTACGATTCAACTGAAATACATCACCTGTCTTGTACTTTGCTTCCACTCGTTTAGTGTTAAGTACAGTGTGCCTAATCGTTCGCTCGCGAGCGCGTAGCTAATAGAAGTGAGTGGCTATTTCTCTTATCACAGCAGCATCTTGGCTGTGTCTCTCTGTAATATTATCCCCAAGTTCCTTTTGCTTTGTGCTTCTCTCCTTGCAAGAGTGGCTATACGTGCAATTGCTTTCGCCAGACAGCAATGCGATATATAACCGCGTCTGTCTTTGTATGTTTGGCGAGACGTCTCCAAATACAACGTGTATTCATGATAAAGCATCTATATATATATATATATATATATATATATATATATATATATATATATATATATATATATATATTCACTGTGGGATTTACGGATGTCTCGTCTTCTGAATACGTGTGTGTGTGTGTGTGTGTGTGTGTGTGTGTGTGTGTGTGTGTGTGTAACAGCACGTATTGCACTTCTGAATTGATCTGTCGAATGGGGAAAAAAAAAATCATTGTTAACCCTATCAAAGACTTGGCTCCATCGTATGAACCTCTGCTGGAGGGACAAAAGAAAAAATAATGCATTATTTCCGCGTGATGATTCGCAAATCGGACTTTAAAAAGAATTATTTTGATGAGGATTCATCCTCTGTACGAGTGAGAAGTAATTTTGATAAATCTATACGTATCAGGGCAGTGATAAATGAGACACACGAATAATGATGTGAGAAGTTCTCAATCTCTGTAATAATCTTCCTCAGTGCATAAAACTGACTCTCAGTGGTGCATTAAGCATGAGAAACGACACGACGGGGAAACAATATAGGCGGAAGGAAGGGAATTGGATAGGAAAGATGATGTTACATAATACCTCATCTGAATGCACTCTGGCGCAGTTTGAGGATCCTAATATCACGTATGGAAGATAAAAGAATAGATGATAAGACGTTGTGTTTTAGAAAAAGACATGATTTCTTCTATGACAGGTTGAATTGCTAGTGAAGGAATTTCAGTAGTATATAAAGGGGGGTGTGTACCCTTAATGGGAACTAGTGACCGTTCCTTTAGCTGGTGACCGATCCTTTTGCTGGTGACCGATCCTTTTGCTGGTGACCGATCCTTTTGCTGGTGACCGATCCTTTAGCTTAGGAATTATATTCGTCCATAAAACAAATGCATTATTTCTTTTATTTTTTTTTTTTTTGCCAACACTGAGAAGACGTATTCTCAGCAATAGGGATGAGCCCTTGTCTACTTCCTCAGGAAGAAAGTGCTGCTTGTGTAGACTTTGTGATTGTGTCTCGTAAAAGGAGACTGGCTAAGGTCGTTCAACTCCCTTCGGAGTGTAACCGTCTAACGATATACCCTGTCTTACTCCTCTAGGCAGAGGTGGTCTTCAATAAGAGCCAAAGTTCTGGAGTACTTGTAGATTCGTGTGAACATCGGGCATAACTTCTGAAGAAGGTAGAGGCTATTGAGAAACACAATACCTACTCTCTCTCTCTCTCTCTCTCTCTCTCTCTCTCTCTCTCTCTCTCTCTCTCTCTCTCTCTTGCCGTAACTTCATTCTGAAATCAAACTTGTCCTACGCACTTACAGTATTATTAACGTAATCTTGTCTTATCTCGTAGGAGAAATATGTCTTATTTCTCCTGTTTCATTCATAGTTTTGTAAGACACTTCTCTCTCTCTCTGCTTCGCGACCTATATATATATATATATATATATATATATATATATATATATATATATATATATATATATATATACTGGCGAAGTAAGCAGACTTTGAAAAAAGCGTCGCATTACAAAGAGGGAAAATGCCTCACCTATGATCGAGCCTGGGTTATACAAAGATAATTTGAGTGCGCCATATTTTTCCTTATTGATAATGGCAGTGATTACGGAGGATCCAGGGCGCTGGCGCTGCTGCTGCTGCCGTATGAGTCACAGTGACATAAAACAGGTTGATGTTAACAAAGGAGAGTGGAGGTGGGGAGGGGAGGAGGTGGGGTGGTGTTGCCAGTGAATGATTCTCCCCTGGGCGAAGTGGTGGTTTGTGGGGAGGAGAGGAGAGGGGAGGACAAAAAAAAAAACCCACATGTAGATGATAGGGAGATGGTAAGAGTGTGGTGGTGGGGTGATTGTGGTGGTGCACTGAAATCGAGTGTCTGAATGATCGGGTTACCGACACACACACACACACACACACACACACCCGTCTTCCCTCCGTGCTTGGGTGGTGGGTCATGCAGGATTCTTGTCCCGGCAGTCCTGGGCCTGAGTCAAGGTAGAAAACCGGTGTTGTCCGTTGTCAAAACCGCCGGGAGGTCATCCCTAGCACCGCCGGGAGGTCATCCCTAGCACCGCCGGGAGGTCATCCCTAGCACCGCCGGGAGGTCATCCCTAGCACCGCCGGGAGGTCATCCCTAGCACCGCCGGGAGGTCATCCCTAGCACCGCCGGGAGGTCATCCCTAGCACCCCTGACCTTCATAGCAAGCTTCGTGACGTCATCTTGCCTCGTCATTACCTGACGCCTCTCAAAGAAACAGTCATCAGTAAAAGATCGATCTATCTATTTGTCTATCTGTCTCTCTCTCTGTCTATCTACCTGTCTATCTATGTATATACCTATCTATCTATCTATTTATCAATATATCTATCTATCCATCTACTTATCTATCTATCTATCTATCTATCCATCCATCCATCCATTTGTCTGTATCCATCCATCTAACTATCTATCTATCTATCTTTCTATGTATCTGTCTGTCTGTCTATCTATCTATCTATACAGTTCTTACAACAGGAAAAGATTCCTGTCACCACAATACAGATTCTGTGTGAATCAGAAGAATGAGAGCTTCGGGCCGGTGTGTTTGATACCGACCTGTAACCATGGAAGCGATTGTGAGGGAACATTGGGCGAGGGGGGGTCAAGGGTCATCGCAACAGCATTCCATGGAAAATAGGATGTGATGGATCATAGGTTAGCCATTGGGTAACTGACATATTTTTTCTGTATCTTTTTCTAATGATAAAGCACTGGTCATTGGCAGTGGTGTTCTCTTAGGGCCGGGCTTGCATTACACACACACACACACACACACACACACACACACACGCACATACACACACACACACACGCACATACACACACACATGTCTCGTGTGTGTCCTTAAAGGTGATTAAGAGGGGCAGAAGCGTATGATAGAAATCTTTCCTCTCTTTAATAGTTGGAACAGAAGGAGCCGAAGGAAGACTTACTTCCTTGAAGGCACAGTCGTTAGTTCTACACGCTGCCTTGTTGATATATAATTATGCCGATGGAAAACTAAAGTCAAAATCTTCTGTCATCACGAGCAAATCAAACCGGTGTGACACCCGCTGATTGCATCGACCGATCGCGAAGGCCGAACTCCCTCGTATCGGAACAGGCGACTTCACCTAGGAAGCAATGACAAGTAAATGATCTTTCTTGTGCCTCTGGACTACTCAGGCAAAACACCCCCTCCCCCCCTTGGAGAGTGTCACACTTGCCCTAGTAAGAAAAAGAGAGGTGGAAAAAAAACACCCACTCCAACGAGCACCCGAAACACAGGCGCTCCATTATTGGCGAAGCATGGTTGCGATTATTGAGGTTTTCTCCCTCCTGATCTCTGAACCTGAGAGGCATGTAAATAAAGCTATAATGACAGGGCGGTCGAGCACGTAGTAGCTTAACGATCTCGCAAATGAATGCCAGTTAGGATAGAACGGGGGTCCGAGTTATCACGCTCCTCTTGCATCCAAGGAATTGGCCCCCACAACGTCTCTATATTCCCGACTGTGTCGCGCCCTCCCCTCGCGCGGGTGGTTGGCGCATGCCTAATTTACTGCCGTATACACTCAGGCGATCGGTGTGTGTGTGTGTGTGTGTGTGTGTGTGTGTGTGTGTGTGTTTGCGCTCTCGTACTAACTAATGGCGCTTCCTCGACAGCGTGACGTTTACAAAGATGCCACCGTCTGCAGCGAGTTGATCTGGATCTCGGCGTCAAACGCGGAAAGCTGGTGGTGATTAAGGAGGCGAAAATGTGTGGGTTCGTGGGTGGGTGAGGGTGGGTGTGGTAGTAGTGGGTCAGGGAGACTTGAGTAGGTGGTAAGAAGGTGGAAGTAGAGGTGGAGGAGGTGGTGGTAATGCCTTAAAAATTACGACGGGAAGGGAAGTGGTCTCAGTGTGTGTGTGTGTGTGTGTGTGTGTGTGTGTGTGTGTGTGTGTGTGTGTGGCGTGACGGGCCTTTTATCAGTTTATTTTCCCTTCCAGACTCTGGGGGTGGGGTTTAAGGTGGAGGGGTGGAAGGGGGAGACGTGTTTGGTTTTGGCGGTGGAGGTAAATTGGGATATAAACGGTTTATGCGGTGGTTGGCAGTCTCGGCAGACCGCTGTTATGATCTCCTAAAAGAAGTAATGCTTCCGTTATTGGCTGATTTCGTGAGTGGTGCCTTCTGTGTGTGTGTGTGTGTGTGTGTGAGATATTGCTGGGGGAGGGAAGGTGGAAGGGGGGAGGGGGGGTTAAGAGAGGTCTTGAAAGAGAATGGGAAGCAAGAGTTAAAAGAGTGATTCCGGGTGTCACTGAACAGAGCCAAGCCAGTACACGTCACCTCGTGAAGGATGTGTGGGGTTGAATGTGTCTCACATCAATGTTGTGTGTGTGTGTGGGGGGGGGGGGGGGTAAAGGCCCATCACACCTCACAGTCAGAGAAGGTTGGGTGGGAGTACGGTGTTCAGACAGGGGAATATATATATATATATATATATATATATATATATATATATACCTCAGATGTGAGTGTGTGGGGTGAGTGAGGTCGCTTGCTCACATGTCCGTCGACCTCACCTTCAATAGCGAGGGTGTGTGTGTGTGTGTGTGTGTGTGTGTGTGTGTGTGTGTGTGTGTGTGTGTTCTATTCCTAATACCATACGCAGTAATGGCCGTCATGTTATCAGCAATGATATGAACACATCCTCGCGAAATGAGATATCTACCGACGTAAGGTTAACCCCGTCTTGCATTTCACCACAGACTCAAGAAAAAAGCTCCGAATCACACGAAGATCGCACGAACTATTGTTCTTTTTACGCTTTTCTTTCATTTCAGTGAACCACACGAAATCAAAAAGCTTTGAATCACACGAAGAACGCACGAACTATGTCCTTTCTACCTTTTCTTTCATTTCGGTGAACCACACGAAAGAAAAAAGCTCTGAATCACACGAAGAACGCACGAACTATTGTTCTTTTTACCCCTTTTCTTTCATTTCAGTGAACCGCACGAAAGAAAGAAAGAAAAAAAACACCGCGAGAAAATCATTTCATGCCGAAAGACGTTTTCATAATCAGGCGAAGTACTAGGTGGTCTGAACAAGACACCGAATAGTATTAGAAACGAGTGGTGAAACCGTAAGCAGGTTATACCTCCATCAACGTCCTTTGGTAAGGAAATAGTCACCTGTGAGACCTGATCGGCTGTTATTTCCGAGCGCGGAGACGCGCACGTTGAGACAACACGCAATCTTGATCGCACAAGATTTTATTAAGCGAAATCCACTATTCATCTCTTTCACACGCGATGTCCGGAGAGGACGTTAGGGATGTGTTGCCAAGTCCCCTGGGGATTTTTCTCTTTCGGAGGCATTGAGAACTGTAGAGAGAAGTATGTGTCGAGTGTGTTAAGGGGATTTTTTCCTTTTTTCTGGAGCGCGTTGAGAACTCTTATTAAGTCTTAAGTGTTTTTGGGGCATCGTCAAAGGTCAAAGTTGTTATAAGGTGCAAGGTATTGTCTCAATGTATTCTAAGTTGGTATAGGCTATTTGAGAATATTGAGGGATGTGGATTAGATTCTGAAATCATTCTGATACACCGAAAGGGTTTTAAAATCCTGCTGGTAAATTATGGAGAATGGTATAAGTGCTGAGAATTACTGTGTGAGAGAGGTAATGAAAGGTGTTGGAGAGGACTTGACAGATTGAGAGGTATTGGTGAGGACTCAAGATTGGTGTGAAACGCTTCGAGAAACTGAGAACCGTTTTATATTACTGAAAACCATTAGCAATTTTTTTTCTTTTTTTTGTAGGCTTTATTGAATATTTCGAGTTACCTTAGGATGATGATCAGTATTAAGAATATAGCTAAATTCTTCGTGAAACTGAGAGAGGTTTGTTGATGATAATTATTGTTGTAGAAATGCAAGGTGCGAAAAAAAGAAGGTGAGCTAAACATTCTGTATATTAAAGGTCGTGGATTAACGATAAGGAGGGTGTGCTAATCGTAGTAGGGTTGGAGGAGTGGTAGTGTGTGGTGAAGAGGTTAAGGAGTTTGTAAGAAAGATTTGCAAAATCGGTTGCATATGACGATAAACACTTGAAAGGTAGAAAACGTTTCTATTCGTAGAAAAGTGTTTAAACGTTTGTCTTATACTCTCCAAATGTTTAAGAGCTTTTGATATTCTATTTCTAGGGGGGAGGGGGATTACCGTTATAATCTTGTGGAGTTTAACTCGACTGTGTCACAAGACGAGAAGCTCCTTTTCCCACAATCTCTCCCAGGCGAGAAGACCCAAGCATTACATTCGTTTACCAAAGTTAGTTCAACACGGCGAGGTAGTTGCGTACATCATCACGCGCTCTTAATTGTGACAAATGTCCCTGCTTCCCAAGTGTTTATGTGTGAGCGTATAAATTACAATTAGTGTCACATAAAGCATGAAAAAAAAGATAGATTAGCGCCTCGAGACAGTAACTTGAGACATTGCGCCAATGGATTAAGACAATGTATAGCACAGGAGAACGTCTCTGCATGGGAAGAGTTACAGTCCTTTCAGCATAAAGTCTTGAAGGACTTCACTCATCGTAGTGGATGGGGTGTAACATGATAACGTTCAAGTATGTCCGTGTACGGAGGGAACTAGTTTTGATGGACTCCTCCAGCCACACGAGCATTGACCGTTATGATACCTCCTCCTTCATTCCTCGAACAGCGAAGCCCTCTCTCTCTCTCTTCCTTATTTGATCTTCGTCTCCTCATTTAACCTTTCAGTCTTTAAAGATTTAGGTCTGCAGGCGCCTAAGGACCTTTAATTGCAACATTCCTTTTCTTAAACTGTATTCATTCCAGTCAATACAAGGACCCCATGACTGAGACACCGTCTTTTGCCCGGGCCATGCCCGTCACTGTGGTAAAGAAGAAGAAGACAGACGCAGTGGAGTTGAATTGTTGTCCTTTGAGGAGATCAACACCCACAAAGGGGGGTGTACCTTGTGACTGATGGTGTTTCCATCGCTCTAGAGGAGGATCTAATCCCGAGTATAATAATTTTGCTGAGTGACTCTGATCTTTTATAGAGACGATATGATCTAATCTCATACGATATGATATAATCCCATGTAATTTTTCGGACTCTTTCATTAACTATGAAAGTTTCATCCAAAACCTATTCAGTCAGCGCCCTTTATTTTTTTTTCTCGATCTCGTGCGTCCAAAACATATAGATAGCCGTAATTGTACATCTTCACTCAACATATCTTTCGAAAAAGGAAAGAAAATGACTTTTCTCGATATCATACATTAAAAAAAAAATAGTCATAATTCTACATATACACTTCTGGATATCTGATAGAAAAAAAAAGCCTTCGTGTATTTCTGTTAAAACAAAAGCAAAAAAAAAAGTCTTCGTGTATTTTACTCACCGTTAGCAGTCATGTATCTTACTCCCCAACACCTATTTCAATCTTTTTTTTCTTTCGTTCTTTCGCACGAAACGACAATAATTCAAAGCAAAACCGCAAACTCTTTCGACCTGGCTGCACTCCCATAACTCATCACTCCTCACAAACCCACTCTGACCTTACGACACAAGCGCGTCTGGAAGCCTCATTAAAAGAAACTAAAAAAAAGAAGAAAAGAAAAGGAACCTCACTGCAACCCCATGAAAAAAGGGGCAGCATTTTCACGCTCATTCGCCGATCTGGTTCGACTTCCCAGGAGACGGCAGCGGTTCGAATCATTTTTCCAAAGCTTGTGGTTCAGAGGTGAGAAAGGGTCTTAATCACGTGACAGTAGCAGGGGGGAGAGGAGGGGCCTTTAGTTACCATTCGCAGATCTTAATCACGTGACAGTAACAGGGGGGGGGGGGGCGGCCTTTCGTTACCATTCGCAAATTTTCAGGTTCGTTATGACTGCTCATCTATCCATACTTCATGTGGTTTAGTCAGGCGAAGACTTAAGTTTTATTTTTTTTTTTCTTTTTAAACAAGACCGAAATATTGGTTTGGTTTAGTTTGGTTTTATAATGACTGGAAGAGCCGAGGCGTGAAGGAAGTCGTTATATTGATGATTTTCATTTGGGTGATTCTGTAAGATGTGTCATAAATAGACGTGAAATAAAGGATATTGTGGGGTTTCGTTTACTAAACGTGGCTGGAGAAACTGGAAAAGATTAAATGCAAATTGGCTGATTGAACGCTTATGTAGGAGACTTCAACGTATCTAAAGTAATGAGCTTTTTCGATACATGTCGGTCTCTGTTCTTATTATTATTTACAAGGATCTTGCATGCAGTGGGAGCTAGCATGGTCGGAGAATTGTCTAGATCACCTTAAGAAAGTGTTCAAGATTTCTTTTCCTATGGTTGGTTATGGCTTGAAGATGATGACCTCACCGACCCGGGAAGTCGCTTGGCATAAAGTACACATAACCAACATATCAACCTCTTAATCGTCTTTATTTTCATCATGATAATCATCTTTTTCTTCCTCTTCGTTTTCCTCTTTATCCCCTCCTCCTTCTCATCTTCTTCTTCATCATCATCAATATCATCATTATCTTCTTCTTCTTCTTCATCAATATCTTCTTCTCCTTCTTCATCATCATTATTATCAATATTTTCTTCTTCTTCTTCTCCATCAATATCTTCTTCTTCTCCTTTTTCTTCATCATCATTATTATCAATATTTTCTTCTTCTTCATCAATATCTTCTTCTCCTTTTTCTTCATCATCATTATTATCAATATTTTCTTCTTCTTCATCAATATCTTCTTCTCCTTTTTCTTCATCATCATTATTATCAATATTTTCTTCTTCTTTTTCTGCTTAAAGAAAATATATTGTAATCTGCCTTTGCACTTTGCGTCCTTTTCTTTTATTTTCTGAGTCTTTTCTCTCCTCCTTTGTTTATTGTACCAGCATGGTTTCTGTTTGTTTACACCATTGTTTCTATCTGATGCTTTGCCTGTGTGTCTGTCTGTCTGTGTTTCTTGTCTGTCTAAACTCTCAGCCTGTCTGTCTGTCTGCCTGTTTGGTTTCCTGTCTGTTAATCAGTCTCTCTCTCTCTCTCTCTCTCTCTCTCTCTCTCTCTCTCTCTCTCTCTCTCTCTCTCTCTTTCAGAGTTCTTCTCCTAGCGGTGCCTTGTGCATGGTTAAGTGGCTCGATCGTTTAGCAATTTCATGAGGTTAGGAGTACAAGTGGGTGAATTGAACGCCCCGTTTAGGAAAAATCAGGGTTAATTAGTGATCTAGATATTCCAAGATTAATTAAACCCAGATTTGGAATGATTAATTAAACCAATAAGGTAATATGAATGATTCCAGATTGATCAAACCGAATATTGGATTAATCAGGATTAGTTAGTTGAACAAAAAATATGGATAATTTCAGAGTAATCAAACCGAACAATTGGATTAATCAGGATTAATTAAACCAATAAGGCGATCTGGATAATTCAAGCCAATTTCGTAATGCAGCTTAGAGAGACAAGGCGTCCTGCGGTCGGGTTCCTCCCTGCTATCATGTGTCATTTCTCCTTCCCTTCATCTATATTGGTACACGTTCGCCGTGCAACCCTACCCCAGCCCACGCTGCCTGGGGTCGACGCCAAATAACTCGTTTCTCGTTTATTAATTTCCGAATTAAGATTCTGTTCGGAAGCCACGCGAAGTGGGAGTTCGTTCAGGGGGCCAAGGGAGGGAGGGAGGGGAAGGAGGGGATTTTGTAAGGAAAAAGGGGAGGGGGAGGGGGCTGTTTTATATCCCCCTTGTTGCATCTGTGGAATATAGTGACTTTAAAACAGTTATATATATATATATATATATATATATATATATATATATATATATATATATATATATATATATAATTTTCGTCATTCTTAGAATTTCTCTCTCTCTCTCTCTCTCTCTCTCTCTCTCTCTCTCTCTCTCTCTCTCTCTCTCTCTCTCTCTCACATAACTCTGCTGTTGACCAACTAACTCACTTGGACATTTAAAAACTCTATTACTTTACCCAGAATTCTTACATAAGAGTGATATCACATCAGAGGAGGCATTACTGATTGAAGTGTGATATTCGTATACTTTCTGAGAAATACCTAGAGCAAGCAGTTCGCGAACACAGCGATTAACGTCTCTGTGGAGTTACACCCATGCGTGTATTCGTGTGCGTTGTTGAAGTACCTGGTGAAGTACTTGATGAAGTACCTGGTGAAGTACCTGGTGAAGTACCTGGTGAAGTACCCTGTGAAGTTACTTGGTGAAGTCTTTGGAGAGTCTTCCACACCCCCACAGCCCAGGATATTGGATGAACCATATCTCTGTCTCTCTCTCCATGACCGCATAGGGAACATCTTCGAATCCGTATTCATGAGAGAATGAATCATAAATTTTGAGTTGATGTTCTCCTACAATAGATACGGTACTTGATACTGTGCCTCGGTATTTCCCTCAAGAAAAGATCGACCTCTCCCCGATGTGTCTCATAATACCAACAGCTTCACACACACACACTATGTATGGATTTCGTTGATAGATTAATCATACCAACCCAGGATCCCTTTATTGGGTCTCCTACCTGCAGTTTCCAGGCTGACCGTTAGCTTAATGATGAGACCGAGTCTCCCATGTCCCAGGAGAAGCTGACGGTCAGCTTAATGATGAGACCGAGTCTCCCATGTCCCAGGAGAAGTTAGGTAAGGAAACCAGTGAGGCCACCACGACCTGGGAGAGATGGTGGCATAATTTTCTCAGTCTGACATCCAGTGAGGAAAAGATGAAAGGACGCCACTCTTATATTGTAGATATGAGAGAACTGAAGCAAGATACTGTGTGAGGAATTCCTTCATCGTGAGGGGATGTTCGTAATGTGTTTCTTCGTTTATACTGAGCCCTCACACTCACCTGCCTGGAGATTCTCATTTTCTCTTTGTTTTATATTTTGTGATATAGGAGCATAAAACCACCCAGTACAGAGCAGCCAATGTTTTATATGACTGTTGTTAAGTATTGGATTATTGTTGATCTTCAATAATAAGTCGACTAATTCTTTGATATATATATATATATATATATATATATATATATATATATATATATATATATATATTTTTTTTTTATTTTTTTTTTTTTTTTTATACTTTGTCGCTGTCTCCCGCGTTTGCGAGGTAGCGCAAGGAAACAGACGAAAGAAATGGCCCAAACCCCCCCCCCCCCCATACACATGTACATACACACGTCCACACACGCAAATATACATACCTACACAGCTTTCCATGGTTTACCCCAGACGCTTCACATGCCTTGATTCAATCCACTGACAGCACGTCAACCCCTGTATACCACATCGCTCCAATTCACTCTATTCCTTGCCCTCCTTTCACCCTCCTGCATGTTCAGGCCCCGATCACACAAAATCTTTTTCACTCCATCTTTCCACCTCCAATTTGGTCTCCCTCTTCTCCTCGTTCCCTCCACCTCCGACACATATATCCTCTTGGTCAATCTTTCCTCACTCATTCTCTCCATGTGCCCAAACCATTTCAAAACACCCTCTTCTGCTCTCTCAACCACGCTCTTTTTATTTCCACACATCTCTCTTACCCTTACGTTACTTACTCGATCAAACCACCTCACACCACACATTGTCCTCAAACATCTCATTTCCAGCACATCCATCCTCCTGCGCACAACTCTATCCATAGCCCACGCCTCGCAACCATACAACATTGTTGGAACCACTATTCCTTCAAACATACCCATTTTTGCTTTCCGAGATAATGTTCTCGACTTCCACACATTTTTCGTCGCAGAGCATGGTTTTCAGTTACATATGCTTGAAATGTATCATCTTTCAGAATTCAGGCATGGAACATAACACAAGGGGAAGATGGTGGTGATCTCTTTGACCGTGGGGGGAGGATCTGTTCCTCGTGCTTTATGTCATCCAAGTAACACAGGATTGATGCAGGACCAGGGAGGGAGTCCTGGAGCAGATGGTCTAAAAACGTCTGGATGAATCCTCATCTTCCCCTCAGCCTTGCTGCCCCTTTCAGGTTCTCTCGTCTTCTTTCATCACAGAGTCACGATCGTTTTCCAACCAGGAACCATAAGCCATGTCATCATTGCAGGAAGGTAAACAAGCTTTGCAGCACATGCAGTTGTTTACATGACCTTTAGACATGTAAGCAGTTAAACGAGAAGTCACCTTGGGCGAGGTTGTGTCAGGGAACGAAAAAGGAATCCAGCTCTCGTCGGAGAACTATCTACTCCAGAATATTCTCATATTCCTGCGCCATACTCTGGGGGGAGCACACAGCCTTGCAGGTGTAGGAGCTCATTGCCCTTGGACTGTATAAAGAACTGATATGTCTCTATACATACTGATAAGTTCGTGATCTTCCTCCTGCAGTGTGGTTCGTCAACAGATCACAAAATCAGATGCCCTAGCTGTGTCTTTGGAAGTGACAGACGTACGTAAAATCTCTCGATGTTTCTAATGAGCTGTGGTGTTTGGTATAACCATATACTGTGCCTGTGTCAGATTCCCAGGACTTTAGATATTGATCTTAGTGCGTACAGGAGTGTGTAGTGTTTTCCCTCCTACTTCGTTGTGGTTCCCGTCTACGTTGTGGATGGGACTGAGCTGTTGGTTGTAATGTATGGGAGACATCATCGCCATCACCAGGAAGGTGGAACGGCTAATACACCCTTGAAGGGCTCGGTGTCACGTTGCCACAAGCTTGCCACAACACATGTTCCCAGGGATAGGCTGGGGAAACCCGAGACCTAAGGCGAATGGTTGTGAACCCCTTTGCAGAACGAGTTATCAGACACGCTAACAGCCTCACCACCCACGTCTCTGGATCAGACCTTTGAAGACGACGACATACACACACACACACACACACACACACACACACACACACACACACACACACACATTGATGATCGTGGGGAAACTATGTATGACGATATATGTATGATGATATGTATGATTATATGTGTATTTGGTGTTCGTTCTTCTGGTCGAGCTAGGACCGTGCGGGGGTGGGGTGGGGTGGGGGGGTGGCATGTAAGAGGCGTTGGTTTGAGAGGCCTGAGGGACCAGGAAAGTCGACACCCGTCTGTGGTGTGTGTTACAATGGCGTTCGTTTGTCCAACAAGATCTGCTGGGTAAAAGTCACATTGGACCTCCACCTCTTCCTCCTGCTGCCTAACGTTTAGGTTTTTATCCTTCATGATATATATATATATATATATATATATATATATATATATATATATATATACTTGCACACCCACACTCCTGTTTCGTATTCCTCGATTTGTGTGTCTACCAGTGTCGCCAAATCTCAAACTCATGATTGTGTTTACACAGATAAGACATAGGAACATGGCACATAAACACGAGGGTAGAATTCTCTTCCCGTAACACACACACACACACACATATATATATATATATATATATATATATATATATATATATATATATATATATATATATATATATATATAACTTAGCTCTTCTTTCACAGAGATTCCTTTGCATGTTCAATCCGCATGGTATATATATACCTTCCTTTTCCCTTTCATAACATTGTCCTAGTTTTCATTTCGTCCACGTTTCCCCTCCGGCACCTTAGTCCAGTGAGGACGGTCTTCGTTGACCGTTTAGATCCGGTTCCGGTTTCAAGGCTAAACTGGATATCCCGTGCAATCTAAACCATTACACCAGGTTCGCAATAGACCTGTCAATGTGAAGACTTTTGTCCTTGACTTCTCGCAGTTTGCTCTGAGTGTGTGTGTGTGTGTGTGTGTGATTTTGTGCATCCTTTCCTTTTTCTCTACTGTCATCACTACTGAGGATTTCTCCTACAATTTCTCACTTCACTGATCGTGATCAAGCCAGTGTTTCAAGAAACCCCCCTCGTCGCATACATCCACACCACAGCATTCCTGGAAGCTCTTGTCATTCACACTCGATCGTTTCATCACAACACTTCAGTATATTGTCAGACGAGGGATAAGTTATTAGAAAATAAGATAATGGTATTTTCAGAAGTCTGTTGAAGACTTGTCGTCTTCCACGGGTGGAGGATCTCTCAAACGGCAAATGCGTCACGTTTAAGGAAGAGTTAGACACAAATCAGTATTTTGTTTTTGTTTTTTCTGACCTTTCGAAAACAATAGATCCGTGGAGAAGCTGGTGGAGTATCACATCCCAGGGTCACCGTATCAGGGCCTCTCCTACTTGGAGTATTCGTAGATAGATTTAAGTCTATTTGTTTTCATTATTTTATTTTTTATTTACGCTTTCTATCGTCAGAATTAATGGTGTTCGGTACATCAGTAGAACCAATTTACGTCTTTGATAACGTGTTTTTATTTCTCGTTGTTCTTTACGAATTTTGTTTCCTTTCGCTTCACTTTACTTCGATTGACGCTCTTTGTCTCTCATGTTTTCATTCATTTTTTTTTTTTTTGGTGTCTCATCCGTCGGTTTTGTTCGTAACTAATTTCATTTTTTTTGTGCTCTCTCTCTCTCTCTCTCTCTCTCTCTCTCTCTCTCTCTCTCTCTCTCTCTCTCTCTCTCTCTCTCTCCCAGCTGTCATCCTCATCCGGGTAAAGTGGCGCAATGAGGGTCGAGTCCCTCTTTTTTTTCTTTTTTGTCTTTGCACCTTCAGGTTAAAGATGGGTCTCCCTGGAAAATTGTCCGGGATTATCGGAGGTCTCCGGTCTGGAAACCTTCAGAAGGTGGTTCCATGCCGCTTGTTTAACAGTGAGCGACAAGCCGTGAGTGGCCCCTGCGAGAGGAGGAGGAGGAGGAGGGGTTCTCCTTCACCAGCACCCACCAGTAACGGGGATTTCATCGGCAGATCATCCTCCATCCGGCTACTCTTGCTTTTTTTCTCTCCCCCTCTTCAGTGTCCTTAACACACACACACACACACATTCTCTCTCTTTCTCTGTTCATCCTTATGCAAAGTCTGCTTTGTTTTTGTGCATTGTCTTCTCAATTGCTTCTCATTTCTTGTTTCTTTTACTCCTTTTATGCATCTTCTTCTTCTCCTCCTCCTCCTCCTTCTTCTTCTTCTTCTTTTTCTTCTTCTTCTCCTCCTCCTTTTCTTCATGCATCACTATTCTCTTATTTCTGTGTATTTTCAACCTCCTCCTACACTTCCGTCTTCTTGGCAGATTCCATCTTCATCACGACCTCTTCCTTCTTTTCCACTCCTCCCATTTGATGTACTTCGGAAATGAAAAAAGTATTCCTGATTTTGCCTCCTGCATTCTGTACTTCCTCCTCAATTCCTTATTCTTTCTTCTCCTCCATCGTCTGTACTTGCTATCTCTCATCTCAAATCTACATCTCAAGCTCTCGTATCGCCTCTGCACATTGCTATATCTCTAAAACACATTACGAGACACAGTACTAAAAGGCGACAAAGGTGTTTACATTTGGAAAATTCTTTTTTCTTACGGGACATCATTTGAATCTGGGCCTGGGCGAAGGAGTGATCTATGATCATATCGTTCATAAAGATACCCTGCACCTCTTTGCAGATGATCCTGACAGACACAGATATATTCACAGGGATACATAAGCATACACACACACACACACACACACACACACACACACACACACACACACACACACACACAAAATGGCCTCGCTGACTCCACACGATTGTCGACGGTCGTGGTCAGTAATGAGTGTCATTACATAACAGTAATTACTTGCTCTACGATACGAAGCGTCGTAATCGCAAGACACCGCTCCGTAGACGCGACGTTCAGCGACGGGTCGTTAGGAGAGTGTAAGTCACAGATGAAAGACATGACGACCAATTCGTCAATGGCGTCTTGCTGGTGGTGTGTTGATGGGAAGTTACACTCTACCCTGCCTACGCTGGACGTGTATAATGGCTCAAGGCGCCTCACAAACCTGTTTGCTTTCATAAGCATATGTTTCCATCTAACTGACTTGTTGAGACCATGAATGTCGACACACACACATTATATATATATATATATATATATATATATATATATATATATATATATATATATATATATATATATATATTCTTTCATGAACCATGTGCGTGTGATATATATCATTATATGTTGATGGGAGATAATCATCTTTTTTTTCTTACAGGAGTTCGTGTGGAGTTATGACTCAGCCTCATTTTTTTTCTAGGGCATTTATGAAGAGTAGTTATCTGTATGTAGATTTGGTCTTATTCATTTGCTGAGAGGGATGTCAGAGTCGTCATTGTTTGGACGTATAGGATGAGTATTATCACTGGCCTGGCCACGATGGGGTGTGTGTGTGTGTGTGTGTGTGTGTGTGTGTGTGTGAGGGGAGGAGATGTCATTGCAATGATGACGCGGTCTTGGATGATGACGGGTCACTCCTGTGGGTCGTCCTCCTCACCTGTCTGTATACCCCTTCCCTCATTCTTCTCCTCCACTTTAGTCCACCCACAGCTCTCTCTCTCTCTCTCTCTCTCTCTCTCTCTCTCTCTCTCTCTCTCTCTCTCTCTCTCTCCCTCCTGAGAATGAGAGGCGTGCGTACCCGTCCGTCGCCACAGTTCCCCCGCCACTCTCCCAACTGGGAAGGGAGGCGTCGTGATCAGAGCGAACACTTCTAGCGCACATGACGACTCGTCATTTTGCTACCCGATAGAAGCAGACGAGCGCTGGCTACTTGGTTGGCTGGCAGGCTGGCTGGCTGGTCCCACAATATATCGGATGTCAGTGAATCACCATGCAGGTTCCTGCCGTCCAGTCTGCTCCGCGCCGCAAATTACGTTATAAATCATTTGCAACTATCCCACAACAACAACAATATCAACAACCCATTATTTCTTTTTTTTTTTCAACATCGGTAATTACTAAATAGCAGTACTAATGGTCTGTGTACTTCGTGGTTTTCAAGAGTGGGAGAGGAAGGGGGGAAAGGCAGTGGAGGATACTTTATTTAAGTAGAGACTTGGGTGAAGCTATTTGATGAACTGGGAGTTTGGGTCGGGGTGGTAGATAGAGTCTGGTAGACAGACCCCAAGTCATACAGGCTGTTAAATGCAGGAGACAGATAGAACGAAGGAATAGCGACAGATAGACACGTCTAGAATGATGTGATTATTACACGAAAGTGCACTTGGGAACTTATCGTGTTTCATTTTCCCCGTGGACTCATAGGAATATATATATATATATATATATATATATATATATATATATATATATATATATATATATATATATATATAGCTTGACCTTCCTTGCTCGAGGTTACACTGGAAGTGAAAAGTCATCTCTGGCGAGGCTTTACCACTGGAAGCACACTCTCGTCAAAGAGCTTCCCACTCGAAAAGGAGTCCACATTCCCCTGGTAAATGAAGCAGTGCAGCCTTAGGGTTACAGGAGCCTTTAGGTAACACCGGGACTCTCTCACAGAAATTGGACCTGTTTATGGGTCATCCTTCCAACTCCATATATGAAAGAATACTCGTCACCTGAGCGCCAAGCATTCCTCTCCATGTAGAGCCACAGGAGACTTGGACGCTCACAATGTAGGGCCACAGGAGACTTGAACGTTCACCATGTTGGGTCACAGGAGACTTGAACGTTCACTATGTTGGGTCACAGGAGACTTGAACGTTCCCCATGTTGGGTCACAGGAGACTTGAACGTTCCCCATGTTGGGTCACAGGAGACTTGAACGTTCAGCACGTGGAGCCACAGGAGACTTGAACGTTCAGCACGTGGAGCCACAGGAGACTTAGACGTCACGTACATATTCCTAATTATTCCGCCTCCCTCCTGATTCATCTCAGACTTTCTCTCGCCCTCCATGACTTGGTTCTCTCTATGTCTGAGTCTCTTCTGAGACTCATACTCCCACCTACTCCTTCTCTCGTACCAGGAATTCACGGTCTCTCTCTGTCTCTCTCTCTCTCTCTCTCTCTCTCTCTCTCTCTCTCTCTCTCTCTCTCTCTCTCTCTCTGCGTCTCTTCTGGGATGTTTTTACCTCCCCCACGCTTCGTAAACCCGAGTTCGTGGTATCCCTAGCTCCCTTCTGGGATTTTCGCTCCTTCAGCTGCTTCCTACACCCAACCTGCCTCCCTCCCCACCTAACACCCCTCCTTCTTCCCCACCCTCCTCAACCCCAAGACGGAAAAAAAAATGTAAAGAGACGAGAGAGAGAGAGAGAAAGAGAGAGAGAGAGAGAGAGAGAGAGAGAGAGAAGAAAAGAAAAAATGGGACGACGACAAAAGTGGTAAAAATGGCCAGTTGTTTCGAACGGAGGCTTTGACCCCTGTTGTGACCGTCGTGGCTTCTGCCGCCAGTGAAGCGCTTCTGAGAAAATAGCGTCTCTTTCAGGGAAGAGCCACGCTCATTCTCCCCCGTAATGAGAACAGGTAATTGTCTCCTTTAATGCCATGATAGGGATTAGCACAGTCGTCCTCACCTCCTCAGCGAACTTTAAATGGGTTGGGGCTGGAATGGCCGAAGAGCCTGTGGGGTCTACTGGGGTGAGAAGGAGAGGTTCGGGTAGTGTGATTTTCGTCCCATGGGTCCGCCTAGGGATGAGACTGTCATGACCCGGGCCATTCACTCCCACAAGACGCGGTCAAGGATCTTAAAGGCATCGAACGGACTTCGATCACGAAGGTTAGAAGGCGAGATTAATCCCACCCAGAGTCCGGCAGAACCTTGTTATATTTTTACTTTTTTCTCGGTCGGGCCATCGAGGGATGGGAAGCCTCAACACGCTCGCTCCTGCGTCTGAAGGGCACTCGACCCCCTTCAGTAAAACCGTCAAATGAAGGTCGACGTAATTCGGACCTGCCGTTGTCCCACGATCCTCCTCCTCCAACCCACTTACTTACCTCGGGGTTCAACACTCTGAAAAAAAAAAAGAAAAAAAAAAAACAGAGGAACCCGCTGGCAACGCCGCCTCGGAAAATGATTATAAAATGCCTAGGATAAAAATAAAGATGTTTTATTATCGTCTAATAGCGTTTGGCAGTGTCTGTGTTCGGTCCGAAAAACATTCCCTCCTGAGGAATTTTAAAAATAGCGGGAGCTCATCAGGGTCTTGTGATAACGCGGACACGGTCCCATTATCAACCGTAAACTGTAAGATAGAGAGAATATTGAAATGGCCGAGGCTTGGCCTCTGTGCGCATACTCTACCCGAAAAACTGCCTATTGTGACCAGCGTCAGGCGGAGAAAAGCGTCCTCACTGCCCGAGAACCCGCGTCAGTCATCGTGTGCGAAGCTCAACGTGATTGGCTAATGATTTATGGTACACCCGAGACACGGGTCTGGTCCAAGGCGTCGATCCTGAGCAGGAGGCGGAGGAGAGGAGAGAGTACACGCTTGAAGGTTGACTTCCCAGTGAGGCAGAGACGAAGATTTGGAATACTTTATTTTCGGGGATGGTTTCATCTCTGATTGATATCATCTAAACTCTAGCCTGAATTTTCAAGATTTTATAAGGAATTTCCTGCAGCTTATAGACTGCACTCCACGCAGGAGCAGGGAAGTTTATGGATTTCTTTGGAGTCGGAGGTTCCTCGGCGAGACTGATCTAAACCCTCTGGACTTGCCAATGATGACTTTTCACTCGCCGTGCAATCAAGCGAACCGAGTCTGGTAACACACACACACACACACATATATATATATATATATATGTATATATATATATATATATGTATATATATATATATATGTATATATATATATATATATATATATATATATATATATATATATATATATATATATGTGTGTGTGTATATATATACAATATATTCGTCTATTGACGTTCATGTATATTTCATCATCTTCTGTAGCACAATTTTTTTGTTCAGTGTGCACTTGTCATTGTGTAGTTCCCTGCTGTAATGACACATTTAAACGTCTGAATATTACCATCCTCGTTGTTATTCTAGTGTGATAAACATTCACCTGGTGTGTGGCAACCCTCTGCCTGACGGCAATTGGAATGACAGAGTGCCTTGGATTTTTTTTCAATGAATGTGTAATGAATGACACCGTTGTTCAGGTGTGGTGGTTTTCCCACCCCGGGGGCTGTTTATGTTATAAATATTTACTTACATTACCTGTGATTATGAGTGAGCGGCCATTCAACAGCTTTGTACGTCTGGCTTAGATAGCATCTTTCATACGTGTTTCAAAAGCTTGTATCATTACAGCTAAGCTTCATGCTGATCCTTTGGCCTCCGAGACGAATTCGTTAGTTACGTATGTGTATCTGTTGTTAGTTATATCAGTTATAGTGCTCTAATGTATTTAATCTCTTGATATAGAGAAGTAGAATACCATTATTAGTATTGGTGAGTCTTTAGTTTGTCCTTTTTTGTCTTCGAACCCTTATCCACGCCTGTGGGTTTGGTGTACGCCATTGTAATTCTCCTAGTATCATATACGCTCAAGAATAGGGTTCTAGGGCTTATGCTATATGTATAAGGAGATCTAAACGTAAAGAATCAGGTCCCCATGGTTCCCCGAAGGTTTCCGAGATGTTGATCTCTCTTTACCACCAACGATGTGTCATCTATAACTACCAGCGATGTGACATCTTTGACTACTGACTTATGTGTCATCTACGTGCCAGAAGCGGGTCATGGGGTCAGGTCGTCTCTTTCAGCAGTGTTCTGTATACGTTGGAGAAATTCGGACTGACCCAGGGATGACGTTTGAATGATCACTTTCCTCTCATCTCTCGGTGCTGTGAAAGAACCGTCTTAGGCCTTTGCGCCAGGCACGGGTCCTTCTCTGTGGATGGCCCCTTCCCTGTAAGTCATTTCTCAGGGCAAAGGCGAAGGTATAACCATTATTAACCCAGGGAAAGCTGACAATGGTCCCCAAGACACACATTATGTCTGGGTTTACTAAATGAAGGTCTCTGCAGTACAAGGAAGTAGAAAACACTTTAGAGATATCCTGTAGTATTTTAAGTGCACTTATTGTATCATGGTGATAGTCTCTGGTAATCTAAGTGCACTTATTGCATCATAGTGAAAGTCTCTGGTATTATAAGTGCACTATTGTATCATGTTGATAAAAGTTTACAGAGACACTGTGGACGGTACATTCTATTAGCCAGCCAGTCTGTCAGCGTTTAGTGACAATTAGATTACAGGTGTGGTAGACTACAGATTATTTAAGTTGACTGATAACAGATCTTATATACTTGTATGGTGACGTAATCTGATATCTTGTTACAAAGTGATGGGATGATAACATACGACGTGAATCGTACAATCATTTCAGCCATCGTAGTTTTAGAGGGCAGCCACCATCCCTTTTACGTTTCTAGGGTCTGAGTTCGATCGAAGAGGGAGGAGGAAGAGGAGGAGGAGGAGAAGGTAACCCTTCCTTCTTGAAGAGCTATCAGCTGGTCTCTCCCACACCCTGAGTTCCCCTGTGCTTCGAAAGGAAATGATACGAAGCTATAAACTGTAACATAAGGTTTGATAAACTAACATCTACACGGAGATGATAGCTAGAAATCGACATGAAAGTAGGAAAAGCGGTATCTCAGCTTCCTCCTTGAAAGCTAACGGGATAAGACACTGGCAGCTCAGTGACACACAGAAGAGAAACCTGTAAATCTACACATTGCCATTATGGTCGAAGGCTTCAGACGTCACCTAAACGCAACGCGGTGATCAGCATATCATTGATCGACGTCTCTCTTGTTTTCTGTTCCTGCTGGGAACAAAGTGGGATCGCCTAGCAAGAAACTTCTCATCCACAAGGTGACAGTAATGAGGGTTTTGGTCTGGTAGTGAGAGAGTTAACATTTCTCCGTCCGTGGTAGGGAAGTAAGCTTTTGTGTGAGGTGTTTTCTTTAAAAGAGGCAGATATGATAACACTTGTGTTCATAGTTGTGACGATTCTTTTTCTTTTAATTAGGTTTGGGTTTAACTCTATAGACTTAAACCCAAACCTCTCCGTGACACCAAGAATCTTTTAGTTCTCCCTTTAGTAATGATTTTACTTCACTTCCCATGTTGCTTAAATCATGTAATGTAGATGCTGTCTTCAGCAGCAACAATGCTATAACGAATATCTTTTTTTTTTTCCTAATTATCCAAAAGAAGGAACAGAGAAGGAGGCCAGGTGAGGATATTCTATCAAAGGCCCAGTCCTCTGTTCTTAACGCTACCTCGCTAATGCGGGAAATGGCGAATAGTATGAAAGAAATATATATATATATATATATATATATATATATATATATATATATATATATATATATATATATATATATATATATATATGTAACGATCCAAGGGAACTGTTACAAAGGCGATGTGACGTACCCGCATAACGCTGTGAGGTGAGGGGGTAACACAGCCTGTCTTAAGTGTGTCACGGAGGAGATGAAGCAACCTCCACGGGCTGAAGCCTCTTTTTCGCTTCTCACACATCACAGAAAACGGAAAATGGACTGAAGAATACAGAAGGTGATGTTTACGATCAAAGTAATGATGGTGAAGTTGATGAAAATGCTGATGATGTTGTAGCTGTCATGAGATCCTTTTAACAGATGCTCATCACGTCGTCATGCGGTAGTGACTTTAAGGATATTTGGAAACGAATTCCGTTAACCTTTCTTAAGAAAGAAATAGTTTCCGATGCACTGGAGTTTTACAGTTGTTTCTGTCGTCATTAACAGGTTTGAGCCTTGTGGGTCCTCGTCCGCTCTCACTTGTGGGGTTCTACATCCTTTCCATGACCATCACCTCTCCCTCTCTCTCTTTCTTAGACATCATACCCTGAATGGCGGAAGAGCAATATTCAGTGGTATAACCACTCTTTCTTGTCATTTTTCTCTTACTACCCATAATGCCGGATTCTTGTTCGCCAAAATATATCACTACAGGGACCAACAATTTCTCTCCTGCCAAGGAAATGGATGAATTATTGGCAACTGTACACGTATATCATCGCTTCCTTCCATCTTTTTCCAAGCTCATGCTCTTTATCAAGTCAAGCCAAGTATTGCAGGATGCATCTCTCTCTCTCTCTCTCTCTCTCTCTCTCTCTCTCTCTCTCTCTCTCTCTCTCTCAGAATGTGTTACATATTAGAATACAAAAGCACCATTCATCTTCTTACTCTTTGGTCGTCTTAGGTCAGTACATGTATATTTCACACTTTCACTGGCCACTGCTTTCAAGCACCAGTCATAAGCGAGTCCTTAACCTACGTTCGTTGTCATGTGGGTCTCCTCAAATCATTTCACTCGTGGCTTGAGGAGCAGTGGTAGAAGAATCATGCATCGAAAAACGCTTATTTACTTGACACCAGCTGTCTGTCCGTCGACGAGGCCACCTGCTGCGTGACCATGCACGATGCACCAGCTGTATATTTTGCAGCGAGACACTAGACTTATACCCCCACGGACATCTGGCACGTATCATCTTGTCGTAGAGAGCTAAAGTTTAAGATTTCATACCGAGCATCGATTGACTTAGGTGGACCAATTTGATGACTGAGGTCGCATCAGCGTTGTGTAGATGGTGATGGAAGGTCGGACAGGTGGCACAGCTGGGCAGAACAGGTGGTATTTGAAGAACTAGACAAAGTAGTCACTGTAGATGTCCCTAAGGCCAAATGTTCAATGGAAGGGCACGAGGAGGAGATAGGTGGTGCTGGAGACCACAGAATGTTCAATGGAGGGGCACGAAGAGGAGACAGGTGGTGCTGGAGACCACAGAATGTTCAATGAAGGGGGACGAAGAGGAGACAGGTGGTGCTGGAGACCACAGAATGTTCAATGGAGGACAAGGATGAGACAGGTGGTGCTGAAGACCACAGAATGCTCATTGAAGAAGGACGAGGAGGAGACAGGTGGTGCTGGAAACCACACGAGGCAGAAACGGGTACTTAAGAGAAGAACCATCTTCACCAGCAGCAGGACAAAAAAAAGAAGTGGAGTGTCGAAGACCCGTAGGCTTTTTAACGGTACCGGGGAACTAACTGACCTTGTCCGACCCTCTCTACGCTGATTCTGTCGCTGGCGAATGATGATTTCATGATGGCTTTGCCGGAGAACGTGCAGCGGTGTGTATGCTGAAGGATGCAACGGAGAGAGAGAGAGAGAGAGAGAGAGAGAGAGAGAGAGAGAGAGAGAGAGGTGAACCAAATAACCCCCACCTGTCAAATGTCTTCTCAGATATAAACCAGTGAGGATTTCCTTCAAAGGCTCAATCCTCTGTTCTTAACGCTACCTCACTAACGTGGGAAATGGCGAATAGTATAGTGTAGTATAATAAATATATATATATATATATATATATATATATATATATATATATATATATATATATATATATATAGTATTGCACTGTACGCTACAATATGGGTCAGGTTTTCCTTAGCTTGAGTCTGTGTGATGCTATACATTCAGAAGTTCCTTCGTTTTCGTTACGACGTATCGACTATAGCGTCAGTAGAGTGATATACAGAAAAGAAATCGAGAAGCGGAGCCAACGATGATAGGAGAGAGGAGATGTTCAATTGTCAAGGTTCACGCGGTGTTAATAACAGACGAAGCAAACTTTTCTCCTCTTGATCATATAGTAATCAAACATCGTGATCTATATAATCGGCCATAGATCAGAACGTGTGTGACCACGTCTCACTAATCACAAGTGTGGTGACTTCCCAACCCACATTAACATTTCAGACTATGAAGCAGTATATCTAACAATCAGGACATTACTAAGCGACAAAAGTGACACTAAGTGGTGGCTAAGCAACACTGAAACTGTTGGTAATGATGATGAAGATAAATCTATTGTTTTGAAGTCCCATGTTAATGTGATTGAGCATCACGCAAGCACACACACACACACACACACACACACACACACACACACACACACACGTGTATATATATATATATATATATATATATATATATATATATATATATATATATATATATATACACACACACACACACAATACCGCCTCACACAAATAGAACCCTGGTTCACTCGAAGCAGAAATTCACTGTCATTCCCTAACAGACATGAGTCTAACTAAGCTCTACCCTCCTATCCCCACCAATTAACCACACACACACTCAACATACCCCCAGCTGTACTTGGTATCACATCCGATACACGCACGACGTTCACTCCTTACATCACAAAGATCAACGCAAGGAAGGATCCATTAGGAAATTAACCCTCACAGTAATTGCCGGTATTAGGTTTTGGATAAGATAAACAATCCCTCAGTAACCTCAGTCAACAATTCATCCGCTCTATTTAACTTTGCCTCACCTGCCAGATCATCGACCCTGCCCTAAGCAAATATTAAAAAAAGCTGCAAATTTGGATAAAACTGAGCAGTCACCAGCTGCCGAATAACCACAAACATTCAACACCTGTGCAATGAAACGAGATGATTTCCTATACAACCTCACCTCAATCTATTCGGGACTATGCCCTTTCCAACAGCACCTAGATCCCTCTTCCACGAGCACCCCCTGAAAACAATGACAAGTCCCTGAGTAAAAATGGAAGGCTTACTCATGCCTCCCATTTTTGTAACCTATCCTTGTAACTCCGCCCTTCCCTAACAAGCACATCAACAAAACATAGAAACATCGTAATGACTCGATGAGGATCAGGCAACTCCCCCCCAAGTCTTAGGTCCAGCTCATCAGGCATTATGTCCAAATAAAACTACGTTCCCCAGGCATGCATGAGTTACACTTTCTCGTGGGCGTTCTTGACATCCCCTCAATTCCCCATTAGCACTGATGCATCTTCTGAAAAGTTCTTATCGCAGTCAGGCCATGAATGAAATATAGAAAAGTTTACAAAGACACGTATGTGCAGAGGAGGAAAAGCAATTTCAAACCTTCAGAGAAAGTGGAAAACATATTCTTCAAGCGGTTGAGGTTGTCACTGGTTAGAAAAGACGTGAAGACTCTTAATGTTGACCGGAGTAAGTGGCATTAATGTTTGAGGCTGTCACTTACATTATTGTTTTGATACATTCAACTTTTCGACAACAATGATATCAAATTCTGCGTTGTCTAGTTCTTTTTTTTTTTGTCTTCACCCTCATGTAATTGTTAGCCACTGTCCATCGCAATGTATTTTTGTTTTCACTTGTTTTGCTTGTGTGAGACGTGTTGTTGTTGTTGTGACGCAGCTGTATTGGCGAGGGAGCGTGTTGCCTTGTTTTGTCTTGGGCGGGAGAGGCTTCGAACTTTTCTAATTATATCCGGTGTGATCTTCGTCTCTCATGACCACCATGTACCTCATAACGTTGAAAAGATACCGGGACAAAAATAGGCCATTTCGAGCCAAGCAGAATGGACGACGTAAGGGATACAAGCAAAAAGTCTGAGACTAAAAGTTCAAGGATGAAATATACCAAAAGAGGGAACATGCAGGAGGAAGAGGAGGAGGAGGAAGAGGAAAGGACACCGAAGGAGGTGGCGACGGAGGAGAGAGAGAGAGAGAGAGAGAGAGAGAGAGAGAGAGAGAGAGAGAGAGAGAGGTGCGCGTCCTACCCACCAAGTCCTACGACAATGACCAACCAGTCACTTTTATGGCGTGCTAACAGTAGGTTGTCAGACCAGACACGTCCCAAGGTGAGGGACACATCCTCCAGGTCCCGAGGTCGGGATACAATGACACTTACGTGTCCTAAGTATACACCTCATATTCCCTCATCCGAGGAGACCCTTTTTTAGGGCCTTTTGGCACGAGGTCTGCCAGGGCTCATGGGGGGATGATGCTTGCAACGAATTTAATGTGGTTTAAGATGACAAATGTCGGCTGACTGTTCAAAAGTAATTCCTATCTTGTTGTCTTTTAGGGCGACGGATGGAAACTGTATTGCGTTCGAGTTCGGTCGAACGCTGGGTGTTTAGTGCAAATAATTCACTCTTAATATCCCGGATTTCTCGTTGCGTACAACAGGGAAAACAAAAGAACAAAAAAGGATCTTACCGGATATGTACTACTTAACAGGAAACACCCAGGCGTTTTACCACTAATAAATTGACGTCATATTTCAAAGTAATTGTGCAAAGGTATGTCGTTAAGGGTAATTGCAGAAAAGTAAAGAATATCATGCTTTGGCTGGGCCAATTATCTCGTATGTATGTCTAGTCAACAAATTTATATAGTTTGATGAGAAAACACACACACACACACACACACACACACACACACCCACACACACACACACACACAACAGAACATAGCCATCAGGGGACCAAGAGACAGCGAGCGAAATACCGCAGAGGGCAAGGGACGCCCCTAAAGCCAAGCAGCTGTCAAATACGAAGTCACGTAGCGCAGTTTAAGGTAATAGACTCCTGGTAGTTAGAGTTGGTAATTACCCCATGGTCCTAAGAGGTGCACAGGACTACAGAATACACACACACACACACACACACACACACACACACACACACACACACACACACAGATGGCACGGAAAGTAGAGCAGTAAATGACAGCCTTTTCCCTCCTGAATTGATGGCAGGAAGAGATGGGAAGAAAATGAACTACGTGGAGTACACGAGGTTGGGAATTTATGGAGGGCTCGTTTGGGTACAAAGATATATACATACGCACGTCTTGGGGTGTCCGGAATTGGAGGATGATTCGACATTTAGCCAAAATTCTGAATGTTCCGTGAGTTTGAATGGATGTTTGTTGTTGGACGGCCAATTATAAGGTGGACTAGTTGGAAGAAAGATATTGACGGTAAAATGTGAGGGGGCGGAGGAAGCTGAGAGGAGGCAATGATAAGGAGTGAGAGGTGCTTTGATGGAGAGACGAGGTCATGGAGATGGATGAGTGAAGAATGTGGGTGGATGAGGGATTTGGATGGGTAAGGGAGACCAATAGGTGAAGATAATGGGTAAGGTTGATGATGGTTGGGATAATAGGTGGATGAGGGATATGTGAGTACAGTAGATGGCTGATTGGGTATGGGTGATGATAGATGGATGAGTAAGGGATAACTAACGATAGATGGGAGGCATGAAAATGTGGTAGATGGGCATTGATTTTCTTTTTTATATCTGGGTTGTATATTGGTGGATGAGTGAACTATACACATGTGTGGGTCGAGCTAGAAAGAGACTGACTTGGTGAGATGAGGTGAGGGAGATGGATGGAGGTAGAAAAACGGGTAAGTGAGATGTTTGGGTGATAGAAATATGTGAAATGAGGGAGACTGGTAGAGTGAAGAAACAAGATAGGTGGATGACGGAGATGGATGAACATTGGATAATTGAGGTAGGTGATGGATGAGGTGATTCAGTGGAAGAGGTAGATTAAGGGAGTGAGTAAGACAGATGACACAGACGAACCTGAGGAAGATGGCCGTGAAGAGGAGCAAGGTGAGAGTGTGGAACAGAGGTGAAAAATGACGCTTGACAGAAATGAGGAAGGAGGAAGAAGGTGTGGCTCATGATGACTGGAGATGTGAGGTCGATGATGAGGTACAGGAATAACGACAACAAGTGGACATTAACTACGATATAACAGTGACGTTGTAGATCCCGTTTGTCGCTACGAGGCTGCGATTACGAGCTCACCCCGTCAGCGATACGTGTCCCCCTGGTGTATGCATGTGTCGGGAAGTCGCAAACCGGACGGCAGTTGTAACAACTCGTTTTATTTACAGGTAATATTACCTGCAAAAACACCACGTCCCTTTTGATATTCACCGTTTCCAACGTTAAGTGTTGTCGTAAATAACAGTGGGACGTATCTTGAACCCGACTGATGGTAAACTTACAATTCAATTGCGATATACTTTTTTTCTCTCTCTCTTTTACACGTAAAAATCATGTATCGTATGTAAACTGTGTTATTTCCAGTCGTAAATGGAGCATTAGATGATTATGAAATGGAATTTTTAAGGGAAATATACTTGTTTTTTTTTTTCCACCCATTTATATCTGACATTATGACTGGAGATCTAGACGAGACCTTGTCGCAGTTCACGTGATCATTATCATGTTTTCCCACGTGTCAGCACTCGCAGAATGCCAGAAACCATTGCAGTAATTCTCAGACTTAATGACTTCCCAGTCTTTCCATTCGTACAGAAATAATTACCATGGGCGTGATTCTACCGTGCGAAATTACATTTCTTGACGGAAATCAGAGTTTCCCCCCACCCCAAAAGCTAGTTTTTTTTTTTCCTATTTTCTTTCGTATTGTTCTTCTCACCCCCCCGCCCCTCGTATTTAAACCCTCGTTTTCTGTGGGCAGAACACCAGACAGAAGGAACTCCCATCAACAAAGCGCTGTGGGTCGCGACGTCACTTCGCTTCCACAGAGCTTCTTCCTCTTTTTATATGGCCTTCGGCGACAGTAGTCACACGAGGGAGAGAGGAGGAGGAGGAGGAGGAGGAATTAACAGAGCGTCGTCATGACTGCAGTGGTTGTCGTGCCTCAGCGTTTTATATACACCGGAGTCGAGCGCTCTCGGGTCTGTAGATGGGCCGTGGCGAGCGGATGACTGCGGGGGGGTTAGAAACGCTACCGTGCACTGAGGTTGTGGATGTAGCCTTGTGTGCCCGGAGGAACAGAGAAGGGGAAGCCAAGTGAGGATATTCCCTCTAAGGCTTAGTCTATCTGTTCTTAACGCTACCTTGCTGTCGTGGAAAACGGCGAATATGTATGATCTATAAATATATATATATATATATAATATGTGTGTGTGTGTGTGTGTGTGTGTGTGCATATATGTGGGTGGGTTGGGCCAATCTTTCATCTGTTTCTTTGCGCTACCTCGCTAACGCGGAAGACAGCATCTAAGTATAAAAAAAAGATATATATATATATATATATATATATATATATATATATATATATATATATATATATATATATATACATATGAGGAATCACAATAACATATGCATTACATATCTTCCATTCATAACACTGAATACCCCATATACACCTCCCAGTTACACCCTTAACTGCCACATTACTGACTATCGCATTTAAATCACTCAGTCACTAATACCCGGTCTCGTGCACCAAAGCTGCTGACACACACATTCATCTGCTCCCACAACACTTGCCTCTCATGACCTTTCTTATGCCCAGGTGCATAAGCACCAATAATCATTCATCTCGCACCAATAATCACCCATCTCCCTCCATCCACTTCCATTTTTACCCACATCAATCTGTAATTTACTTCCTTGCATTTTATCACAAACTCCCACAACTCTTCCTTCAGGAGTAGTGCTACTCCTTCTTAGCTTTTGTCCTCTCACCAAACTCCGACTTTACTCTCAAGACATTTCCAAACTATTTGTACCCTTGAGCTTCGTTTCACTCAGAGCAACCAGAACATCTACATTTCTTTTCTGAAACATACTACCTATCTCCTCTTTGTTCTAATCTTGGTTACATCCAAACACATTTTGACACCCCAGCCTGAGCCTTTGAGAAGGATGGGTACTCCCTACTTGGCTCCTTCTGTTCCTTCTTTTAGAAAATGAAGTATAAGAAGGGACAAGGGAGGAGTTCCAACACCCCTCTCCTGCGCCCCCCCCCCCTCTCTCTCTCTCTCTCTGTATATATATATATATATATATATATATATATATATATATATATATATATATATATATATATATAATTTCAAAAATGTGTACCCTAAATGAACTACTGTACTTACGTGGTCCTTGGAACATACTATTAGAATAGATGAATACCTTCTGTCATTTCCGCTTAGCCTTGTTGTCCACAACCTTCCAAAGGAAGGGTTGTGGTCCTGTGCCATCAAGGTTATTGATGATGAATTGGTCGTCGTTAAAGTACCTACTGATTTAACACAAAAGGTAATTAGGAACGATGTCTTTGCCGAGGTTTATTCCCACGTTTTTTTTTTTTTCTCTCATTTTTTTTTTGTCTAGTTGCCTTCATGTTTTGCCAGTGTGTTCCTTGACATGTTGCAGACGTTCTCTGGTAGCAACAGTTGCTGCCTAATTCCCATCCTGTTCAATGTGTGTGTGTGTGTGTGTGCGTGTGCCTCTTCGTTCTCTTTCTCTTTCCTCTTATTCCTACCTATTGCTTGTTTTTTCTACGTCCCTTTATTGCTTATTCTTAATGCTGTGTTGTATGGATGGATTTCCCTTCTTTGGTCTCGTTCATTCCTCTTCCTCTTTACTGGTAGATTCTGGTTATAAATCCTTTCTCATTTATTCCTTTATCATGTAAGTTTATCTTAGTGTTTTTTCTATTAAATGATATTCAGTTTTGTCTCGATTTGCCTCACACAACTTCTGCTAACGTGTCTAATATCTGTTTCTCTTCTTTCTGTTTCCCTTCGTCCTCTTTTCGCTTTGTGTTGATGCTGCTTCTCATTTCAAGGAGTTTGTCTCCATCTTTCTCATGGTTGGCAATGTGCCCTTATCTCGACTGTCACAGACTGTCTGAAGTTATGCAAGGATATCTTGAAGATACCTCTGCTTAGAACTGTCTACTGCGCAATGTCTCTTTTTTTATTTGTTTGAAGAAAAACATTTTCAGGGGGAACACTTGATAGGTCTGTATTCTCAATATCTTTATGCAACTCTTGTTTCATTTTACCTGTGGGTCGCCAAGGATTCGAACCCGGGTACCTCTCGCTTTAGCGAACGGATATGCCCTCTACCATTGCACCTCGAGGCGACAGAAGCTTTCATATCTCAGACCAAGCGATGGTTCTATTTCAGTATGTATAAAGATTTTTCTTTTTTTTTTCCCCTCCTCCCCTTCCATGTTTTCTCGAACTTTTCCACATCGTATGGACGCCAGGGACGTGCCTCCTGTTTTCCACGGGAAAGAATTGACGCGACATTGGACGTTAAGTCTTCTCGGAATAACACAAATTACCCCCATGATTTATGGGTTGTTCCCAGAATGTGCAAGTGATTTACTAGATATTATTAAGTTATTATCCTGTTTATGCTTGCGGTAGACCGACGGAAATCGTAAAAGAATGAAGAAAAATAGAACATTAAGTCAAGACCATGTTTTTTTTTTCTTTCTTTTTCTTATATTCTTTTTTTCGAAGTGCACAACATGGAGTCAATAGCATCCATTGATCTAAGGTCTACGGTGTATAACGTCGAGTTAAAAGATGTTTACATTTACCGAAAACATGTCCTGCCCCGAGACACACACACACACTGACTAGCTGCTGGGCATTACCCTCCCGCGTTAGAGCGTAAAAATAATAATAAAAGCATCGGGACATTATTTTTTGGGAGGAGGAGGAGGAGGTGGTGGTCTCCAGGTGTGCAAGGTCACCAGTTGGAACTGAACCATTCGTTTTGCTTTCGTGATATTAAGGTGTTCGTTCGTGGGCCTTTTGTTTTAGTGTCGTACTTGCTACTACGTCATTATTTTTTTTTTTCCCTTCCTCCTCTTTTTTTTTGGCTACTTTTCTGACCAAAACGGAATACAGAGAGAGAGAGAGAGAGAGAGAGAGAGAGAGAGAGAGAGAGAGAGAGAGAGAGTTTTTTTTTCTTTCGGATTTTGTGATTGAGACGAAGTCCGTCTTGATTTGCATATTTTGTTTGTGGTTTGCATTTCGTCCAGATGTTAACCAAGTTAATGTACGTGTTTACTTAATGATCTAAACGAGTTCACTGGCGTTTGTAACTGCAGAATATCAAACTACAGAATTGTACACGTCGTAGGATTCATTCTACGTCCGGCAACGACGATAGGAGGAGCATCTTAAGCCGGCAGTCTCTCGCTGCCAGTCGTGCGACTGAAGTTATCGTACGTCACTTAGACTGGAATGGATGCATCAGACTACGGTCGCCACTGTGCTGTCTGAAGGTCGTGGTCTTGTGTTGTTATGAAGGCAGCCACTGCTCTCTCTCTCTCTCTCTCTCTCTCTCTCTCTCTCTCTCTCTCTCTCTCTCTCCCGTATCTTCAAGGCTGTGCCGTGCTGCTCCATCCAGTAGCAGGGAAGTGATCTAGACTCCTTTGGAATGAGAGGACTGTACTCAATTATCGTCCACTAACGACGTACAACAACTTTGTCGACGGTGGCTCTTCACTCGCGGCGTAACCGCATGTAGGCGGAGTCTCGTGACGTACACACACGCACACATACGCACACAGACGCACGTACACACGCATACATACATACACACACACATCACACACACACAGATATATATATATATATATATATATATATATATATATATATATATATATATATGTATATATATATTCCCGAGTCCACGGGGAAAATGGGCCATATGAGGATATTCCCTCAAAGGCCCAGTCCTCTGTTCTTAACGCTACCTCGCTAATGCGGGAAATGGCGATAGTATAGAGATGCTCTGTGGAAGGTATTAAGAATATATGGTGTGGGAGGCAAGTTGTTAGAAGCAGTGAAAAGTTTTTATCGAGGATGTAAGGCATGTGTACGTGTAGGAAGAGAGGAAAGTGATTGGTTCTCAGTGAATGTAGGTTTGCGGCAGGGGTGTGTGATGTCTCCATGGTTGTTTAATTTGTTTATGGATGGGGTAGTTAGGGAGGTAAATGCAAGAGTCCTGGAAAGAGGGGCAAGTATGAAGTCTGTTGGGGATGAGAGAGCTTGGGAAGTGAGTCAGTTGTTGTTCGCTGATGATACAGCGCTGGTGGCTGATTCATGTGAGAAACTGCAGAAGCTGGTGACTGAGTTTGGAAAAGTGTGTGGAAGAAGAAAGTTAAGAGTAAATGTGAATAAGAGCAAGGTTATTAGGTACAGTAGGGTTGAGGGTCAAGTCAATTGGGAGGTGAGTTTGAATGGAGAAAAACTGGAGGAAGTGAAGTGTTTTAGATATCTGGGAGTGGATCTGTCAGCGGATGGAACCATGGAAGCGGAAGTGGATCATAGGGTGGGGGAGGGGGCGAAAATTTTGGGAGCCTTGAAAAATGTGTGGAAGTCGAGAACATTATCTCGGAAAGCAAAAATGGGTATGTTTGAAGGAATAGTGGTTCCAACAATGTTGTATGGTTGCGAGGCGTGGGCTATGGATAGAGTTGTGCGCAGGAGGATGGATGTGCTGGAAATGAGATGTTTGAGGACAATGTGTGGTGTGAGGTGGTTTGATCGAGTAAGTAACGTAAGGGTAAGAGAGATGTGTGGAAATAAAAAGAGCGTGGTTGAGAGAGCAGAAGAGGGTGTTTTGAAATGGTTTGGGCACATGGAGAGAATGAGTGAGGAAAGATTGACCAAGAGGATATATGTGTCGGAGGTGGAGGGAACGAGGAGAAGAGGGAGACCAAATTGGAGGTGGAAAGATGGAGTGAAAAAGATTTTGTGTGATCGGGGCCTGAACATGCAGGAGGGTGAAAGGAGGGCAAGGAATAGAGTGAATTGGAGCGATGTGGTATACAGGGGTTGACGTGCTGTCAGTGGATTGAATCAAGGCATGTGAAGCGTCTGGGGTAAACCATGGAAAGCTGTGTAGGTATGTATATTTGCGTGTGTGGACGTGTGTATGTACGTGTGTATGGGGGTTGGGCCATTTCTTTCGTCTGTTTCCTCGCGCTACCTCGCAAACGCGGGAGACAGCGACAAAGTATAAAAAAAAAAAAAAAAAAAAAAAAAAAATATATATATATATATATATATATATATATATATATATATATATATATATATATATAGAGAGAGAGAGAGAGAGAGAGAGAGAGAGAGAGAGAGAGTTACATAGATAGATAGATAGTTGGTAAATATTTCAGCATTTTGACATGACTTTCATCATTCAGGTCTGTAGACACGGTACAGCCACATGGACGGACGCTGGCAAAACGGAATCTTAAGACACAGACGAGATCCCAGACTCACACGGACTGACACAAGCAGGTAAACTCACACAAACACAGACAAACACGTACACTCACACGGACGGGCAGAAACACACACACGCACACACACAAACCTGGACCGAAACACATATTGACACGGAGGGACACGGGTTCGAAGCCTCCAGAGAGAGAGAGAGAGAGAGAGAGAGGGAAACATACGTGGCGAAGCCATTCTCGCACGAATGGTCTTCACACGGATGACGTTTACCGTGGCTGAGAAATTCCGGGAGTCTTGTCGGCTCCGATCATCTGTTGCGCATCATCACACACGAGGAACCCAGCCTACGATCCTGGGGCAAATGTGTTTCTGATGATGCTCCTTCCTCGGCCGGCAGCAGGCCCCGCCCGGGCACGACACCGCTACCACGACCGGCCTCCCCTCTCTCTCCTTCTTTCCACAGCCGGCACACATATAACCCCCCACCCCCCCCTCGCTACCAACCGGCCTCCCTTTTATCCCCAGCCGGCACATCTCCAGCATCTTAAAACCCCCCGTCCTTGCGCACGCCCACAGCCTCCATCGTGCTCTCTACGCCACAACCAAATGAAGTTACAGTATCCAGAAACCCTGATGGTTCACGCGTGTTGCCGTATAACGTAGGTGGTTAGGAGGTAAAGATGGCGTGCATGATTCTGTCGTTGCTATTAAGAAAAGGGAATCATGTAAGACATCTCCCACCTGATGGGTTAAGGGTTGTTAGTTAAGAAACCACAGCACATCCTTCCAGGTCAGACATGTTCTCCTAGCTAGGGGAGGATATCTACCGGCAGGGGTCAAATTGTATCCTTGTAGGATTGAAGCTAAATTTTTTTTTTGTTAGGTGTTTACGTGTCTTCTAGCAGGGGATATGCATCTCTTGACAGGGTTCGAGGCGTCTTCTAGCTGGGGAAAAGACATCTCTCTTCCAGCAGGGTTCAGAGTGTCTCGTATTTCTCCCAGCAGGGTTTAAGATGTCCGCTAGTAGGTGGAAAGGCATCTCCCAGCTGAGTTCAAGGTGTTTTTGTAGCAGGGGTTCCAGCATCTCCTGACAGTGGGGTCAAGATGTCTCCTAGCAGGAGCTCATCATTGGCTTAGCTTGTTGTGTCTCTTAGCAAAGGCTGAGATGTCTCTCAGCACAGGTATTAAACCCAGCAATTCTCAAAGCAGCTTCAGACAAGGGTTCAGATATCTCTTTTCTTAAGAGTTCATGTAACCGTGGGTCCATGAGTATGTGTATGTGAGTGTACGTATGTGTGATTTCATCTGTTCGTCCCCTTTAACAAGTGTGATTCAAACTATCTTTTCATTTCACTATATAAATATGTGTTACGCTTTCGTTCTGAGCTTTTTTTTTTTTTTCAACCGTCTGGACGCTAGAGCTTAGGAAAGCAACTTGATGCTGATTGGTTGAGGCTTCGTTAACTGCTTCTTTGAGCCGTCTTTGTGTATCAACTGTTCAGACGAAATACGAGAGTTGGTCTCAGCCAGCTTGTTATCCTAACCAAACCTTTGCTGGGCGACGGGCGTTTGCAACAGCAGGTTGATATACATCCAGTCAAGTAACTGGGCGCAGAGACATGCAGTCCATGGTATGCACTATACATATATGTAGGTAGGAGGAAGATGGGTTCCCTGGTGGTAATCTGTGTGCTCCCCTTTCTTCTCTGACGTGTTTGGGTACTGTATTGTATAACCACACTAGGACCCCCTCACTCATAGGGCTTTGCAAACCTTCGAGCTGCCCTTCCTGCTGGAGCTGGCAAGTGTTAGAGTGGTGAGATCCTCCGCGAGACAGTCTGTACCTGAAGAAGTGTAAGTAACAGCTTAGGCGAGTAAGTGAATACATGACCTGTGTGTCATAGAAATGCTTAATGAAACGGACTTGTGTGTAACACAAGCGTATAAGTGAATGAGCATTGTGGTGTACGTTCTTTACCGTGGACAGCAGGAAGCTTTAGACCTGCTGCAGAGAGTGGGAAGTGTGCAATCATCCTATAGACTTGACTGTGAGGGTGCTAACCTCAAACAGCGACCCTACCACCTCCCCCGGCGTCATATATTGCTGTGACTCACTCCACGCACCCCTTGCAAGTGTGGCTGGAACCATCACCGCCTCTCCTAGACTCCCATAACCCTTAAGTTAGGAACTTTACAACATCCTCTTTACTTTTAACCTCGGAACTAAACACCCGTTTGACCCTAACCTCACACACCCTCCTCTCCCCCTTCCTGCACCCACTACCACTCGAGCATATCTCCCACACATTCCACGAAGCAGCAAGATGGGCGGGGGGCGAATATAAGGTTAAAAACAAAGAGAAATGAACACGAGGTTAATGAACACAAAATGACCAGCTTCTTCCCAAGTAAGGTAGTTTACAGGACTCATTAACTGTGCCATACAGGCGGAGATGAGAGGCCTTCTTTTTTTCTCTTCGCTCTTTCCTACAATACGAAAACAGAATACGAAGGATGATAACCACAGGAGTGGATGTGGTAGTTATGTAAATTTTCCCAGGGCAGGGTTGTGCGTCTGGAACATCCCGAGAAAGAGGAGGATAACCCACGCATACTAAATATGTTATGCACACAACACTCACACCGGACAAACACCTCTGCCGGGGTCTCTTTTTCCTTCTCTCTCTCTCTCTCTCTCTCTCTCTCTCTCTCTCTCTCTCTCTCTCTCTCTCTCTCTCTCTCTCTCTCTCCCTCTGTATACGTGGGACATCGAAGGAGAGTTGCAGCTTCACCGAGGGAAACAGTGAAAGAGATCTTGTGGTCACAGCAGAGTTAGGCTATCCTGGTCTCGTTGTGGTTCGAGAAAAGAAGAAGTTTGCAATACTTGGGTGTCCGTGATTTCCAAGTGTCCCTTTATAACGAGGCTCTCACTAGCGAGGAAGGTTTTATTTTCTTATGCCGGGGTTTTTTAGTCGTTATATGAACCTCGCTTGCCGATACTTCGTAACACTGGGATCGAAGACTTCGTGTGTGTGTGTTGTATCGGGTCTTAAAGAGTTACATAGATTTCTGTTATCGGTGCTCAAGGCCACAAAGGACTGTCATGCTTTTGGGGTTACAGTCACAAAACGTTCTCCAATACCGGGACTTTACAGTCCTGTAAGACTGTCACAACATCGGTGGTTGAGATAGGGAGATCTGCAGATCCAGGGTGGGCCTGCGTTGGCATGAGAGAGAGAGAGAGAGAGAGAGAGAGAGAGAGAGCCCGTTTGTGGGGGACGCGGCCAGGTTCACTGATGAGGGATAAAGACATAGTTATAAGGTATGGCGCCAGCAGCCAGTGCACCCTACTCGACTCGTCCTTCTCTCGGGAGGATGGAGGAGAGGTTGCCAGGAAGTCTTGGAGGAGGTAGAGAAGCACCAGGAGCAGGAAGGAGGAAGAAGAGGAGGAAGAGGAAGAAGAAGAAGGGGGAGGAGGAGGAGGAAGAGGAAGAGGGAGGAGGAGAACAGAATTTTGGTAAAAGGACGGACGTTGGAGATAAATGTTTGGGAAGTGTTGGGGGAGGTGGTATACACACCCCTCACTAACGAGCAAATTAGTCGTAGTAGACGCTAACAAGCCCATACTGAGCAGAGCGATCAGCCATCCTTTAGAATAGGGACTATCACTACCGTTAACTATCCCAGGTGGATAGGTGAGGGACCATTGCCAACTATTCACCCCACATCCATGACCTTACTGTCAGCCATACGAGCCGGTGGTCACAGCTATGCCAACCATCCTAGTTATAGCTGTAGACTCAACCACCGACCATCCAAGCACCACAGACATTACTTAACGACCATTCGTGACCCCCCCTCCTCGATCTGTACAGGGTACGTATTCTCATCCTACAAATACGACCAGGTGACATGAACGCAGGAATATACTCACAAGCGTATCCATATACATATGAACACCAAGTTTATGATCATAAGCATTGGCGCATACATCACCAACATCACCATCCGAACCACAAGCAACCTCAAACAACAGGCATGATCACTTGAGAACCAGACGGACCAGCGCATCTACCAGTCATAGAACCTGCGGCTGGCGGCCATCACCACAATCACCCCTCACAGCAAACCATAAACAACACCGTCAGATACGAACAACAATCGGTGGAGGCGAAGCCACCATTACCACCACAACCGCTACCAGCATCACCTCCAACAATGGGCAAATTACAACCAGACTCGTCGTCACACTGTTACAACAGCCCGCTACCACCTTCATCCTCTCTAGTCACTGTATCGGTAATCGGTGAGCCTCTCACTATCATGCACAGGAGCAACCTCACCATCAGGTATTGGGATTCACTGTTCACTATCACCACAACCACCACCATTCATGGGATGGATGTACAGCCTGAGGAATCACAGTCATCGCCAACACGACGACCAGAAACCACAAGACCACAAACCCACCATCAGTGGGGGAAGGTAGGGCTCCCTTTATGGCACCAACACCATCACCAACAGTCATCACCAACACCACCATCAATTCTCCAACACAACCAAGATGATTTACCACTACCAGTCACCACCGCCACAGAGCCCCCTTCACCACTACCATCACCAAACAGGCATATCACATACAGTCCCAGGACCACAACCCAGTACCCTATACACAGATCTGAGCAGTCAACCAATTGTACTACGAACTACTACTACCACCACCATCGTAGACAGAGGGGGGGGGGGGGGGGACTCAACAATCCACCATCACCACCAACCAGCAGGAGTAACCTGTGGCGTCTACGTCTTCGTCGTCGTATGAAGAGTGCGGCCGTCGAAGTGAGGCCAGGGGACGACCTGGGTCTTGCCCCCCCCAAAAAAAAGAAAAGGAGGCGAGTCCCTCCCTGCCTCCCTCCCTCACCGTGCCTCCCTCCCTGCCAAGTCCCTCACCGTGCCGTAATGTAGTGCCTGGCATTATGAAGTGTCGGATCCGTGGCGTTGCATATGGTCAGAGTTAACCACCGCTATTACGATGTTTGTTTAGCTTGCCTGCAATTATCCATATAGAATATTCATGTACGTATTATGCATCCTGACGTATCCAACCGTGCCTTTCCAAGGTGCCCCTAACCGCAGTAGGTCTCCTGCGGGAGAACAGCTCTTCCCTCCTCGGGTCTTAGGGGTGGTTTTTGAGTCGCTTGTCCAAGAGGCTGTTAGGGCAGGCCCATCCCTAAGATCTGTCCACCTTTTCCATGAGCGAAGGTCATAAAGGGGGAAAATTGATGCCGTGAAAATTAGATAATTACAGTTGTTTTAGACGCGGTGTATAACTACGTACGCGTACACTGGTCGGCCATGTCTGGCAGCCCTCTATCCATCAGTCTCGAGAACTTTTCACAGTAATTTTCTACTTAGGGATGTTAATGGTATTCGTACGTTTAGCGGAGGGGGCCAAGTTGGGCAGTTGTCTCAACCTCCTCTCTTCCTCCTCCTCCTCTTCCTCCTCCTTCACCTTATTCCTCCTCCTCCTCCTCTTCCTCCTCCTCCTCTCCTCCTCTTCCTCTTCCTCTTCCTCCTCCTCCTCTTCCTCCTCTCCTCTTTCCCCTTATTCCTCCTCCTCTTCCTTCGTCAGAAGTGTCATTATTCCAGTAGACAAAACGAGGCACTGAATATTTGTATCAGACTTGAGTTCCATTGCAAAGGTTCAAAAATCTGCTAACTCCCTACTGTAGACTTGCATGTTGAGGACAAGGCTCATGGACAAGATGTCCTCAACTGACCGACCCAAGCCGGCGGTCAATTGATCTTACGGAAACTTGATGTGTTCTGGTGATGCCAGTCTGGTGTGGTAGGATTAGCCAGGCTAAACCAAATGCAAGTTAGCTGACATCAACTTAGTGATGACTAAAGGTATATTCCCATATTGACTTCACTGTTCCTTCTTTTGGAGAATTGAATACAAGAGGGGAGTATTTCCAGCCCCCCCGCTCCCTCCCCTTTTAGTCGTCGTCTACGACATGCAGGGAATACGTGGGAAGTATTCTTTCTTCCCAATCCCCAGGGATTATATATATATATATATATATATATATATATATATATATATATATATATATATATATATATATATATAATGTGTGTGTGTGTGTGTGTGTGTGTAAGATATTTTGGAATCATGCAGAGGAGAGTAAAGCCAGGTACACCAAATGAAACTAGAAATTCTGATATCATGTTTTCAATAACCTGGATCATTGCGGATGTGAATCCGAAAAAAAAAGATGTGACTAACGGGCTATATTGTCTTAAGTTATGCCCCAGTAAACACAGGTACGAAAAACATAGCCAAAAAAAAAAGAAGGAAAAAAAGAGGAAAATAAAAATGCGTGGACATCAGTAATCACGAAAAAAAAAAAGACATTATGTTGGCGAGGTTGGGTAAGGTAACTGCTGGAGGTGAGGAGATGATGGTGTAGGAGGAACTCCTGCAGTACAGTAGGATGTATGATGGTTGGGTATTGGTCGGAAACCAGAATGGTGAGAGGAAGGTGGGTTTATTGCCTCACTGATTGTGAGAGATGTGTATTACAAAGCGTCTCCGTAGATGAGTCTCTCAGCAGCACACATGGTAGATCACATATGATGGGCTTATAGCAAAGTGTGAATTACTTTTTTTCCCGCTTCGTTTTCTGTAACTAGACACCAGAGTGAAATTATTACTCCTGTGTGAGGGAGTGTTTGATAATGTGGGGTAACAAAACTGCTGCCCATGATGAGGAAAAGCTTCGTGTTCCCAATGCATCTGGTCCATGAATCCCTCAACGAAATGGTATACACGAATGATAATGATGAATGCATGATGAATAAGAAGGAGAGGTATGTAGACGGACGTAAAGGAAGGGAGGAGAGTTGATGAGGAGGAAGGCTATGGAGACAGAAGGAGGCAGTAAACAAAAACAGGACTGCCAGAAGTGTGGCTGCCACTGGATGGAAGAGCAGGGTGTGTGTGTGTGTGTGTGTGTGTGTGTGTGTTTTGGGGGGGGGGGGTGTTAGTCACTCGGGTGATAAATGAAAACAAAGAGCTTCAACACGAGGGTGAAGCCATTCGCCAGTGCCTGTAATACTGGTGGTAAATCCTGTACGAGTTCCAACGCTTTGTACCACAACAATAGATAAATAATTAAGAGTCCTTATCATGCAAATCAGGCCAACTGAGCTTATTAGCCCTGAGCCTTCATTTACGTACCAGCTGTTAGCTTAATGATTCTCCCAAGATTAATATGGCGGAGGAGAGTGAGGTACCTAGTGTGGTGAGGGTGGATTACGAACTGATGGTCTCAAGAACTCTTTCTTTGCTGCCCAGCCCCTCCCCGTCCAGAATATCTTGCAGGTGTATCTAATCTCGTCGAGGACTTATGCACACGCATGTGTGTGTGTGTGTCCGTGGATATGAACGATAAGATCAGACACGCTACGCAGAGAAGCAGCGTGGTTTCCAAAGGCATTACTGGATGACTGTCACCCTATGGAAAAGGGTTCCATTAGAATGTTGTACGTAAGCACCACCGACGCTTATCGACCAGGTCCGTCATAGAGGGACCACTCACGTAACGGTAGAGACAGGCAAGCTCTCGTTGTAACCACCTCCTCCAGCTGTAGAGAGGGGGGCCTCCCTCCCAGTTGTCAGGCAGATGGCAGCTTCAAGAACAGCGTCGTGGATTGATTCCTTATGCTAATGTGAGAGTCTTGCGTCGGCGCGGGGGCATTCCAGTTCACACGGTCTCTGACCCGCTACTATTGTTGTATGAGTTTTCCCATACGAACTCGCAGGTGGCCTCGCCCCGCCACAGCCCGGCTCCGCCAGCAGGTGAGTACTGCCTGGGAAGAGCCGCTTAAACGGAACATCCTCGTAATGGAATATCCATTTTTTTTTATCTAAGTTGCGGACGGAGAATGGCGGCGGTTGAGGGCCCCTCTGGTGGGTCTGTGGTGGAGACCGTGCTTTGGGGGAGGGGGAAGCTGAGGGACAATGTTTGCTTCGTTTAAGCAGTAAATTGTGATTACAGTCCGGGGTCTGTTGGGGTAGCCTCCAGCCACGGAAGACTGAGCGATCATTTTCGTCGTTTCGTATTGCCTCCACCCGATGCCTCAATACTAGTATTCTGAGGTTCATTAACTTCGCCTTGAACAACAATTTCTGCCAGGGGGGAAAAAAAGAAGAAGAAGAAATGTCTCGAAAAAGAAAGATTCTGGAAGAATGTCGATGCTAATCTTTTCCGAGTCGAAAACTGTCGTGTGGTAATGCGATTCAGAAAATGGACGGAGGTCTGTCTGCGTCCCTGGGGGCATGGACGCCCGGGCCCCGCAAAGCATCGCTCGACACCCAAGAAAATCAGTGAGGCGGACAAATCAGTCGCTCCTTGTAAAATTACCGAAAACGTTATCGGAAATTGCGATCTAATACGGATCCTTGGCGGGGAGGAGGAGGAGGTTGAGGAGGTGGAGGAGGGAGGAAGAGGTGGGAGACTGGGGTTAGGGGCAGGGGAGGGAGTGCGGGGTTGGGGGTTGGACTGCGGTCGTTGGGTTGTGTGGGTGGGTGGGTGGGTGGGTGGGTGACATTACTTTACGTTAAGGAATATATTTCTCGATTGCTTGCAGCGGCGACCACATAGAGAGAGAGAGAGAGAGAGAGAGAGAGAGAGAGAGAGAGAGAGAGAGAGAGAGAGAGAGAGAGACGTGGGCATAAGGCCTTAGAGAGAGAGAGAGAGAGAGAGAGAGAGAGAGAGAGAGAGAGAGAGAGAGAGAGGAGAGAGTCGTTTGGGGGAGGATGACTCAGTGCCCTTGGTCTATGGACCAATCTGACGAAGCCCCTCGTGTGTCATGACCTCACGACACGATATAGGCATTTTCTATCATTCTAAACTTTTCTCCTGACGCTGTGAGCTTACGACAACACACTAAATGTTATGAATACCCTTGATTGATGATGTGAATGAGACATGAACCCAACAGTTTGCTGAGATTCACGATATCTTTCAGATAGTCTACCTGAGTCTCTTGATTTCTTTTCTGTAATTCCCTTTGTTTCTCGGTGGCATGATAATGATATCCTTCGTATAGCTTCCTCATCCTTATGATGCGTTTTATATGGTTTTTTCTATGTGTTTGTCGAAGAATACAGTTCTTGTCTGTATCTTTCTGTGTGGTGTTATATAGTTTAGTATTGCTGTGTGTGAGAACAGAAGAATACAGCTTCTGTCTGTGCCTCACTCTATGGTCATACATATTTTAGTATTGCTCTTTTAAACGGGATGAATACAGTTTCTGTCTGTATCTGTGTGGTGTTTTATAGTTTAGCATTGCTGTCTGTGAGAACAGAAGAATACAGCTTCTGTCTGTGCCTCACTCTATGGTCATACATATTTTAGTATTGCTCTTTTAAACGGGATGAATACAGTTTCTGTCTGTATCTTTCTGTGTGGTGTTATATAGTGTAGTATTGATGTCTGTGAGAACAGAAGAATACAGCTTCTGTCTGTGCCTCACTCTATGGTCATGCATCCTTTAGTATTGCTCTTTTAAACGGGATGAATACAGTTTCTGTCTGTATCTTTCTGTGTGGTGTTCTATAGTTTACTATTGCTGTCTGTGAGAACAGAAGAATACAGCTTCTGTCTGTACCTCTGTGTATGGTGATGCCCTCTTTAGATTTCTGTCTGTTGATCATGGTATGCAGTTGGACAGAGATACTTTGATATAAATCCTGTGGAAGATCATAAGTTCACTATCAGCCTCCTTAGGGATATCCCAGGCCACCCAGGGTTGAGCGCGTTGGTTCGAATCTTGGTTGTGGCAGTCGGTCCACAGTCAACGCAGCTGCTCTTCCAATCCTTGAGGTTACGTTGATAGAATGGGTACCTGGCTTAGGATAGGATATATATATATATATATATATATATATATATATATATATATATATATATATATATATATATATATATATCCCTTGGGCCTTATATGCTCTAACAAATCATAATCTATGAAAAAACAATCACTTATGTAAGACAAGGTGATTGCTCTATATACCACCATTGTAGGTTAATTGTAAGACCTCAAGGATCACACACTTAGTAGCCGCCAATCATACCATTAATGACCTCTTGGAGAGGTCAGGAAGACCTATTATAACCTGCATAACATTACCCCAAATCACCTTTAAAATCTGCAACTTCCTGTACCGCAGGGGTCAGGGTGGGTGTGTGTGTGTGTGTGTGTGTGTGGCTGTGGCCACAAGGAGATAGACCAGCCCGCTTCCCTGACGTGCTGAGGTTGTGACTTATACCGTGGTGGTGGCGGTCGTCAGGGTGGTGGTTGTGGTGGTAGTGGCGAGTGGTGATGGTGGTCCCCTTATGGTTATCGGTGTGGTGATAGTGGTGGTTGTGGCGGTGTGGTTGTTGGTCAGACTGGTGTGATTGCTGTGTGTGTAGGTGTGTGTGTTGTGGTGACACCCACGTATCCCACTTTCGCTTTTACAAGGTCAAGAAGATCATCCTAACGGTCAACCCTCGTGTAAGTGATCTCCACACAGAGACTATGGGCTGCAGCACAAGCAGCAGCAGTCTGGCGCGTGCCTTCGTAGCTGAAACACACGTAGACAGCACACGAAAGCGATGGCCGACATGATACCTGTAGAACAGAGAGAGAGAGAAGGAAGCAACACCGCAGTGCACGGAGAGAGATGGCTGAGGAGGAGAGGTGATAGCAGGAGAGTTGAAGAGGCGGAGGGATTTTGATGTCATTTAGACTAAGAGAGAGAGAGAGAGAGAGAGAGAGAGAGAGAGAGAGAGAGAGAGAGAGGCGGGGAAAGAGCAACCACAGATATGCGAGCAGTGCATCATACCGGGGAGAAGAAAAGCCCATTGTAGGTATGGCATAGCTGCTCACGAGAGGAGAAATATTACGAGACGTACACAACACACAGCTTTCTTGGGATGCACTTGTACAATGCTCGTTATGTGGTGTTTCCAGTATAGAGAGTTTTGGGAGATATGGTTATGCTTAAGTTATTGCAAACTCTAATTAAAATGTTCTGAAATTGAAGAAGGGGAAGCGAGCGAATTTTGATGAGAGATATAGGGAGAAATTTGATTTTTGCGCATGAATTTTAACCCGTTTTCTGCTTTTCCATCCGGAGATGCTGCACGGGTCTGAATTAAAAGAGGAGGTCATGTTCAATGTGTGGAAAGAATGAGAACTAGAGTTAAGAGAGGAAGAAAAGCGATTAGATGCGTGTAGAGGAGAATCAACGAGGGGAGAGTGAATAGGGTTAGAGGTTGCTGAAAGAAGATCGTTAATGGACGGAGAGGGAAGAGAGAAGGGGATAGGAGAGAATCCTGAGGGACGCCAGCGTTGACAAGTTCGCTTCATCGACGACTAAATGATCAAAAGAGAAAAAGCTGTGCGTGAGAGAGGACAGGGAGGAGAAGCAGGAGAGTCAGATGGGAAAGAAAAAAAAAAAAGTAGTTTAGTAAACGAAGACTTATGGATAGATCGAGTGGCCACCAAGAAAGATTCACCAATATCCCTGCTGCAGGAGGATCAGTGCTTAATCACATATGGGAATCACAATAGACCTCGCAACGCTAAGGTCATATCGGTGATGTGAGAGGATGTAAGAGACTTGGAGAATATCGAGTTCAAGAAGTTGCTGGGGGTGATTTTGTAGCGCACGCCTCTCAGAAGTCACAAAAAAAAAATTCTGATACATCCATTATCTTAGACGCACTTTGATATATATCAGTGAGCCTGCAAATGAGTATTAAGGGAGATATTCCCTTTATATTGATATTTTGTAACTTATGAGGGGCGTAAACTGTATGATAACCGTTGCTGGAACTGCTTTGGCTGTTTGCTGATGGTGGTGGTGGGAGAGAAGGTGTTACCAGTGTTGATTTCAAGGTGTAGTGAGAATGACATCAGTTGTCGGTTGTGGTAAGGATGGTTTACGTAACAGTGTTATGACTGGTTGTGGCAGTGATACGATGTTTGTTGGCGGTGTAGTAACGTCATGGATACGACGGGAGTCCTGACGACACAGACACTCGTGACTGATAAAGACGATTGATAAAGACGTCACAAGACGCGAGCTAGAGAATGACGAAATGGGTTCCTTCGTCACGCAGTGCCTTCTTTAAAGAGAGTCCCTCACGAATGACGAAGGCACTCACCGCTCAGCCACACTAGCAGATGCACTGACCGCGCAAGCGATAGGGCTCGTACACTCGTACTTAAATACACTTGGAGGGTTTGCACTTGTCGGGAAGATCCGACTGACGCAGGACGACAGAGGGAGAGCACCAGAGTGGACCTCCATTGTTGTGAGGTAGAGGCAGACTCATTACGTAGTTTACGAGTCTATAAAGATGCAGGACAAGGCTCGCTGAACGAGTTACAATAAACACGGAACAGGCGATGTCTGTTGGCCAAGTACACACACACACACACACACACACACACACACACACACACACACTAGATTTTGAAATACTCGTCATCACCGTAAACGAAGGAAAACCGCAAACGACCAATGAGGAGTCACGTTCCCTCATAAATGTCTACGGTACGATCCTCGTTCGTGGACTCAGGTTGCGTACTCTATCATCCTCCACTGTCCGGCAGCCTTACGCTACCACTACACACAAGAGGGGCGTATACACCGAGGATCTCATGGAAATAGACACATTACAATGAAAGTGAAGCCCACTTTAGCCTCCCTTAAGCCGACACTGTTTCAATTATTTGCGTCACTGTCGTATAGACTTTACGTTCTTCAGAGCGTGAGGCTCTAAATCTACCGTTTCCGTGAGCGTTGTCGCCGCTTTCCGTTCTCTGGCTGCGAAGAATTGCGTCGAGTGATGTGGGATATTGTGATGCGTTGTATCCCCAGCGAAGTGAGACTCGCATCAACTTGTAAGTGACCAAAGTATACGAGGAGGTAACGCATCCTCCCGATGGTCCACCCCGCATTACATGTTCCTCTGTTCATAAAGATAACTCTCGTTTATAGAGTTATTATATATCTTTAGAACTAGCTATACTCACAAAATGGTTAAATGCTTTATCTTACTTTCTGTAACATAGATGTAATTGTATCGCATGTTTACCAAAGGGCTTCCTAGCTACGTCGCTTCGTTGTATATCAACTGATTGTTATATCTCTCTCTTGTGTCTCCCCTGATGGTGTGATTATTACACGAAAGTGCACTTGGGAACTTATTGTTTCATTTTCCCCATGGACTCATAGGGATATATAATATATATATATATATATATATATATATATATATATATATATATATATATATATATATATCTTTTTCTTTTCTTTTAAACTATTCGCCATTTCCCGCGTTAGCGAGGTAGCGTTTAGAACAGAGGACTGGGCCTTTTTTGGAATATCCTCACCTGGCCCCCTCTGTTCCTTCTTTTGGAGAAAAAAAAAAAAAACGAGAGGGGAGGATTTCCAGCCTCCCGCTCCCTCCCCTTTTAGTCGCCTTCTACGACACGCAGGGAATACGTGGGAAGTATTCTTAATCCCCTATCCCCAGGGATAATATATATATATATATATATATATATATATATATATATATATATATATATATATATATAAAGACCAGATTGTTACTTCTTTTAGTGAGGGTGTGTATAAAAAACGATCCTTACGTATAGTCCCTGTACAGTGGTAGTTCGTCTTTGGAGAATTACTGGCAATTTTGTTGCCAGGGTTACATACATCTTGCTGCTCGCGAGGCCAGCAAATGTAGTGTAGTCCGGGGAGAGAGAGAGAGAGAGAGAGGGAGAGAGAGAGAGAGAGAGAGAGAGAGAGAGAGAGAGAGAGAGAGAGAGAGAGAATGCTCGTGCATGTGATTTTGTCTGTGTGTGTGTGTGTGTGTGTCTGTGTGTGTAACTGCTAATTGTGATTACTGATTTTTGTGTTACAGGGAGAGACTTTCACACTTGTGCTGCCCTTCTCTTATCCTTGAAATCGAGTATGGCTGGACCCCGTGCATGAATCATGATATGAAAACACCTTTTCATAATCACTTATTTGTACTGCACGGGAGAGGGGTGAAGAAATGAATGAAATAGGATCCACAATAAACGTATGAAAAAAAAAAAGTGATATGATAAATAGGATCTCATGCTTTATTCAAATACCTCTAAATACGATCTATATCTTAAAAACTCATTACAATAAGAGATGTGTTGTTTGGCAAGGGAGTAAAGATTTTGTTTCTGTTATTCCGTAAGTCGTCTTATAATCATTTGATCCTGAGTGTCATGGACAACAATACATTCGTCCAAGGATTACTGGAGAGAGATCTTAGTCTCCTTCACTTTGATGTTTCAAATGACGTAAATAACAGACCCTCTCCATGTTGGGGAACCAGAGGTGTCCAATAGCTGAAACGTCTCGTTAACAACAGTTGTCTGTTATTTCCAGCAAGTAAAGGCTTTTTTTTGTGGCTTAATAAGAGAGGTAAAGTTTTTTTTTTCTTTTTTTGGCTGTGGTGTGAAAGAAGATAACATACAATCCACGTGTCTCTCACTTTTTCAACACAAATATCATCGTTTTAAGGGAACACACTTAAAACGTACTTAAAACGTAATCCGTCTATTAAACTAAACCTGAGGTTTATGAGGCGGTTTATGGGATGGACTTAATGATTTCTTATCTTCATATTTTCTTTCTTTTTTTTTTTGGAGAGGGAGAAATGTCCGTTTCGTAAGCTATTATGAATGGTGAGTTTGCGTGTTGACCAGCACTCTCTCACAGCTGGTATCACCATCAGCTGATCTGTGTAAACAAAGGGAATTGACGCTTTTGGCGGGATTACGTTTTGTGTTTGTTGATGTTCCGTTTTCGTTGGATTCTTGAGCTTTTCTGTGTGTGTGTGTGTGTGTGTGTGTGTGTGTGTGTGTGTGTGTGTGTGTGTCAATTTTTCTTTTCTTTTTTTCTTTCTTTTGTGCGAAGAGAGATGGTAGACAATGAGGTGGAGAAAATGAGGAGAAGAAAAGACATGATTAAATAGATAGATAGATTGATTGATAAACAGATAGATTGATTGATAGACAAGGTGATAGACAAATATAGATAGATTGGATCGAGAGAGAGAGAGAGAGAGAGAGAGAGAGAGAGAGAGAGAGAGAGAGAGAGAGAGAGAGAGACGCGCAGGGCTATGCAGTCAACTACCACACGTCCATCTGCATATTGCCCAGAAGACACAGCGAGGCGTCTCAGGGCCTTAGAATCGCCTCTAATTTAAGTCTCTCTCTCTCTCTCTCTCTCTCTCTCTCTCTCTCTCTCTCTCTCTCTCTCTCCCTCTCCCTCTCTCTCTCTCTCCCTCTCTCTCACACACACGGACACCGTCTCCTGTTTGCTTATAATTGTCCACCATGGTGGACGTCTGGTTTGCTATATACAACGTAATTGATGTTTTCTGATTGCTCCGGTGGGCTGAACGTATAGTTCTACCTCATTTTCCTGGGAGCCACATCCTCCTATGGTTAATTGCCCTTAATGACCGAATTAGGTGCATGATTTGGCCAGCGGTCTTTGTTGGAGTCCGGGCCACTATGCGTGTGTGTGTGTGTGTGTGTGTGTGTGTGTGTGTGTGTGTGTGTGTTATCAGGTGTACGGTTATAAGATTATTCTTGCCTAGGTTGATAGGATGGAGTATGGGCGCGTATAAGTTTTAAGTAATCTCTGTAGTAGAAGGACACTTCTCACACACCCGTAATCCCTGATTCTACATTTGCCCACGAAACACCCTCTCACAACACGCTGGAAGTCACGGTTTTCCAGTAAAGGAATATGATCATCGCGAGAAAACAAGAAAGGGTAAGGTCTATACTATTTCACCTCCCTGCACATGAGCTTCTATGTTTCTCTTGTCTGCTATATTCACACCATCATCACAAACAGCACATTCATTTCTCAGATGTCTGTCATCACCACACACTATCATCACAAACAGCTCATTACTTTCTATGTTTCTGATGTCTTCGATCGCCACACATCATCACCACACACAGATCATAAATCACTGTGTTTATGATGTCTTCCATCACCCACACATCATCATCATCACACACAGCTCATCAATCTCTCGTGTTTACGATGTCTTCCATCACCACACTATCATCACAAACAACCTCGTAAAGACCCAACAACAGTCAGTTGTAGTGTGTTTTCCCCTGTGGTAATCCCGAAGTACGAACACCCTTCATGTAACCCCCTGAAAACGTTTTAGATCCTTGTGGTATAATAACCAGAGGCAAACGTTTCACAAGGTGGCGGTCTATCAGAGTTACAAAGAGGTGAACGTGTTAGCCACGCTGAGACGTCTCGTAAAAGATGTAGGTTCACATCATCCAAGAAAAAATGATCTGGAAATGGTTCGATCACTCTGGATGAAGAGGGACCTAACCTGTGAATCTTCTGAGAAGATCAATTTACGTTTGTGTTTACAATACATGACTGTTTACCGTTTGTTGAGATGTCACAGATATTGGCTGAAAGACTTGTGGAAGGTCGTATGTGTGTGTGTGTGTGTGTGTGTGTGTGTGTGTGTGTGTGTGTGTGTGTCTTGTGAAGTGCTTTACAGAAAGCGGAGTCTGATTACAAGTGACCAAATCACACACACACACACACACACACACACACACACACTACACTAAACTAGTATGTCATTTTCGAAAGCTAATAACATGATATATATATTTCCTTCTTTTTTTCGTGTTCGGTTTTATTGATTACCTTCTAATATTCTACAGATGGGTTTATTGATTACCTTATAAGTCATACAGGAGGGTTTGTTGATTGTTACTCTCTTCATTCTATAGATGGTCGTATTGAATTACCTTATCAAATCTATAGATAGTTTTGTTAATCACCTTCTAAATTCTAAGGATGATCTAATTGTTTACCTCGTATATTCTAGAGACACGTTTTGTTTTTGGTGGACTTCCTTCTCGTTCTCATAGATGGTTTTGTTAATTACATTTTTTTGCTCTTTAAGCTAATTTCGTTAATTTTTACTTTCTAGATTTCACAGACCTGTTCTTTTGACGATTCTCTACCTCAGAAACTAACCTCTGCACAGCTGATCTCTTCTCATCTCTCTCTCTCTCTCTCTCTCTCTCTCTCTCTCTCTCTCTCTCTCTCTCTCTCTCTCTCTCTCTCTCTTTTCCATCCATTAGGTAATCCCGTACGTGTGTCCATTATTCCATTGGCACGTCTCAGTGTTGGGGGAAGCAAATGATAGCCAGGTATCATCAACACATCATTCCACACCTCTCCTCCCTCCCTCCCTCCTCACTCTCCAACCACCACCACCGCCACTGCCATCCCCTCCCTATCCATCCTCCTCCTCCTCCTCCTCTCACACCACACACACACACACACACACACACACACCCCACACACACACAAAGATGAGGCCGTAATTACTGCTAATGCGTTTGTTTGTTAAATGTTGATTCACTTTTTCTTCCCTGGGAAATGTTTCATCTGCGTGTGTGAATCGATCAGCCAGGCGGGCGAGGTGAGGAGGTTTGCGCGCCCAGACACGAAAAAAGGTTTGGACCGTCACTCCTAAAAAGTCGGACTTCAGGATAATGACCGTGTGTCTGTGTGAGTCACCCCCACCTTACCTTAACGTCATCATCTGCCTCCCCTCCCCTCCTCCCTTCCTCCCTCTTTTATCATTAACGCGAGAGTTCGGTTCTTCTCTCTCTTCATATAACTGCATAATGTATATCTCTATCAGTATATATATATATATATATATATATATATATATATATATATATATATATATATATATATATATATATATATAAGAATCAGTATATACTCATGCGAGTACATTTCAGAATAGAATAAAAGAAAATCAGTTTGCAGTGCCATATGGAGAGGGAAAGATCACAGGTCTATAGCCTTGTGCTGGTCAAGGGAACATTGTCTCACGGACGTCCTAAGACTAAAGGGGTTTTATGCAGTGCAGAACTGTTTGAGGCAGAGGCCTGTGGAGGGTAAGATGAGAGAACAATATATATATATATATATATATATATATATATATATATATATATATATATATATATATATATATATACCTTACTCTCGAGAAAGCATAACTCGTACATGTCTGGGTAATGCAGTTTCAGATGGGTTCTCATGTCCAGGGCTGGTGAAGTATTATGACACCAGGTAAGTGGGCACAGGAAAATACGTGTAGCGTGCTCCAGGTGGTCCTTGTGATCAGTGTTGAGGTAGAGCGGGTAATGATATCTTATGAGACTGGTTATCAGCTGGAGGTTGGTGGGTTAGGAGGCTGGTTGACATGTTGCACAGGGTTGAGGATCATAGAATTCAGTTAACTTGTTGGTAAATGTTGAACTATGCATGATGGTGGTGGTCATTGAAAGTTCCACATAGACAGGTGCTGGGGGGTGGGTGTTGACCATGACCCATAGCTTGGGAGTGTGTCTAGGTGAACGAGCAGTATTGGGGGGGGGGGGGATGTAAGTGTTGCTTATATTGTGACAAGTGTTGTGTGGTTGTATATTTGTGGAACACTATATCAAGAGTGTTGTCGTTGTTCGTGACCTGCTTCGTGGGATGAGAGGTTTTCGTGAAATGGGATGTTGTGATATATAAATGCCACGAGTCCTTCCTCTTTGTCCTTGTTGTCTCTATTGCCTATGGGTTGTATTGCTATAGACAGGAAGGAGAGTAGAACTGGGAATGAGTTTGGTTAATTCTAAGAGGGCAATACATGTGTGTGTGTGTGTGTGTGTGTGTGTGTGTGTGTGTGTGTGTGTGTGTGTGTGTGTGTGTTCTTGGAATCAGTTGAGCACTTCCTGTTTACTTCTAATACCATGAGAGTTTAATCTGCAAGATGCTCTGTGTCCGCATGAGATACTGTGGAGCAGGAGAGTTATATAGTGCAGGATAGATGCTGTACTCTATATATGTATATATATATATATATATATATATATATATATATATATATATATATATATATATATATATATATATATACACACACACACGCAATGGGAAGGCACTTATGCATGCGCGTGTTGAATGAGTACCAGTAAATAATTAGTGTGGCGTCAGCGCAAGTTTCCACGCACTGTCATGTTGAGTTTGATGGTAATGGGGTAATAGCTTGGCTTACATTATCACTTAAGTGACCTGCCACCTGCCGGGAGCTGCCAACGGACGTGCGTGATGTTTGAGTGCGCGTGTGTATATGTGTGTAATGTATCATTTAGTATGTCTGTATATGTAAGTCTTGCCTACATAAGAGTAATGAGGATGATGTAGATAATATGACTGTTATTATTATTGTTATTGTTATTATTATTGTTATCATTATCATTATTATCATTATTATTATATTATTATTATTAGTAGTAGTAGTAGTAGTAGTAGTAGTAGTAGTAGTATCATTATTATTATTGCTACTACTATTACTACTACTACTACTGCTGCTACTATAATTATTACTATTATTATTCATATTCTTATTACATGTATGTAATGGAAGTATAGCGTGAAAACGATTATGGGCGATCGGGGCCTGAACAGGAGGGTAAAAAGTCGTGCATAGGATACAGTGAGTTGGAACAATGTGGCATACTGGGGTCGACGTGCTGTCATTGGACTGAACCAGGGCATGTGAAGCGTCCGAGGTAAACCATGGAAAGGTCTGTGGGGCCTGGTTGTGGATAGGGGAAATGCTGTTTCGATGCATTGCACATAACAGCTTGGAAATGGATGTGAGCGGATACGGCCTCTCTTCGTCTGATCCCGGCGCTACTTCGCAAACGCACAGAACGGCGATCAAGTATGAAAAAGATAGATAGATAAATAGACAAATATATATATATATATATATATATATATATATATATATATATATATATATATATATATATATATATTTGAAACATCCCTGCTATCTACACCTGGCCCACCTCCCCACCCACCACACACCCCACCCTGGAACCCACCGGTGTGTCGTCCTATTCAAACGTAACCACTATTGATCCACTCCCTCTTCACAGCACCTATTACGGGTATGCCATGCGTGCACGGTTTCCCCCTTTGACGATGAACTGTATATAATATATATATATATATATTGCATCCTAGTCCATTGATACACAGTCCTTCATTTAATGTAATGATAAATGAGAGGTCGGTAATTGATTTATGGCGTTATGTGTCCGTGTTGTTGAGTGCGTAAACGCTGCGCTTAGTGAGCTGTTTATATACGCAAGCGCCCAGCAGAAGCACCTACAACACCTGCCCTCAGAACGAACACACTGTCATTATGGCCCTAGATTGTTCGCACCTGGTTAACGATGGTGGCTTCACCTGCACAGTCAGGGTGAGGGCGGGTGTAGGGGAGGTGTGTGTGTGTGTGTGTGTGTGTGTGTGTGTGTGTGTGGATGGGTGTGTGGAGCAGAGGCGGGGGGTATGATGTGGAGAGAGATGAGCTATAGATACAGTAACAAAAATAGACGTAAATGTAGAGTGGATGAATTTGTTGCGCTAAAAGACCTTTTTAGCATTCGAAATTGTAAGAGACGATTTTTCTGGAAAGAAGGAAAATGTATTAAGGGAGAAATATAAAGAATCGCACAAAAATAGTCGTGTTTAGTTGTGATGATTTTGTGAAGTACACAGTCTGGACCGATATCGGATGCCTTGCAGGTCGATGACAAGTTTATCTGCTAGAGAACAATAATGACATTACGTGGGAAGGACAGGTAAGAGAAGACCCGATGGTCTATGATAAGGTTATCTGCTGGAGGACAGTAATGGCAGTACGTGGGAAGGACAAGTATGAGAAGACCTGATGGTCTATAACAAGGTTATCTGCTGGAGGACAGTAATGGCAGTACATGGGAAGGACAAGTAAGAGAAGACCTGATGGTCTATGACAAGGTTATCTGCTGGAGGACAGTAATGGCAGTACGTGGGAAGGACAAGTAAGAGAAGACCTGATGGTCTGTAACAAGGTTATCTGCTGGAGGACAGTGAACCGGGGGCTATGAAAGAAGACAGTATTGCTCGACACCGGAACTGAAGGCAATGCTGAGTAGCAGAGAGAAGACAGTATCTGTCGTATGAGATGTACACAGAAATTAGTTATACTACGAGCGGAGCCAATGCCACCTAACGCTGAAGGGAGGCAGGCAGCTGCTTGGTGTAAACTGTTAATAAAAGGAAATCAAGGAAGAATATAACTGAAAGAAGAAATCACTACATGGTTATAATGGCAGGAAGATTACTTATCAGGCCTAGAAGATTGTAGGGAACAGAGTAGCAACGAGGATTACCTTAACAGAATACGACACAAGTGGAGAGAGAGAGAGAGAGAGAGAGAGAGAGAGAGAGAGAGAGAGAGAGAGAGAGAGAGAGAGAACGTGTTTAGGGTTGCCTCCCTCCCCATTCAGAAAGGAGGAAGAGGTTTTTTTTTACTCTGGCTCCTTGGTATGGTTGCTGATGTGGTTGTGGTGATGGTGGTTGTTGGGTGTAGTGGGAGGCCGGGGGGGGAAAGAGGGAGTGGAGGTTGTGGTTGGTGGTTGACTGCTTGCGGTGGGGGTTGATCTCGGTTGTATTTTCGCTGATAGCTGGTTGTTAAAATGGTTGGTTGTACTGAGTTCAGTTGGTGGGTTTTGTGGGTTGTACCAGTATCAGGTGTTTTGTACGTGGTTGTAATGGTTATAGTGGTCTTTTCTTGTTATGGGTGTATTCGTGAAGGGGCTTAGGTGTAAGATGATGATGTGATTGTGATGAATATTGGCCTAGCATTGAATGCAGGGGTTACAGTAGCAGTGGTTTAGACCATAATGGTTGTGTCTATTGTGGATGTGGGATTATGAAGGAAATGATAGCGTTTAGAATGCATGCTCTTATGGTAAAATCGTTGAAATGGCGTTTAAAGTTATGTGATGGTGATATGTGTTGTAAGCTTAATGTGAGTAGATGGTGCGGCCTTACACACTCACACGCACACAGAAATACACACGTATACAAATGTGAATTCATGTACGCAAAACTAAAAGTATCCATGAAAATACATTTTCTTCACGCTGTTCAACTACTGCTGTAAAATGAATAGTACAATTGCCTGTTCATTATCATAACCGCAGAGCCAAAGCGATCCAACCCATCATGTAATCATGTAATACAAAAGCTAATGTTTTATTTTTTTTTTTTTTTTTTTTTTTTTTTTTTTTTTATACTTTGTCGCTGTCTCCCGCGTTTGCGAGGTAGCGCAAGGAAACAGACGAAAGAAATGGCCCAACCCCCCCCCCCCCATACACATGTACATACACACGTCCACACACGCAAATATACATACCTACACAGCTTTCCATGGTTTACCCCAGACGCTTCACATGCCTTGCTTCAATCCACTGACAGCACGTCAACCCCTGTATACCACATGACTCCAATTCACTCTATTCTTGCCCTCCTTTCACCCTCCTGCATGTTCAGGCCCCGATCACACAAAATCTTTTTCACTCCATCTTTCCACCTCCAATTTGGTCTCCCTCTTCTCCTCGTTCCCTCCACCTCCGACACATATATCCTCTTGGTCAATCTCTCCTCACTCATTCTCTCCATGTGCCCAAACCATTTCAAAACACCCTCTTCTGCTCTCTCAACCACGCTCTTTTTATTTCCACACATCTCTCTTACCCTTACGTTACTTACTCGATCAAACCACCTCACACCACACATTGTCCTCAAACATCTCATTTCCAGCACATCCATCCTCCTGCGCACATCTCTATCCATAGCCCACGCCTCGCAACCATAAAAGCATTGTTGGAACCACTATTCCCTCAAACATACCCATTTTTGCTTTCCGAGATAATGTTCTCGACTTCCACACATTTTTCAAGGCTCCCAAAATTTTCGCCCCCTCCCCCACCCTATGATCCACTTCCGCTTCCATGGTTCCATCCGCTGACAGATCCACTCCCAGATATCTAAAACACTTCACTTCCTCCAGTTTTTCTCCATTCAAACTCACCTCCCAATTGACTTGACCCTCACCCCTACTGTACCTAATAACCTTGCTCTTATTCACATTTACTCTCAACTTTCTTCTTCCACACACTTTACCAAACTCAGTCACCAGCTTCTGCAGTTTCCCACATGAATCAGCCACCAGCGCTGTATCATCAGCGAACAACAATTGACTCACTTCCCAAGCTCTCTCATCCCCAACAGACTTCATACTTGCCCCTCTTTCCAGGACTCTTGCATTTACCTCCTTACAACCCCATCCATAAACAAATTAAACAACCATGGAGACATCACACACCCCTGCCGCAAACCTACATTCACTGAGAACCAATCACTTTCCTCTCTTCCTACACGTACACATGCCTTACATCCTCGATAAAAACTTTTCACTGCTTCTAACAACTTGCCTCCCACACCATATATTCTTAATACCTTCCACAGAGCATCTCTATCAACTCTATCATATGCCTTCTCCAGATCCATAAATGCTACATACAAATCCATTTGCTTTTCTAAGTATTTCTCACATACATTCTTCAAAGCAAACACCTGATCCACACATCCTCTACCACTTCTGAAACCGCACTGCTCTTCCCCAATCTGATGCTCTGTACATGCCTTCACCCTCTCAATCAATACCCTCCCATATAATTTACCAGGAATACTCAACAAACTTATACCTCTGTAATTTGAGCACTCACTCTTATCCCCTTTGCCTTTGTACAATGGCACTATGCACGCATTCCGCCAATCCTCAGGCACCTCACCATGAGTCCATACATACATTAAATAACCTTACCAACCAGTCAACAATACAGTCACCCCCTTTCTTAATAAATTCCACTGCAATAAACCATCCAAACCTGCTGCCTTGCCGGCTTTCATCTTCCGCAAAGCTTTTACTACCTCCTTTTCTGTTTACCAAATCATTTTCCCTAACCCTCTCACTTTGCACACCACCTCGACCAAAACACCCTATATCTGCCACTCTGTCATCAGACACATTCAACAAACCTTCAAAATACTCATTCCATCTCCTTCTCACATCACCGCTACTTGTTATCACCTCCCCATTTACGCCCTTCACTGAAGTTCCCATTTGCTCCCTTGTCTTACGCACCCTATTTACCTCCTTCCAGAACATCTTTTTATTCTCCCTAAAATTTACTGATAGTCTCTCACCCCAACTCTCATTTGCCCTTTTTTTCACCTCTTGCACCTTTCTCTTGACCTCCTGTCTCTTTCTTTTATACTTCTCCCACTCAATTGCATTTTTTCCCTGCAAAAATCGTCCAAATGCCTCTCTCTTCTCTTTCACTAATACTCTTACTTCTTCATCCCACCACTCACTACCCTTTCTAAACAGCCCACCTCCCACTCTTCTCATGCCACAAGCATCTTTTGCGCAATCCATCACTGATTCCCTAAATACATCCCATTCCTCCCCGACTCCCCTTACTTCCATTGTTCTCACCTTTTTCCATTCTGTACACAGTCTCTCCTGGTACTTCCCCACACAGTCTCCTTCCCAAGCTCACTTACTCTCACCACCTTCTTCACCCCAACATTCACTCCTCTTTTCTGAAAACCCATACTAATCTTCACCTTAGCCTCCACAAGATAATGATCAGACATCCCTCCAGTTGCACCTCTCAGCACATTAACATCCAAAAGTCTCTCTTTCGCACGCCTGTCAATTAACACGTAATCCAATAACGCTCTCTGGCCATCTCTCCTACTTACATAAGTATACTTATGTATATCTCGCTTTTTAAACCAGGTATTCCCAATCATCAGTCCTTTTTCAGCACATAAATCTACAAGCTCTTCACCATTTCCATTTACAACACTGAACACCCCATGCATACCAATTATTCCCTCAACTGCCACATTACTCACCTTTGCATTCAAATCACCCATCACTATAACCCGGTCTCGTGCATCAAAACCGCTAACACACTCATTTAGCTGCTCCCAAAACACTTGCCTCTCATGATCTTTCTTCTCATGCCCAGGTGCATATGCACCAATAATCACCCACCTCTCTCCATCAACTTTCAATTTTACCCATATTAATCGAGAATTTACTTTCTTACATTCTATCACATACTCCCACAACTCCTGTTTCAGGAGTATTGCTACTCCTTCCCTTGCTCTTGTCCTCTCACTAACCCCTGACTTCACTCCCCAGACATTTCCAAACCACTCTTCCCCTTTACCCTTGAGCTTCGTTTCACTCAGAGCCAAAACATCCAGGTTCCTTTCCTCAAACATACTACCTATCTCTCCTTTTTTCACATCTTGGTTACATCCACACACATTTAGGCACCCCACTCTGAGCCTTCGAGGAGGATGATCACTCCCCGCTGACTCCTTCTTCTGTTTCCCATTTTAGAAAGTTAATACAAGGAGGGGAGGATTTCCGGCCCCCCGCTCCCGTCCCCTCTAGTCGCTTTCTACGACACGCGAGGAATACGTGGGAAGTATTCTTTCACCCCTATCCCCAGGGATAATATACATATATATATACATATACACACACACACACACAACACACACACATAGCACATACACACACACACACACACACATACATAATATATACATATGAAAAATGTAAGAACAATTTAGAAACAAACTTTTAGCTTGAAATGAATGAAAAAAAAAAAAATGAATGTCACATAATGGTTCAACCTCTGGCTATGGAAAAGGAAATGTACAATTTATTCACACAAACGTCAATAGCAGTTCTCATCAATTTCACCACTGTGTCAATAAGCTTCAATGTCTAAGCTACATTTTTCTCCAACTTCACTATTTTCTTGTCAAAAACACCATGCATGAAAACTATCACTCCATTAACACAACTATAAACATTTACTTCCCCTTTAAAAGTTCTGGGGAAGTCTGTCTCGATACACTGCGGCGAGGCGACGCGACGCTGACACAATCACTGTCACAATATCCCTTCTGCCTCCTCAAGTCAATCTCTCAGCCACAGTGCAGGCCTTCATCGTCGAAATCGTCTTCTTTCACACACCCGCATGCGTCCTGTGTCTCGAGGCCTCGTTCAGTAGTAGTAGTAGTAGTAGTATCATTATTATTATTGCTACTACTATTACTACTACTACTGCTGCTACTATAATTATTACTATTATTATTCATATTTTATTACATTTATGTAATGGAAGGATAGCGTGAAAACGATTATGGGCGATCGGGGCCTGAACAGGAGGGTAAAAAGTCGTGCATAGGATAGAGTCAGTTGGAACAATGTGACATACTGGGGTCGACGTGCTGTCATTGGACTGAACCAGGGCATGTGAAGCGTCCGAGGTAAACCATGGAAAGGTCTGTGGGGCCTGGTTGTGGAGAGGGGAAATGCTGTTTCGATTCATTGCACATAACAGCTTGGAAATGGATGTGAGCGGATACGGCCTCTCTTCGTCTGATCCCGGCGCTACTTCGCAAACGCACGGAACGGCGATCAAGTATGAAAAAGAAAGATAGATAAATATATATATATATATATATATATATATATATATATATATATATATATATATATATATATATATATATATATATTTGAAACATCCCTGCTATCTACACCTGGCCCACCTCCCCACCCACCACACACCCCACCCTGGAACCCACCGGTGTGTCGTCCTATTCAAACGTAACCACTATTGATCCACTCCCTCTTCACAGCACCTATTACGGGTATGCCATGCGTGCACGGTTTCCCCCTTTGACGATGAACTGTATATAATATATATATATATTGCATCCTAGTCCATTGATACACAGTCCTTCATTTAATGTAATGATAAATGAGAGGTCGGTAATTGATTTATGGCGTTAGGTGTCCGTGTTGTTGAGTGCGTAAACGCTGCGCTTAGTGAGCTGTTTATATACGCAAGCGCCCAGCAGAAGCACCTACAACACCTGCCCTCAGAACGAACACACTGTCATTATGGCCCTAGATTGTTCGCACCTGGTTAACGATGGTGGCTTCACCTGCACAGTCAGGGTGAGGGCGGGTGTAGGGGAGGTGTGTGTGTGTGTGTGTGGATGGGTGTGTGGAGCAGAGGCGGGGGGTATGATGTGGAGAGAGATGAGCTATAGATACAGTAATAAAAATAGACGTAGATGTAGAGTGGATGAATTTGTTGCGCTAAAAGACCTTTTTAGCATTCGAAATTGTAAGAGACGATTTTTCTGGAAAGAAGGAAAATGTATTAAGGGAGAAATATAAAGAATCGCACAAAAATAGTCGTGTTTAGTTGTGATGATTTTGTGAAGTACACAGTCTGGACCGATATCGGATGGCTTGCTGGTCGATGACGAGTTTATCTGCTGGAGAACAATAATGACATAACGTGGGAAGGACAAGTAAGAGAAGACCTGATGGTCTATGATAAGGTTATCTGCTGGAGGACAGTAATGGCAGTACGTGGGAAGGACAAGTAAGAGAAGACCTGATGGTCTATAACAAGGTTATCTGCTGGAGGACAGTGAACCGAGGGCTATGAAAGAAGACAGTATTGCTCGACACTAGAACTGAAGGCAATGCTGAGTAGCAGAGAGAAGACAGTATCTGTCATATGAGATGTACACAGAAATTAGTTATACTACGAGCGGAGCCAATGCCACCTAACGCTGAAGGGAGGCAGGCAGCTGCTTGGTGTAAACTGTTAATAAAAGGAAATCAAGGAAGAATATAACTGAAAGAAGAAATCACTACATGGTTATAATGGCAGGAAGATTACTTATCAGGCCTAGAAGATTGTAGGGAACAGAGTATCAACGAGGATTACCTTAACAGAATACGACACAAGTGGAGAGAGAGAGAGAGAGAGAGAGAGAGAGAGAGAGAGAGAGAGAGAGAGAGAGAGAGAGAGAGAGAACGTGTTTAGGGTTGCCTCCCTCCCCATTCAGAAAGGAGGAAGAGGTTTTTTTTTACCCTGGCTCCTTGGTATGGTTGCTGATGTGGTTGTGGTGATGGTGGTTGTTGGGTGTAGTGGGAGGCCGGGGGGGGAAAGAGGGAGTGGAGGTTGTGGTTGGTGGTTGACTGCTTGCGGTGGGGGTTGATCTCGGTTGTATTTTCGCTGATAGCTGGTTGTTAAAGTGGTTGGTTGTACTGAGTTCAGATGGTGGGTTTTGTGGGTTGTACCGGTATCAGGTGTTTTGTACGTGGTTGTAATGGTTATAGTGGTCTTGGAGATGGTTGTTATGTGTGTATTCGTGAAGGGGTTTAGGTTGTAAGATGTGATTGTGATGAATATTGGCCTAGCATTGAATGCAGGGGTTACAGTAGCAGTGGTTTAGACCATAATGGTTGTGTCTATTGTGGATGTGGGATTATGATGGAAATGATAGCGTTTAGAATGCATGCTCTGATGGTAAAATCGTTGAAATGGAGTTTAAAGTTATGTGATGGTGATATGTGTTGTAAGCTTAATGTGAGTAGATGGTGCGGCCTTACACACTCACACGCACACAGAAATACACACGTATACAAATGTGAATTCATGTACGCAAAACTAAAAGTATCCATGAAAATACATTTTCTTGCCGCTGTTCAACTACTGCTGTAAAATGAATAGTACAATTGTCTGTTCATTATCATAACCGCAGAGCCAAAGCGATCCAACCCATCATGTAATCATGTAATACAAAAGCTATTGCCATTGGAGGTACCTTTCTTATTTGGTTGAGGTTGAAATGGAGATAGAAATGACTGAGTTATATTGACAATATGTCAGTCTAGGCATTATTATTATTATTTTTTTTCACTGTCTCCTGAATGTGTATGGTGTTCGTTCCTTTCCACTGTCTTTAAAACAAGATTCAGTCTGACACACACACACACACACACACATATATATATATATATATATATATATATATATATATTATCCCTGGGGATAGGGGAGAAAGAATACTTCCCACGTATTCCCTGCGTGTCGTAGAAGGCGACTAAAAGGGGAGGGAGCGGGGGGCTGGAAATCTTCCTATATATATATATATATGTATATATATATATATATATATATATATATATATATATATATATATATATATATATATATATATATATATATATGTATACACATATAACGAAGTCTTACCATAAAGTAGGCCCAGTAAAAATGTATTTATGCTCTAATGCATGAAGAGATGGAGATAGCTAAATAGATAAATAGCCAGAAAAAGAGAGACAGTTAAAGTCAAACAGCGAAACCATACTAAAATCTGATATCATATAAATAACTCCATTTCACGTCGATAAAACCCATGATTTCCCCCCCGCATGACGACACCCTAAATGATCCTCATTACCATTTGTTTTCTTCCTTCCCACAGAGTTGAGAGTGGCTACGACCGAGCATCATAAAGCCGTCATGGGTGCCACATCATAACAAGAAATCACCGACGTAGGCGTCCGGCAGAGGTAGGTCGTAATGACCCGTAAATCACACTCGTTACATTACAGTGTCAGACACCTAGGGGGGATCTGACTGTTGAGTGGGAGTGAAGCGTATGGTGTTGTCTATCATCCATCTTCTTCTTCACGCGTTGTAGACCACAAGGAATTGTAATATCTCGTGTATCTGGATGATTTAAAAGAGAGAGAAACGGTATTCATAGTTGTCATCCTCCATAAGAATGTGGAGTTATTTTATTTTCATTCTTAGTAAACTGTCTTTTCTTAAGCTTCTTCGGTTTCTTGATTTTGTGGGTCATTTTGCCTCTCCATTCTTAAGAGCTTTCCTTATCGTCTCCCGTCTTATGTTTAAGACGACTGGGAATACACTCATTTCTTCTGCTCTGTGTCATCGAGATGTTTATAATCATATTACAGCAGAAGAACTTTGGTTCAAGGAACCGACAGATGGGACAACGTCGACTCGTATTAAAATCCTGTTGCCGTTGTATGAACGAAAGCTGAACATAGGTATTCTACGTCCACTCGACAAAGTAATGAAGACTGTGAAAGATATATATATATATATATATATATATATATATATATATATATATATATATACACGACGAAATGACACCACATATAATCAACATGGACAACGACATTCAAGCGACTCACGCGTATAGAAACATAGATATCGCTCGGAAGTCAAGCGTGTAGAAACGTAAACATCCCCCGGCGTACCTCAAGGAAAGCATTTTCCCTTTCCCCCCTTTTATTCTATAGCCTTCCACTCCTGCAGTAAATCACGGCTCTAGCCTCTCACCGCCTAACGATCGCCTCTTTCGCTTAAACCAGCAATTAGAAACAGTGACGAGACGATTATTAGCCCTAATGACTTGTAATCACCTGTGAATCGACTTGGTAGGCCTAGTCTAAGTAGGAGGGGGTGGGGGGGTAGTAGGGAGGGGTTAGGGGGATTGAAGATAATGTTGGGGGTGAGGGGGGGGAGGGATTGTGTCTGGTTGGTCAAAGAAAAACGAGGGAGATTCTTTTTTCTTTTCCAGAGGTTATGAATCATGTTAGAATTAGTTTATTTTGATCCAAATGGAGGGAGAGAACCTGTATGTAGCCAAAGGAAATGAGAGAGAGAGAGAGAGAGAGAGAGAGAGAGAGAGAGAGAGAGAGAGAGAGAGAGAGAGAGAGAGAGAAGACGAGAAAGATTACATCATATAAAATGTACTGGAGAAATTATTATGGAATTTACAAAAAAAAAAGAACGGAAGATGCGAAGTATTCCATACATGAAAACACTGACAGATGAAGTGTTTAGAGACAGTGAGGAGAAACTGGGAAATCAGTGAGAGGATATGAGATAAAGAACTAATAAAGAATTAGCAGTTTTGGAAAAATGATCAAAGCTGTGGAAGATTCTGGAGGATATGTAAGTGTATTACAAATCACAAGAAGAAAATATAGTAATGTGAACAATATTGAAGACTGTGAGGATGGGGTCACGAGGAAGGAATATGGCCTTCGAGAAATGAAGACAAGGAATTCCAATCAAGAAAATTGAATTCTGATGAAGAAAATGGAAAACTAACAAAGAAAATGGAATAATATTAAAGAAAATAGTTAAATGAGTCAGTACCAGTTGGTTTGCTTATGATGCCGTTAAGTCAGTACCAGTTGGAGTTAGCTCATAATGCCGTTACATACGAAGAAGCCAAAGCTCCGTTCGAAGCGTCGAGGTGAGTGAGTCCTCACCAGGGGAATACTTGATAAAAAAAACCTATGATTCTGCTACTGAGAGCGGGAAAAAGATGAGCTACAAGATATGCAAATCCGTTCAAGAGATATGCAAATTCACACTGTCAGACTATACAGTTATTCCATTATACATAAGTGAATGTATTGTGTAAGAGGGAGATAGTACTCGTTTACACATTTTGGTGAGATAACGCATTGCTACGTACATATGGAAAAAAAGAGGGTATATAACAACTGTATTCCAGACTTTCGAGGTCATTCGTGGCAAGATTATGGTATGAGGGAAAAGATCAATTGTCATGTAAGTTCACGAAACAAACAAACAAATAAGGAATAGACTGAGGCAGTTTATAGTTATGGAAATACACACAAGTTATTCTAAAAAGGAAAATTGTTCTCGGTTCTGCAAAAAAAAAAAAGAAAGATACATATATTCATCTTTTGCGTCTTTCGTTGGGAGAGAGCTGCAAGGTAAAAGATAAGATGAATGTGTCTTTCAGCTTCAGATATAAAAAGGCTTCGAACCCCAAACACACGATGGAAAACGTTTGGTTCGCTCTCATCTCAGAAACATCCACAAGAAATCTTTTCCACATCAAAGGAAAAAACCTATCGAATATTGACCACAAACTCAGGACGAATCAAAAACTAATGATTTCTTCCTGGAATCTGTTTAGTAAGTCAACCAAATATCTATGAAAATTGCCTTACCACCTCGGGAAGAGAAGACAGAAACAGAAAACGGGATGGATCAGATACAGATAGCCAGACGGAGAGATATAACGAGTAACTCAAGTTGAGTCAATGACTACGTAAGATGGAATACATAGGGAGGCAAGCCGTGTGAGATGGGTGCGATCGCTTGGACCGAACATGCTCTACTGAAGCACATATGATTCACCAGCAGCAGCAACACCGCTGGTGTTCGGAAGAATCTCTCTCTCTCTCTCTCTCTCTCTCTCTCTCTCTCTCTCTCTCTCTCTCTCTCTCTCTCCCCCCCCACACACACACACACACACACAAACTGAATCAAAGGGACTTTACCTTCAAGAACGCAAAATCAAATCCATGGTGCCCCATTACCGCATTATACCCATTTCAAACAGCATCCAGTAAGGTAATGGTATTACGCATCCAGTAAGGAAATGGTATTACGGTATTCACTCTCCACTTTCGAAGTCGCGCCTGCCCATCTTTCTCTTGATCCTAATGCCCAGGAAGAGACTTTTAAGGAAACACGCTATCGGGATCATCTGTTTCATAATTCACACGATAGTGATCCTAATGCTCAGTCAGCAGGTCTAATTATCACATCCTTCAAGAAGGAGTTGCGTAGTAGTCCTGCGATCTCTCTCTCTCTCTCTCTCTCTCTCTCTCTCTCTCTCTCTCCCTTGAGCCTGCAAACGCCCCACCACAATGATGACTAATAACACACGCTCAAAACAATATTTCGCCTGTTAGGGGGCGCCCTCGCTACGCTTAGGAGAACCGTCATCACCTTTAACCCAATAAACTCGACGCTAACCACCAGTTTGTGGTCGTTAGGGGTGATTTAGAGAAACGTGTGAATCATCCGATAGGGGTCGCTCGATGGGCTTGAAGTCTCGGGTTGTGGGTTACATTGGGGGAGAGAGTTATGGGGTGTTTGGTAGCGAGTCTTATGGCTCGGGCGATCTTCTGTTTTGGTTATAAACAGAGCATGATAGCCGGCCCATCCCGGCATCATGGGCGATATATTGCCGGCAGTATGACAGGGTAGCGCGTGTAGCAACGCCGTGATGTATCGGGTTCTTGTGATGGGACGAACGACGCCACTGTATGGAAAAGTCTTTGGTTGCTTCGTATTTGTAGGGTTTTTTTTTCTCTGGATCCCTTTGTCTGTCTTCTGCCATTGGTTTTTGTCTGTCTTCCCCCAGGGTCTTTGTCTTCTGTCATGGTCTTTGTCTTCTGTCATGGTCTTTGTCTTCTGCCATGGTCTGTGTCTTCTGTCATGGTCAAAGTTGCCTTTGCTTTTCTAATGTAATTTTTTCTTTCTTTCTTGGATCGATCCAGTTGGAGTAAATGGCTTGAAAAAGATTTTTAATTTTTCTGTGTGTGTGTGTGTGTGTGTGTGTGTGTGTGTGTGTGTGTGTGTGTGTGTGTCTTCATCCACCTCCCATCTACACCCTGGAAGCCACTGCGCCACATGATCATTGTGTAGTTCTTGGCTCCCTCTCTCTTTGAGCCGTTGTGATATCTCTTGTCCCTTACACTTCATAGCTTTCTGGATACCTCCTCCCGTTATGACCTGGCTCTTCTTTAGGGAGCAAGTTTTCCGATTTCTCGAGAACTTTCAAATTCTTCTCCTCCTCCAGCTTTATGATCCATATTTTTTTCGTCTCGTCGAAGGGCCCGTTCTCGATAAGGAGTAAAGTAAAATAATGAATCACTCTTGAACAGATCACTTTTGTACGGAGTAATGAAGCATTTGGAGTTAAAATGTTCCTATGATTCTCTTCGCGCGTTTTTACGTCATATTCGCCAGAACTTATGTTTCGTGTTCGCTTCGCTGGGTGACCCAGCTCCACGCAGGGAGAAGTAAATAACATGATTTCATGATAAGTCTCGAGAATTCATATTTCTTTTTGTTTAATCTATAAGTAAGATATGTTTACATGAAAGAGATTTTGCCCAATGAGGCACTGGTCTATAATATCCTGTGGGATGCAGAGGCAAGACTCGCAAATGGTAAATCTTTATGATATAATAATGTTCGATCACCACTGTACCATATTAGCGTCTTTAAGGAAAGTTAGCAGGAAGTTAGGAGGGTGTGAGTAAACATGAATGAGAGATAACAAAAGACCTTGAAGGTCTGTGACGAGGTTATCTGCTGGAGGACAGTAATGGCACTACATGGGAAGGACAGATAACAGAAGACCATGATGGTCTATGACGAGGTTATCTGCTGGAGGACGATAATGGCACTACATGGGAAGGACAGATAACAGAAGACCATGATGGTCTATGACGAGGTTATCTGCTGGAGGACAGTAATGGCAGTACATGGGAAAGCTAGATAGCACAATACATGATGTTGTCATAGCAAGAAGAGGAACAACAGCACATAGATAAGACAGATAACAGAAAACTTAATAATCTGTAACGTGGTTCTCTTCTGTAGTACAAGAAGGATATTCGTAAGCTCCACCTCTGTAAAGATAGAAACAAGATACGAATTGTGTCCTAAAAACAGGGATGCTAAAGATCGCACAGGACAGAAAGGAGAGGCAAAGTGGGGGGATCACACCATCGTGGAGCTGAAGACGAGGACCAAGGCACGTCGGGTGTTGTCCTAAGAGAGTCATCGTCATCTCAGGTGTTGCTATCAAGCGAGGTTGATCAGATACCGCGATACGAGGTAGACCAGGTGTTGCTCCCGCGCATGATAAACGCCACGAAGACGTCTAGTTAGCGGCCGCTGGGGAGAGGAGGGGGGGAAAAAAAAATAAAAAGTGAGCAGCGCCGGATCCTCCAACGTTGCGATCGGAGTCTCAGATAGGAAGGATTGAGGCATCATTAGAAGCACTGGGGGTTGGTGGGGGAGAGAGAACCGTGGGTGTTTTGTGTTCCCAGACACGATCTTCGCTCGCAAGACTACTGTTGAATTTTGTTCTTGACTTAGAGGTGGTTAGAGGCAAATAACCCCAACACGTTGGGAGGAGAATTGAATGATGAATGGGTAGTTAACCGAACGGACTGATTGGCAAGAGGATGTGCAAGATAAAGGGGCGAGGTTGACGAGTAGAATGGGGGGACAGAAATTTGTTATGATTCGTGGGTGATTCGTGAGTGATTCAGATCATCTAGGTTATGATGTGGGCCTTTCGTTGGGTAACAGACAACAGGTGGTGTATGTAGAACGGGAGAGACAGATGGAGAATGCGCGCCCTCTTCCTGTTGTGAGAAAAGAGTGAACTAGCCAGCCAGGTAGAATGATACGTACACACACACACACACACACACACACAGAGAGAGAGAGAGAGAGAGAGAGAGAGAGAGAGAGAGAGAGAGAGAGATGAGAGAGAGAGAGAGAGAGAGATGTGTGTGTGTGTGTGTGGAGATTTTATGCCTGCGTCAATAAACCTTTTGGTTATCATACCAGCATCAGTAAACCACTAAATTATGATCATACCGGCGTAGAAAACCATTTAGTTATAATCATACCGGCGCACCGGCGTAGATAAACCATTTACTTATGATCATCCCGGTGTAGATAAACCACTTAGTTATGATCATACCTGCGTAAATAAACCATTTAGTTATGATCATACCTGCGTCAATAAACCATTTAGTTATGATCATACCTGCGTCAATAAACCATTTAGTTATGATCATACCTGCGTCAATAAACCATTTAGTTATGATCATACCTGCGTCAATAAACCATTTAGTTATGATCATACCTGCGTCAATAAACCATTTAGTTATGATCATACCTGCGTCAATAAACCATTTAGTTATGATCATACCTGCGTCAATAAACCATTTAATTATGATCATACCTGCGTCAATAAACCATTTAATTATGATCATACCTGCGTCAATAAACCATTTAGTTATGATCATACCTGCGTAGATGAAACACGTAGATATCGTTAGAATCTGAGCTTAACGTGACTTTTGTTCTCTTGTCGCCTCACACACGTTTCTGATACAACTCTCCGCTGAGCCAGTGGCACTGAAGTGTTCTAGCTTTGCCACAGCCTCCACTTCACATCCTCGCCTCCCGTTGTTGGATATAGGTTGAGTGCAAAGCCGAGTTTAATCCAACGCCCCTCTCCAGAAATCCCCGCCGCTCCACCAGTGACCTGACCTGTTTTTTTTTTTTCGGCGTTTAACGAGGCTAAACCAGTGTTAAGCGGCGAGAACATCAATAACATCCCCTGTTGCATGTCAGAAGAGTTCTCTCCGTCTCCCCTTTTTGTGGTCAGTGCTACGCGCCAGACCAGTTCCTTTTTTTTTTTTAACAGAAGGTCTTCGTTGGTACTCAAGGGTAGTTAGACTCTCTCTCTCTCTCTCTCTCTCTCTCTCTCTCTCTCTCTCTCTCTCTCTCTCAATTGAGACAAAAAAAAACTTCAGGCCTTTCAAAAGGGTACTCAAGGGTAGTTCGATTCTCTCTCTCTCTCTCTCTCTCTCTCTCTCTCTCCTTAATTGTGACAAAAAAAAAAAACACAAACACTGCAGGCCTTTCAAAAGGGTAGCCAAATATACCCACGATGCGAGTGCTAACATATACCCAAGTATATCTGATTGAGGGTTCAAGTTAACGAGTAACCGTCCATTGCAGAACTCACGCTGTGTGAGCTGTAGTATCATAAGCCTGAGGGTTAAAGTCTTCCTTAGTGTGACTAGAGAAGGGTGTACGGGAGGAGCGCATCTTCGGAGAAGGGATGTTGAAGTTGGAAATAAGAGGAATTCAACCCTTTGTAATGTGCGTCAACAGGATCATCTTCCAGATGTAGAAAGTCCATCTTTTATTGGCAGGTTCGTCAGTAATGTAGATAGGAATATGACACTACATTACTGATTACTTTATGTTTATGTTCCGCTTCCCGCGTGAGCGAGACAACGCCTGGAACAGGCGAAAGATAAGGTCTCATACGCCCACGTCCATTCTCGATCTGTTATGTGTAATGCACCGCAGCTCCCTGTCCACAACCAGGCCCCACAGACCTTGCCATGGTCTCTCCCCCAGCTACTTCATACGTG
>NC_092243.1:7650000-7730000 GCF_036320965.1 Panulirus ornatus | reverse complement strand
ACCGAGGTGTTGGATACGTATTGTTCCCGAGGTGTTGATATGGAGAGGTTGTGGATCCCACACGAAGAGGCAATCAGCCAGTTGTGTGGAGGGACGATACACACACACACACACACACACACACACACCCAGCCTGATGAGAGGCGACGCTAGGGGTGGTGCGTTAGGGGGGGTCTTCCCGTTAGAGCAGTGCAGAAAGTTAGAGAGAGAGAGAGAGAGAGAGAGAGAGAGAGAGAGAGAGAGAGAGAGAGAGAGAGAGAGAGAATGGGTGTTTTGAGAGACAGCAGTTGGCCAACGGAACTCATATTACGTGCAGGGAACAAACGCGAGAACACAGAGATGATTAATGATGTGAATATTAATGCTATCAAACACACCTGCCCATCTGATGTCACTGATGATACATATATATATATATATATATATATATATATATATATATATATATATATAAATATTGTTCCATTTCTTATAGTACTGTAGTTAATACCTTATGCCCCTTGGATCCATTTAAATAAGTTTCTAGTACATATAACTTAACTTGCCAGCAATAACACTCGTATACTTTTTTTAATAAGGAAGAAAGAACACTGAGTGGCTGCATTCCAGGAATGTACTTTCCAACTGTGTGATCACAAGGGCTGGAGATGTTGGTGTGAGAGGTTCCTTAGGGTATGCAGTGTTGACTAGACTGTACCAGATGTGGAAAGAGCTCTGTGATGTGAGATGATCGCCTCTGTGTGTGTGTGTGTGTGTGTGTGTGTGTGTGTGTGTGTGTGTGGTAAGGTGGAAGTGAAGACCATTTTCCTGGTCGTCACTGTGGCCAGGAATGCAGAACTGTGTTGCATCACAAATGTCGTTTCAAGTCACCGTTCTGCTCCTCATTTGCATACGTGGAGATCAGGTCGTTCAAAGTCCAAATGATTAATCAGATGCAGGGTCATTACCCAGTGCCTAAGGCAGACGAATAAAGGAAGTGTTTTATAGATAACTATGAATGTTATTAGTTAATCTCTGATGTCCGGATGGTATTCGGAAATCTGGCATTATCTTGAAATTTCATAATAGGCAGTGATGCGAATACTTGCGTTATTTTCGAATTATTTTGGAACTACGTTTTTTTTTTCTTTCATCGTGTGTGTGTGCGTGTGTGCGTGTGTGTGTGTGTGTGTGTGTGTGTGTGTGTGTGAAAATAGGTTAAGGGAAAAGACACCGAGGGTCGGATGTCTATCAGCAGGTATTCAGGACAGAAATGAATCTGGTCGGCATGAAATACACGAAAATATTACTAACTCGACTTCAAGAAGAACTGGAGAGGGGAACCATTGCAGTGGACAGACGAACTGGAGCTTAGATGGTTTTTTCGGACACCACTATGGTTCATTCGAACGTCACTAGAGTGTGACGAACCAGGCTTCAGCTTCATTTGGGAGTCATGTCTCGTTCAAGTCCATTTCTTGAGATGATTCGTTCCATTTTCTAACGAAGAGAATTTTGAATCACTGATGCAGCCTCGGAGAAGAAGAAAAAAAAGAAGAAAAAAAACGACCCATCTGTGTTCACTTTGGGATAAAGATTCTTTGTGACACGAATGAGGAAGGGAAGATGGTTCTCTCTCTCTCTCTCTCTCTCTCTCTCTCTCTCTCTCTCTCTCTCTGTATCCCCTTCGTCTTCGTCCTTAGCACAGCCTTGTATTACGAAGCCGCTGGTATTACCTGCTACAAACATACAAGGCGCCTAGCTTTAATTTCCTGCCTCATGATTCCATTATCATACTTTACCAAGTGTGGCTGAAACGCTGCGTCACGTAATTGGCCCCAAAAATTGGTCATTTCCAAACCTTCGGTGCGCAGCCTTAGAAAGCTGGTGTTGAACTGCGAATACCGACGCTTTCAGGAAACGTAGAAAAAGGTCTTAGGTTTTTGTAAGGCCTGAAGTTAGGCATTTCAGTAAATCTGTAGTTACTGAATTATGTATGATCTTTTTTTGTCAATGACTGATGGGATAAGGGGGCATTTTAGAGTGGGGTTCCGACGTGTGGATGGGGTTGGGTGATAATGGTGAGAATGTTGATCGCAGCATTGGAGTAGTGAGTATGTACGGTGCGAGGGATACGAAGCATTGTTACCGTAAGTGTCTGAGTGAAGATTGTAGTGGTATGTAGTGGTTGTGTGAGGATTGTAGTGGTATGTAGTGGTTGTGTGAGGATTGTAGTGGTATGTAGTGGTTGTGTGAGGATTGTAGTGGTATATGGTGGTTGTGTGAGGGCTGTAGTGGTATGTAGTGGTTGTATGAAGATTGTAGTGGTTGTGTGAGGGTTGTAGTGGTATGTAGTGGTTGTGTGAGGATTGTAGTGGTATATGGTGGTTGTGTGAGGGCTGTAGTGGTATGTAGTGGTTGTATGAAGATTGTAGTGGTTGTGTAAGGATTGTAGTGGTATGCAGTGGTTGTGTGAGGATTGTAGTGGTATATGGTGGTTGTGTGAGGGTTGTAGTGGTATGTAGTGGTTTTGTGAGGATTGTAGTGGTATGTAGTGGTTGTGTGAGGATTGTAGTGTATGTAGTGGTTGTGTGAGGATTGTAGTGGTATATGGTGGTTGTGTGAAGATTGTAGTGGTATGCAGTGGTTGTGTGAGGATTGTAGTGTATGTAGTGGTTGTGTGAGGATTGTAGTGGTATGCAGTGGTTGTGTGAGGATTGTAGTGGTATATGGTGGTTGTGTGAAGATTGTAGTGGTTGTGTAAGGATTGTAGTGGTATATGGTGGTTGTGTGAAGATTGTAGTGGTTGTGTGAGGATTGTAGTGGTATATGGTGGTTGTGTGAAGATTGTAGTGGTATGCAGTGGTTGTGTGAGGATTGTAGTGGTATGCAGTGGTTGTGTGAGGATTGTAGTGGTATGTAGTGGTTGTGTGAGGATTGTAGTGGTATATGGTGGTTGTGTGAGGATTGTAGTGGTATATGGTGGTTGTGTGAAGATTGTAGTGGTATGCAGTGGTTGTGTGAGGATTGTAGTGGTATGCAGTGGTTGTGTGAGGATTGTAGTGGTATGTAGTGGTTGTGTGAGGATTGTAGTGTATGTAGTGGTTGTGTGAGGATTGTAGTGGTATATGGTGGTTGTGTGAAGATTGTAGTGGTATGCAGTGGTTGTGTGAGGATTGTAGTGGTATATGGTGGTTGTGTGAGGATTGTAGTGGTATATGGTGGTTGTGTGAAGATTGTAGTGGTATGCAGTGGTTGTGTGAGGATTGTAGTGGTATATGGTGGTTGTGTGAAGATTGTAGTGGTATGCAGTGGTTGTGTGAGGATTGTAGTGGTATATGGTGGTTGTGTGAAGATTGTAGTGGTTGTGTAAGGATTGTAGTGGTATGTAGTGGTTGTGTGAGGATTGTAGTGGTATATGGTGGTTGTGTGAAGATTGTAGTGGTTGTGTGAGGATTGTAGTGGTATATGGTGGTTGTGTGAAGATTGTAGTGGTTGTGTAAGGATTGTAGTGGTATATGGTGGTTGTGTGAAGATTGTAGTGGTATGTAGTGGTTGTGTGAGGATTGTAGTGGTATATGGTGGTTGTGTGAAGATTGTAGTGGTTGTGTGAGGATTGTAGTGGTATGTAGTGGTTGTGTGAGGATTGTAGTGGTATATGGTGGTTGTGTGAAGATTGTAGTGGTTGTGTAAGGATTGTAGTGGTATATGGTGGTTGTGTGAAGATTGTAGTGGTTGTGTAAGGATTGTAGTGGTATATGGTGGTTGTGTGAAGATTGTAGTGGTTGTGTAAGGATTGTAGTGGTATGCAGTGGTTGTGTGAGGATTGTAGTGGTATATGGTGGTTGTGTGAAGATTGTAGTGGTTGTGTAAGGATTGTAGTGGTATATGGTGGTTGTGTGAAGATTGTAGTGGTTGTGTGAGGATTGTAGTGGTATATGGTGGTTGTGTGAAGATTGTAGTGGTTGTGTAAGGATTGTAGTGGTATATGGTGGTTGTGTGAAGATTGTAGTGGTTGTGTAAGGATTGTAGTGGTATATGGTGGTTGTGTGAAGATTGTAGTGGTATGCAGTGGTTGTGTGAGGATTGTAGTGTATGTAGTGGTTGTGTGAGGATTGTAGTGGTATGCAGTGGTTGTGTGAGGATTGTAGTGGTATGCAGTGGTTGTGTGAGGATTGTAGTGGTATATGGTGGTTGTGTGAAGATTGTAGTGGTATGCAGTGGTTGTGTGAGGATTGTAGTGGTATGTAGTGGTTGTGTGAGGATTGTAGTGGTATGCAGTGGTTGTGTGAGGATTGTAGTGGTATATGGTGGTTGTGTGAAGATTGTAGTGGTTGTGTAAGGATTGTAGTGGTATGTAGTGGTTGTGTGAGGATTGTAGTGGTATATGGTGGTTGTGTGAAGATTGTAGTGGTTGTGTAAGGATTGTAGTGGTATGTAGTGGTTGTGTGAGGATTGTAGTGGTATATGGTGGTTGTGTGAAGATTGTAGTGGTTGTGTAAGGATTGTAGTGGTATATGGTGGTTGTGTGAAGATTGTAGTGGTATGCAGTGGTTGTGTGAGGATTGTAGTGGTATATGGTGGTTGTGTGAAGATTGTAGTGGTATGCAGTGGTTGTGTGAGGATTGTAGTGGTATGCAGTGGTTGTGTGAGGATTGTAGTGGTATGCAGTGGTTGTGTGAGGATTGTAGTGGTATATGGTGGTTGTGTGAAGATTGTAGTGGTTGTGTGAGGATTGTAGTGGTATGCAGTGGTTGTGTGAAGATTGTAGTGGTTGTGTAAGGATTGTAGTGGTATGCAGTGGTTGTGTGAGGATTGTAGTGGTATGTAGTGGTTGTGTGAGGATTGTAGTGGTATATGGTGGTTGTGTGAGGATTGTAGTGGTATGCAGTGGTTGTGTGAGGATTGTAGTGGTATATGGTGGTTGTGTGAAGATTGTAGTGGTTGTGTAAGGATTGTAGTGGTATCACCTGTTTTCACACTAGCATCAGCGTTTACAGTTATTTTCTTTTATTTTCTTCCCTTGAAGCATTTAAAAAGAATGACGTATGCCAAATGACGCGTGACAATTCAACGTTATTTTCAAGCTTGGGTAAGATCATTTCTCTCAACTGCCTGTTCGTATTCTGGTTAATATACGATACGTCATGAAAGCCAATTTTCTCTTCTCTTTCTTTGAAACGCGTCATAGAGTGAGATTGTCTTATGTTTAAAGTGGATCATGGCGAAATACGATGAGAGAGAGAGAGAGAGAGAGAGAGAGAGAGAGAGAGAGAGAGAGAGAGAGAGAGAGAGATGGGTGGATAGATAGGTAAATAAGATAGATAGACGTGGGTATGGGTATATGTGCTGAGTCTACCAAGCGAGACTTTTTTTTTCAAGTCTGTAGCGATGTTGGTGTGATTTAATCTTTATCGTTATGTTCCCCTTTTATAATATTGCTCAATTTTTTTTTTTTTTAGCTGCTTCTTGATTCCTTGTCCCACGTACATGGGAAAGATTGGCTCCTCATCATCTGAATAGGTATGTGCTTTGCCAAACCGTTAATGGCTGTCCTTCTCTGTTAGTATTGATTATATATACATCAGCTTTTCTCCAACCGGGAATTAAATTTAAAAAAGAAATCAGGCTTTTTAAGAATCTTCTTCACGTAAATATTTATGATATTAAGTCAAAATCTACACACGATCCTGCTTTAAACGTGTGCGTGTTCGTGATATATTTTTTTGTATAAAGTTTTGAACTTTCTGTCGATTCAGCAATGAATCAGTTTTAATCCCTTGTTCGTCTGGTCACACACACACACACACACACACACACACACACACACACACAGAAGATAAATCCACAAGTATTGAGTGATTTACACCCAAGATTCTTCGCAATATCCCGCTTGACCACGTGTCTGTTTCGCTCTCCACGTGCACGGAAACACACACGACACTATTCCCCCCCCCCCCTCTCTCTCTCTCTCTCTCTCTCTCTCTCTCTCTCTCTCTCTCTCTCTCTCTCTCGTTTACACCGTCTTTGAAGCCACGAAAGAGAAACCAAACCAAACCAACAGAAAACGAGGCGCCAAATAGATAATAAATGTAGAAATTAAAGACAAGACCACGAGAGTCCATCATTTCACCTCCGTCGACGCGAAATGGAGACAGATGAGCGAAAATCGCGACCTCTCTGACCCGTCGCTACAGTTTTGCTTGACTGGAGTCGACATTAGTGCCTTGGTAGGGTAAGCAGAGGGTGATGGAGGAGACGTTGTTATTGTGATGGATGACGAAACGGAAATAACTCCTGTACACGTCTCCTCTCCTGTTTATTTTCCGTGATGATAACTCTTGTACACTTCTCCTCTCTGTTTATTTTCCGTGATAAGCGGCTTTAGTGCGGGATGAAACGGAGGATACCCTTTTGTGTTTTTCGTTCTCCTTCGTTGTTTATCAACCGGCTGTTATGTTTCGTTCTTGTGCTTCCCCTGATTTGATGTGATTATTACACGAAAGTGCACTTGGGAACTTACCATGTTTCACTTCCCCCGTCGACTCAGATGTATATATATATATATATATATATATATATATATATGTATATATATATATATATATATATATATATATATATATATATATATATATATATATGCAGCTGTCCAATGATGCCTTCAGTCACTCCCTCCACATCCCCTGTCGCTTTCCCTCCCTCCCGATCCTGCTTCAGGTGAGGGAGTCTTGTGATTATTCCACGACCAACCCGACTGTTACGCGCCACTTTAAACCCATGAAATTTCCAAGACGTTTTCTCCATCTTGACGTGAGTTTTGTCCCTCATCGTCCACTGGATTTGCTCCGCCACACACAAACACACACATACACACACACACACACACACACACACACACACACACACACACACACACACACACACACACCAACAGGCCTCCTTCCTCTTAATAGAAAAACTCTGAGGGTTTCCTCCTCGATCTTATATCCCCGCTACGATGCCTTGAGGTCCTCCCATCCTCATACGGACGTCCTTTGTTCGAGGCACGCAGTCATACACCACAGGGCAATGGTTGGAATCCCGTTCCCCTTCCCTCCCCTCACATGGGTTCAAAGTACTCACGTTTTCTAAACAATCTGGAGCAAATTATCCACCAATCTTCGTCTATTCCAGATGGTCACGAGTCTTCTTCAGCCACTAGATTTGTGTTTCCTTTGAACCTTTGCTCTGTTACTACACAAATTCTCTCCCTGATTGGCTCATCTGACCGCATTTCTTATTAAAGTTTTGTTATAACCACCTTAATCCCTCCCTCCCTCCGACCTAGCCCTTCTGAGTGGCTAGGAACGTAACACTGATTGCACCGACTGAACGGTTTTACGAAAATTCCTTTTTTTTTTTCCGGTTTTCCTTCAGTTGATAGCAGCTATAACCGTATAGCAGAGGTACCTTCCCTAAGAATAGATTCCTATAATCTCTTTTCGTGCGAATTCCAAAAGCACTTCATCCTCCTTTCCGTGTTTTGGAGGACTGTGCTTCTAAACTTCCACCCTTGCTTGCTTTTTCTGCTTGGCTTCAGTCTATAAACCAGAGCATTTCTGTCTTTCCTTCCCTCTTGGATTACTGCCATTAGAACAGCGTGTCGCAAAGAAGGGGCGGCCGTTTTTGGTCCCTTAAGCTCATATTACCACGAGATCTAGTGCTTCTAAAGTCTCTGTTCCTCCTTAACTCTCAGAGTTCGTTCTTTGATCATCAGTGTGTCTTATACGAGGAGAGATCCATGAGTGATTCCCTCTCGATCTCTCTTAGGCTTCTAAATTCTGGTCATCGTCTTTAAGAGGTCTTTGGGGAAATACCAAGCTCCAGGGCCCTTGATATCTCGAATGCAGTTTGATGGAGCGTGACACTGGCGTATCATCTCCAGGCCTTTTTCCATTGGCTCTCTTCCCTCACCCAGTTTCCTCATATCTTGTTAATGGATTAATCTCTCATTCTCTAGTTCTCTTTCCCTATTCTATAGGTATTCCTTCGTTTTACCCTTCAGAGAACTGGCAGATATTGCGTGCCTACGACATCTGCCACACCACGTAATACTCGTTACGTGATTTGATATGTATGTAGCTGTTGGCTACTGAGAGATGGGGTGTTGTGATGTCTCTTACGCTGCATCACTAAGCTTGGAACGCTTTATCTTCTCATTTGTTTTCTCTCAGCAAGGACGATCTAATCCTTTTGTAAAGCCACTCTCTTTTTTTTCTTTCTTCTCCGACATCCTCAAAGATTCCCATATTATTGTTCCTCTGTCTTTACTTCTTTACGTTTTTAGTCCTTATCACTTTTCATGTAAGGCGTGGCCAGGACGAGGTTTTCTAAGTGTTATATATACCTCGCAAACGCGGGAGACAGCGACAAAGCAAAATAAAAAAAAAAAAAAAATATTTATTTATATATATATATATATATATATATATATATATATATATATATATATATATATGTATATATATATATATGCCTCTTCAAGGCTACCACACTTCCCCCGTGGGTCAAGTGGCTCGTCTGGAGAACATTAGCATAATACTAGCAGGGTGATGGTGGGCGCTTCATGCGATTAGCGATCCCCTCGTGCAGCACCCGCGCCTCCTCCACTTCCTACAGCCGTTTCCTGTCCTGGCTACCTGCCCCTCCTCCCTCTCCTCCTCCTCCCTCTCCTCCTCCTCCTCCTCCTCCTCCTCCCTCTCCACTTGCTTCTCCATTTTCCTCTTTTGCCGCAAAGGGAAAGTAGAGAGGACTTTTCCATATTCCTCTTATCACCTTTATCTGTTTCTGCCATCACCCTCTTTTCTCCTTCTTCCTCTTCTTCTTCTTCTTCTTCTTCCTCTTTTTCTTCTTCGTCTCTCCTTTATCCCTACTCTTTATTCCTCTTTGCCAGTATGTTTACTTTCCTCTCTAATTTTTTTGTTATTCTTCATCTTATTTGATTTACTTTTGGCTCTTACCTTTTTTCTTCCCCGTTAACCTCCTTCGTAATTTAGCTCTCCTTGGATCTGTCTCCTCTCATTACTTTCATCATCATCTCTCTCTCTCTCTCTCTCTCTCTCTCTCTCTCTCTCTCTCTCTCTCTCTCTCTCACTCTCTTTCTCTCTCCCACTGTTTACAGTACCCGGATGCAGTCTGCCGCGTTAGGGTCTGGTAATGGATTGTCTCCCTCGGGTTCTTAATTGAGCTTTTGACTATCATAATGTTCCACTTCGAGTTAGATTCTGTTACTCGTGGATTAGGTTCCTCCCTATCGTTTGTGTAAGCCTATAAGGATCCATTTCTTTGGATCTTCATTCTCTCTCTCTCTCTCTCTCTCTCTCTCTCTCTCTCTCTCTCTCTCTCTCTCTATATATATATATATATATATATATATATATATATATATATATATAAATCTGTGTGTGTGTGTGTGTGTGTGTGTGTGTGTGTGTGTGTGTGATGGTTTGAGAACTAACATCTTTATATTTTTTGCCGTGAAAGATAAACCAACATGCAAAAAACTTTTATAAGCATTTCTAAGTACTGTAATTGTCTTTAAAGCTGCAATATATGTGAAGGCTGTACCAGTAGGTAGAGAATGTTTCGTTAATCATGAGTCTCCGACTTCGTTAACCGTCTGAACGTAACTTTAGCCAAACGTTGAGCATGAAGGCTCCGACTTCGTTAACCGTCTGAACGTAACTTTAGCCAAAGCGTTGATCATGAGGCTCCGACTTCGTTAACCGTCTGAACGTAACTTTAGCCAAACGTTGATCATGAGGCTCCGACTTCGTTAACCGTCTGAACGTAACTTTAGCCAAACGTTGATCATGAGGCTCCGACTTCGTTAACCGTCTGAACGTAACTTTAGCCAAGCGTTTGGTGATGAGGCTCCGACTTCGTTAACCGTCTGAACGTAACTTTAGCCAAACGTTGATCATGAAGCTCCGACTTCGTTAACCGTCTGAACGTATCTTTAGCCAAACGTTGAGCATGAAGGGGTTGAGGTATTCTCTGCTCTCGAGGCGATCACATTGATGATACCGTTTAACGAGTTCCAGAGAAGATCAATTTCTCAAGTTCTTAATATCAACGTTCATCAAATAGAAGCTAACGAGGCTTTCGCACATTATATTTGGTGAAAGCAAAAGATAAGCATTATGGCCTAGGTCCACCAGTTTTTCACGCGGATGGAAATCTGAGCCAAACATACTTAGAATAAAAGAAAAGAAAAAGTACTGTTTTCTTTTTAGATTATATGGGGACTATGGAACACTTGAGTGGTTCGAAGCTACGAAATCTTACCACAGAAAATGAGGTTAGAAACTGATTAGAAAAAAATGATTTGGTAGGATTAATATATGATTCGATCTGGTCTTATTTTCGTGGTCTTTTATCTTAAAGATTACTTTAAAATACGAGAGAAACACTTGAGGACACCGACTAATAAAGTATATAAGATATCAGAAGAAAATCAGGCCCTAGTAAATAAGGTGTATAATACCTAGTAATAAAGTAAGATTTGCTGTGAAGAGTTATCAGTGGGTTTATCCTAATGTGAGGCATTACTGCGAGGGTGCTGGGGGCTAGGAGGAGGTGGGAGCAGCAGGAAGCGGTAACCAGCAGAAGGGGCGGGCAGCAGGAAGCGGTAGCTAGAACGGCAGCGGGAGACGAGAGCAGCTAGAAGCAGTAAAAGATGGAAGCAGGACAAGAGAGAACGGAATCATCAGCAAATAATAGCAGAGAACGGACGCTGGAGGTATCCCTTATATATATATATATATATATATATATATAGAGAGAGAGAGAGAGAGAGAGAGAGAGAGGTGTTACCGGACTCAGCCTGCTTGTGGTTACTCCGTGAGTGAAGAGTTACGTTCGGCGTTGTTTGCATCCATGTGGATGGTCTCGTCAAGGGACATCTTACGCTGAAGGTCTCATCATTTCCCTGCTACTGATTGTAGCGCAGCTTTGAAACCACAGGGATCCCGTAAGAGGGGTTTTATTTATATATAAATATATATATATATATATATATATATATATATATATATATATATATATATATATATATATATATATGCTCACATATCGCTGTTGTCAGCTGTATTTTATGTACGGTTTTCCTATCTATCATTCACAAGCGATATCCTTCATGTTTTATTCCACATCGGAGAGAATCTGAAACAAGAGTTGATAAAGTTGTGTTTACATCCCCGAGAGAGAGCACAGACTCGAAGACTATACCGTTGTTGTGGTTATTCTCGTATCAATCTCTAGTAAGTCACCTCTTACATCATTATCTCTGTGGCGTTGGTTCAAATGCCGTGGCAAACTGTGTGGCTGTATAACGCCCGACTCGTAAAATTGTCCATTTTTTTTATCTTCTTCTCGAGGAGATAGAGAACGAAGTGAGAGGCCTCTCTCTCTCTCTCTCTCTCTCTCTCTCTCTCTCTCTCTCTCTCTCTCTCTCTCTCTCTCTCTCTCACTCACTGGTTACGTTTCCACAACAGTGAATTCGCACACGGTAGCCATGGGACTCATTCTACCCCCTTTTGGCCGTTCTCGTGTGTGTGTGTGTGTGTGTGTGTGTGTGTGTGTGTGTGTGTGTGTGTATCTCTAAACACACACACACACACACACGGATGTGGAGGCATGCGTAGCCATTCTGTACTTGGTGTTAAAGTGTGGGATTGCCAGACTTGTGTTCTACAAAATACTGCCTCCGCTAAACCTGCCAGACACTCCCGTTTCCACAGCGGAAGAGCATCATCATCCGAGGTACTTAGGAGCTACTTAAATAAGTCTTCCTTCCCCCCATCCCATCCCATCCCATCCTCTCCCTCCCTCCCTGTGTGAGGCAGGGGGAACAAGACGCCAGATGCCAGAAGCAGCAAGACGCCTCACTTTACGCACTTTAGTCCCACCCGCCAGCCCGGCATACGCCAAATATATCCCCCCCCCCCAAGCCCCCAGTCCTTCTCCAGCAGGAGCGACTGCGTTCGGGACAGCCGTGAGTCGCGCCTCCGTCCCCGCGCGCCTCTCCAAGACTGTTAAAAAAGAGTCCAGCGAGATCACTTTTAGTGTGGTGACCAGCGCGTCTGTTAGACTGTTGCATTACGACGATTACTTTTATTGTGGTGTCCACGACGGCTGCGGCGGCTGCGACTGCGACGTCTCCCTCCTCCCGAAGGAGTGGGCGACATGTGCAGACCGAAGGCCGTAAACGACCGTAAAAATCCTCACCGCAATCCTGGCCGATGGACTGCGACGCCGTCGCTGATGCTGCTTCCTCCACTCCGGCGGTGGGGAGAGAGAGAGAGAGAGAGAGAGAGAGAGAGAGAGAGAGAGAGAGAGAGAGGAGCCATAGGCTTTCTTTTTTTTTTTTCTCTGTATGGACGACCGATGTAATGATAGCAGGTGGAGGTGCCAGCATGACGATGGGTTCATCGTAAGGGGAGGGAACTTTTCGGATGGCTGGCTGACCGCCACATCATCACTTGCCAAGACATGTGTAATTGCCTGGCGGAGACAGAGAGGGAGGACCAGCGACAACAGCAGCAGCGAGGAATATTGGTCTCCACATCAGAGTTCGGTTGGGGAAAAGTGGTGGACGAAGAAGGAGTTCATATGTATGCATATGTATATAAGCCCTAGCCTGAGCCAGGTATCCATTGTATCGACCAACCCTTAGGGTAGATGAACCGCTGGGTTGACTGTGGACCGACTGCCGCAACCGGGGTATCGAACCTATGCGCTCGATTACGAACACGTAGCTGTGTGGTTAGCTATGAGTTCCTCAGTCCCTTAAGCACGACGGTACGATCCTTTGGATTTGATGACCAGGGTCAGGTCAGCTGCGTACCGAAGGATCATAACGCCTTGTTCAAGGGTCGTACATACGGTGCGTGCTTAAGGATCTTACGCCGCCGTGCTCAAGGATCGTATACGTCGTACCTGCCTAAGGGTCGTATGCCATCGTGATCATGGGTCGTACGTACCGCATGTGCTTTTGGATCGTATACGGTCCTGCTCAAGGGTCGTATATACCGTATGTGCTCAAGGGTCGCGTGTATCATGCGTGCTTAAGGGTCGTCCGTGCTTAATGGGGTCAACCACCTGTGTCTGGGAGATCTCGCAGGTCAACACACAAATGCTGGAAGAGATCTGGCCCAAGTTAGTCATTTCTCCGTAATCCATTCCTGGCGTATGTCCCCCACCGTGCGTATGTGTGCAGCTCCAACGGTTGAATCGCTGGTGTGAAGCTGCTGCTGCTGCTGCTGTTGCTGCTGCCATGAGGGTGAGGAGGAGATCGGGAGAGGGGAGGGAACAGCTGGAAGAGTGTGTGTGTGTGTGTGTGTGTGGTGTGTGTGTGTGTGTGCGTGTGTGTGTGTGTGGTGTGTGAACGCTTGTAAACCATCTGGACAGCCGGCTATTGCCTCATTACACCTCGAACAGGCCTCCTCCGCCAAATGGTGGACACTGGTGACCGCAGGTAAATGAAGTAATCTTTGTGGTGAGAGAGAGAGAGAGAGAGAGGGAGAGAGAGAGAGAGAGAGAGAGAGAGAGAGAGAGAGAGAGAGAGAGAGAGGGAGAGGTAGTAGGTAGGTCGAGCGAAGCGTTGCTTTTTAAAGACGCAGAACAGGCCAGATGCAACCTCGCTGCTTCTGTGAGCGGTTCGTTCATCTGTCAGAGCTCGTTGTACCGAAGGCTTTGAACGACACTTGTCGAAGTCTTGAGTTGCTCTCTGGAACACAGCGGCGGTTCGATTCTTGATAGCTATGGTTCGGTGCTTCAGAACACGACAGTTCGATCCTTCGACTCGTTGGCTCGATCATTCGAACTCGTTCCTTCCATCCTTGAGCATGACGGTGCAATCCTTCTGCGCGAAGGTGCGACCCTTGAACACGACGGTACGACCCTTGACCACGGCAATACGACGCTTGAGCACGGCGGTGCGACCCTTGAGTATGCTGTTTTGGACTTTGATCCTCTGACCCTTGCCGGACAGGTCAAAGGCCATGATAACTTCATTACCATGGGTAATACAGTCATGGTCAAGGGTCATGCCGTGCCCAAGGTTTATACTGTCGTGTTCATATCTGCCGTGCTCAACACCCGACCACGTACATACAGCGTTGATGAAGATGCCAAATTACGATGTTTCCTAACTTACATAAATTAGTTATAAAAACCAAGGTTTATATATATATATATATATATATATATATATATATATATATATATATATATATATATATAAAATCAGATATATGCTTTGATAATCATAGGAAAATAGAACCATATGCGAAGCATAAACATCCATTCTCAGTAATGGACAAATGTATAATACGTCTTCATCATACGATGCCTTGTGAGGTGTCACACGTATACACCACAGATGCTGAGGGATGTGTTACGTTATGTTAGGCATAATGTGTGACGATGTACCGTATTATGCGTTACATAGTCGTGTGGTCATGTAGCCATGTAGCACACACACACACACACACACACACACACACACACACACACGGAGAATGTAAATGAATAGCATATGATGAATAACCTATTTGCCCCACAATATGTAATTCACGGTATTCACGCCTCCTTGAAGGGGTTAACGGCCCGACAGCAGAAATATCCGAATGACGGAAAAACCCCAGCCGACACCCCGCACTAGTCTGGATTTGACGGAGGGTGAACAAGCTAATTGGGCAGTTAGACAAATTAGCGGTAGTTCGGAGGCAAAGTGAGTGCTTAATGTTGGTGGGAGTGGGGAGGAGAGGGGACGGGGGTTGGACAATGATCAGCGTGACCCGCTTTACGAAGCCGATGGGCAAGGGGGAGTTGTATGATGTGGTGGTGGACGAGGAGGAGTGTGTGGTGCATCGCCAGGCCGGGCGTGGGCTACGGGGTGGAGAGGAAGGTGAGGAGCGCAACAACAGCCAGTGTCGGTGGGAGGAGGCGGAGATGGAAGAGGAGGAGGAGGGAAGCAGTTGGTGAGGTGGGGATCAGAAGGGGGATGAGTGAGTGATGGGTCGATGATGAGAGAGTGTGTATAATAGGTGTTCAATATATATATATATATATATATATATATATATATATATATATATATATATATATATATATATATATATATATGTGTGTGTATATAAAGGTGTTACCGGACTCCACCAGGTCGAGGTTACGACGCTAGTGGATAGTCACCCTTGGCGAGGCTACACCGCTGGGAGTACAGTCTCATCATAGAAATCTTCACTCCAAAGGAGTCTGTATCTCGCTGCTACTGGAAGTAGCGCAGCCATGGGCTGCAGGGCCTTTGGAAAGGCCCTGTGTAACACCAGGACTCTTTTCATATAAATTACCCGTAGGATAAGTATATATATATATATATATAGGGGATAGGGGATAGGGGATTAAGAGTACTTCCCACGTATTCCCTGCGTGTCGTAGAAGGCGACTAAAAGGGGAGGGAGCGGGGGGCTGGAAATCCTCCCCTATTTTCCAAAAGAAGGAACAGAGAATTGGGCCAGGTGAGGGTATTCCCTCAAAGGCCCAGTCCTCTGTTCTTAACGCTACCTCGCTAATGCGGGAAATGGCGAATAGTTTGAAAGAAAGAAAGAAAGATATATATATATATATATATATATAATGAAAGAACTGTTCTACTTAATAGCAGTAATAACTTATCCATTGTAAGCCATCACCGCTAGTCAGTAATAACAATCAATTCTGGTTAAGGCCAATTTCCGCTCTCGTGATTAACGCAGGCTTTGCCCGCCCCAACACATCAACCAGCTCTGTACTTGTCCCTACCTACATAAACATGTTGATGGTGATGACTACATCTGTTTTCGTTAAATGAACGCCCTTGCGAACAAAAGCGGCTCTATCGGTCCAGAGAAAGATGAGGAGGTATGTCTGGAGAAAGATGAGGAGGTATGTCTGGAGAAAGATGAGGGGTTATGTCTGGAGAAAGATGAGGTGATATGTCTGGAGAAAGATGAGGGGGTATGTCTGGAGAAAGATGAGGGGGTATGTCTGGAGAAAGATGAGGTGATATGTCTGGAGAAAGATGAGGAGGTATGTCTGGAGAAAGATGAGGAGGTACGTCTGGAGAAAGATGAGGAGGTACGTCTGGAGAAAGATCAGGAGGTATGTCTGGAGAAAGATGAGGAGGTCCTCCCCTTTCCATGACCCACTATCAGGTCTTCTGTTGTCATTCTTTCCCACATGTGCTGCCAAGTACGATTTCTACTGTCTGGCTTTCACACAAACCTTCTCGTTCGACCATCAAGTATTCCCTCATCTGGCTTTCCCATGACCTTCCTTGTAAGACCATCTGGTCTTACTTTACGTGAATGATCATCAGGTCTTTCGTTATATGTCTTTCCCATGCCTTTCCCCTCCACTCCCTCCCCTCCCAACTCCCATCCGACTCAACCCTTCTCCCCTCCCTCTCTCTTCCCTCTCTCTCCCCTCTCTCCCCTGCCTCAGGTCCACCACGCAGCCCGGCAGGCAGGCAGGCATCTGCCGTCTGTGTTCACGAAGCTTGACAAATTACACTCAAACGATCATTACTTAACAATTGCTATTTCCTCACTTACAGACACGGGAGATGTTGTCTGCGTGCGTGTGTGTGTGTGTGTGCGTGTGTGTGTGTGTGTGTGAATGCACGAGTTCGTGTGTGGTTGTTTGTAGCTGTGTGTGCACGTATATATATATATATATATAATATGTATATATATATATATATAATTACCTTTTTGTCATTATCTATTAGCACGGTGGGAGGGTAGGGAGGAAAAGTGAGTCCTATGCTCATGAGTCCCCCATCTCTTGACCTGTATCTGACTCTCAAACAACTTTTGAAACTTGTCTTTGCTGTCTGCTTTTTACAGTTTCATTCCTTCGTTAACTGTATCAAACTGCTCTGAAACCATAACATTACTCCTTATCTAACAACCCTCGTGCTTGAGAATATGTTATGGTTTGTGGATGTTCTGTTTTTTGTATCTTTAGAAGAACTGTTCACTGCTTAGGTTGTCGGAGTGGTTCATGAACTTCAAAACTGTCACCATGTTGCCCCATGGTCTTATCTCTTTGTTATCTCTAACCTCTCAATATAACTCATCTTTGTTTGTCCTCCTCTCGACATATTCCATTTGTTCTTTGTGCTTCTCTCTGTCCAGTGACCCAACTTCGATGGCATATTCCAGTTTTGGCCCAAAGTAGACTGTGAACAGTTTGCAGAGTGTTTCATCTGTCCCCCAGCACATAACCTCGTCATAGACCATCAGGTCTTCCGGTATATGGTTGTCCTGTGTTTGCCCATGCACCATCTATATTGATTGGGAGTGTATGCTACTGTCCACCACCAGATAACCTATCACAAACCATCACATCATCCAGGGAAAAACCTGGATGATGTGTTCCTTATCTATCCGACACAGTTTCCTAAGAAATATATTTTTTTCTTAATGTTCTCAAATTGAATTTCTCCATTACTGCTTACTTGTTTTGCTGAGTATACAAATAACAAGAATGGGTCTCATTCCTGGTCGCCAAACATTGAGGTTTAACTCTGATCTCTCCTGGAGTTCGATATCACTACAGTCTGATACAATCCTACTGATTTCCATCACTTGTGCCTCCTGGCTTTGTCTTCCCATCTGCGTGTTGTCTCGAATCCTCGTCTGGTCATAGAGCAATCGAGATGACACGCATGAAAGCCAAGATGAGGGAGGGGTCTTCTCACGTTCCTCAGACCTACAACAGACCATATGCATGTATCTTTACCTTAAATGATAGTGATGATACTCGATGGTGATGACACTTGAATGCTTAATGTATCACCAAGTGCTACACCAGGTTCTACCTTTGAACTCATCTTTCTTCTGGCTTAGTCTGAATCCATAGTTACGCACATTTCACATGATTTCAGATGTTCAGAACAGCTGTGGAGGTGTCCTTTGATTAAGAGACAGGTTTATCACTTGCTCCAAAAAAATTCGTAAATACTTTCCCTTGTCTCCTCCTCTTTCCGTCTCTTAATCCTCTCTATATTACAGTTAAGGGACTTCTGTCACTGACTGGGGCCTCCAACGTGAAAAAGTCAGGCTTTGTACATACATAAATGTACACACACACACACACACACACACACACACACACACACACAGACACACACACATATATATATATATATATATATATATATATATATATATATATATATATATATATATATATATATTCCTATGAGTCCACGGGGAAAATGAAACACGAAAAGTTCCCAAGTGCACTTTCGTGTAATAATCACATCATCAGGGGAGACACAAGAGAGAAATATAGCAGTCAGTTGATATACATCGAAGAGACGAAGCTAGGACGCCATTTGGTAAACATTTGGTAAAATATATATATATATATATATATATATATATATATATATATATATATATATATATATATATATTGACGTGTGGGGAGATAGGCAGGTGTGCGGGATAAGGGGACCTACACTTAACCGACGCAGAGCCACGTCAGACAAATGACTACACATAATTTCCGTTCCACATTTTAACCTTTAATAGGCAACTAAATCAAGCGCCATTACATCATAGAATAAACCTAATTACATGATTGTTACCTGTGGTAATTAAGGAGAAGTCTGATTACATGGGTGCAATATGATGGGAAGCCGTGGGTCCTTTAGGGGAGTGAGTGAGGTGAGGGGAGGGAGGAAGGGGCAATATTTTGGATTCACGCGTCTATAACAACCTCTACAACCATTTTACTTCGTTGTACAGATACGTCGAAGTATCAAGCCCTATTTCTCCTGTTTCATCAGATGTTCACAATAGAGTAAGGATTAACGGGAAAGTCAATGCCGTAATATATTTTTTTTTTTTTTTGAGGGAGAATTATAATGCTATCTTGCCACAGAGATGAATAGATGGTAAGGGAGTCTGTCACCCCTTTATCCAAGAGAGAAGCTTTCGACTCTTATCACCAAATGCTGCTATTGAGGGAGAGGGATTACCATGTCATTTTCAAGGAAAGAATTTAATATATAATACGTGTAATGAAGCTCTTTTTTATGATAAGCCCATATGAAATATACGTATAAAGAAGCTTTTTATGATAAGTCTATATAAAAGATATCTGCATTATCATAACATGGTCATCATCCTTATTACCGGGTGTTTATTTACTGCTGGTAGATCTAAGGTTCCTTTGGAGTTGATCCGGACGAAACAAAGTAATAATATCTTTTTAGAGGAAAGCTTATCTTTTATCACTGTATACAACGATAGTTAAGATGCTCAGTACGTATAATGATTAGTTCTCATGATAGGCTGCTGAGAGAAAGATCGATATATATATATATATATATATATATATATATATATATATATATATATATATATATATATATATATATATATATTCCTGGGGATAGGGGAGAAAGAATACTTCCCACGTAATCCCTGCGTGTCGTAGGAGGCGACTAAAAAGGGGAGGGAGCGGGGAGCTGGAAATCCTCCCCTCTCGTTTTTTTTAATTTTCCAAAAGAAGGAACAGAGAAGGAGGCCAAGTGAGGATATTCCCTCTAAGGCTCAGTCCTCTGTTCTTAACGCTACCTTGCTAACGCGGGAAATAGCGAATGTCAGAAAAAAGAAAGAAAAAAAAGAATACGCCAGGTGCACTTCTTAATAGCCCAACCTCAAAGAGATGGACGAGCATCATCTGGCCAGTGCTGTGTCCTGTGTGTCCTGTCCGGTATCTGAACACTGGTCCGTGAGATCCGTGGATCACGACTGTAACCACAGCGCCACGAGGGCTCCCGTGTGTGTGTGTGTGTGTGTGTGTGGTAACCTATTACTAATTACCTACACGGTAAGGCAGCGTGTGAGGATCTACCTTCAGGTGAATAGTTGTCGATATATATAATGAATCTCGTAGTAAAAACCAGTTGGCTGTACATGGACATATTTGTTGTCTCCTTCTACCCTTCCCTGGACTTGGATATATATCTTGCTTTATATATATATATATATATATATATATATATATATATATATATATATATATATATATATATATATATATATATATATCCCTGGGGATAGGGGATTAAGAATACTTCCCACGTATTCCCTGCGTGTCGTAGAAGGCGACTAAAAGGGGAGGGAGCGGGGGGCTGGAAATCCTCCCCTCTCGTTTTTTTTTTTTTAATTTTTCCAAAAGAAGGAACAGAGAATTGGGCCAGGTGAGGGTATTCCCTCAAAGGCCCAGTCCTCTGTTCTTAATGCTACCTCGCTAACGCTGGAAATGGCGAATAGTTTAAAAGAAAGAAGAAATATATATATATATATATCCTGTCTTTCCTTAGTGATAAGAGCTGATAAGCAGCATAATCTAATTGATTTTAAGCAGCATGATAATATATGATGTTGTTATCAAATCATTCCATAAGAAACTGATCGTGGAAATAAATAGCTGTCTGGGCACGTCACAATACACATCATGCTAAACTTGACATAGAGTCGTCTCCCGCCGAGATAAACGGTGTAAAAGCAGCCGTGTGGGCGAGGTAGTTCAAAACAATTACATCTGATTCTTCTCCAATTACATTTAAGTTGTCAACCGAAATGTACGGCTACGCTGTATGACGTTGACTTCCACGTAATTATCAAGTGACACTCAGGTTGTATTAATTACCTGCCTTGCGAACCGGTGACGGAAGAGTTCATTTCCATTATCCTCTACTGCCTGCTGTTACGTCCCTATTGCCTTTTTTTCTTTTTTTTGGGTGATGGGATGATCCCAGGGATCTTCGCCCTTATGGAGATGGGATGATAAGACCCATTGTCCTCTTTTACGAGTATTGGGATAACGAGATGAGGTTAAGTCCCCTTGAGGCGGTGGTAAACACTCTCATCCCCCCCCCCCCCCCGCCCCCCCGTCGTAGCCGTGGGTGGGTGATGACGTGTTAGCCTGACGTCAGGAGCATGACGTCACCTAAGGGGAATATGACGTCATGATATCCCGGCCGAATAACCTGTTAGATCATAGATCATTTGCGACGGTAATCACTCACCTGAAAAATAACTGAATTATCGCTTGAGATTAAGTGTATCGCGTAACTATTTCAAGAGATTAAATATAGAAGATAAGCTGCAGATAAGATAGATATAGATAGATAGATAGATAGATAGATATAGGAGTTACTGATGTCACTGACTAGATAGTCAGATAGATACGTGTATGTACGTATGTACGTATGTATGTATGCACGTACGTACGTGATGCCAGGAGGGCCCCAAACGAGGGGAACCAATGACGTCACAACATTACGACCAATCTCACGCCTGTGATTCGCGAATCGACGTCACGGAACGACTCCCGCCCGCTCGGTGGTCAGGTCGAGAACCAGCCGACGCATCACGGTGGGTACTTCAGGACTCCCGCCCACACCACCACAGGTCTCCGGAGTCTACAACCCACCCACCCACCCACCCACCCGTACGTACGCTACACCACTCGGGAGCCTTTGAGGTCACTGCTGTGTGGGGGTGGAGGGAGGGCAGACAGCATGTGGGGGTGGAGGGAGGGCAGACAGCGTGTGGGGGTTGGAGGGAGGGCAGACAGCGTGTGGGGGTGGAGGGAAGGCAGACAGCGTGTGGGGGTGGAGGGAGGGTCAGACAGCGTGTGGGGGTGGAGGGAGGGCAGACAGCGTGTGGGGGGTGGAGGGAGGGCAGACAGCGTGTGGGGGTGGAGTGAGGGCAGACAGCGTGTGGGGGTGGAGGGAGGGCAGACAGCGTGTGGGTGTGGAGGGAGGGCAGACAGCGTGTGGGGGTGGTGCGAGGGCAGACAGCGTGTGGGTGTGGAGGGAGGGCAGACAGCGTGTGGGTGTGGAGGGAGGGCAGACAGCGGGTGGGTGTGGAGGGAGGGCAGACAGCGGGTGGGGGTGGAGGGAGGGCAGACAGCAGTTCGCACCGGTGTAATAAGCTCCCTTCCATTAAGAATCATGGCTAAATGAAAGTGTCTTCAGTGGTGGCGTACGTCAAGAAGAGAGAGAGAGGGAGAGAGAGAGAGAGAGAGAGAGAGAGAGAGAGAGAGAGAGAGAGAGAGAGAGAGAGAGACTCGTTCATTTCACACGCCCGTCTCTCTCTCTCTCTCTCTCTCTCTCTCTCTCTCTCTCTCGTCCCAACGCGCAAGGCTAGCAGCTCTCTGGGAGTCGGACCTGTGTTTCAACGTCTCCGATGCGCGCTGCCACGGGCGCATCCTAAGGAGGAGAAGGAGAAGGAGGAGAAGGGGGAAGAGGAGGACCGGAGACGATCAGTACGGTGAGCCTGGAGATGATCAGGCGGGAAACACCCGCAGCTGCTGAAAAATAAAAGAAGCGTTGGGAAATCTCCCTAAACCAGACGGATCTACTTGCTGACCACCACCACCGCTGCTGCTGCTGCTGCTCGTGAGGTGGGAGCAGTGTGGGGAAGCACGGAGCAAGTGGAGGATGCTCGTGAATGTCGTCCCCCATCAGGGAAAGTGGTCGCTAGCTACGCTACGCCCCTTGAACGCGTCTGTCGCCCCACACCACCAAATCAGGACATTCAGGGCTTTTTTAATCATTGACCACTCCAGATTGGCATCTACTTTATGTTAACGAGCTAGAGTGAGGGTACTCACGTAGTTGTTCGAGAAAACACGTTGTCCATTAAGCATTTATCGCTGTTCGCGCCTCACTCCTTACTAGACGCAGTTCTGCGAAGAGGACCGTGTGTGAGCCAGCCTCACGATCGATGCTTGAGGATTTGTTCATCTGTGGTGGACGTATTGTTCCTGGTGCCATGAGGAATGATGAGCGGGGCAGTGCGTGGGAAGGACAGATGGCAGGAGACCTGATGTTCTCTGACGAGGTTATCTGCTGGAGGACAGTAATGGTAGTATATGGGAAGGACAGATAACAGAAGACCTGATGGTCTATGACGAGGTTATCTGCTGGAGGACAATGATGGTAGTGCATGGGAAGTAGACAGATAACAGAAGACCTGATGGTCTATGGCGAGGTTATCTGCTGGAGGACTGTAATGGTAGTACATGGGAAGGACAGATAACAGAAGACCTGATGGTCTATGACGAGGTTGCCTGCTGGAGGACAGTAATGGCAATGTATATGGGGAAAGTGACCTCAGTGTGGGAGCTTCGTCCTGGGCATTTGGGCTTCCTCGATATGTCTTGACGATATCTATGATGTCGAAGGGTCAGTGGAGTGACACTCGACGGACACTGAAGTCGCTGGCTTTCTCCCCTACCGTCACTAACCCTCCCGGTACCCAGGCGAGGTAGTGCCATTGATACACACCCTCCCCCCCCGGTCGGTGGCTGCCTACCACCTACGAGAGAGAGAGAGAGAGAGAGAGAGAGAGAGAGAGAGAGAGAGAGAGAGAGAGAGGAAACTGGGATCGTACATTTACCTATCTGTGGTTAGCATGCCTGAACAACCCAAACACCTCCATTCCCCCTTCCCTCACTCAACTCCCTCCTTTACTCCAAATGAATGGCCTCGGATCATGCATAGCTGTCTCAAGGTCGCAAAAAGAAGAAGAAGAAAAAAAAAGAACCAGCCAATGTATCTACTGGCCTCTCTTCCCTCACAATCTCCTTTGAGCGTCGATCGTTTCATACTTAACCCTGATCACTGTCATTTCCCCCGTGCTAACGACCACTCTCATGCCAAATTGGTGATTTGTTAGTGGTCCTCCATCTTCCCGCTTGCCATTCGTCACAGCAAGCATGGGGAAGGTGGTCGTTGCTTGCTCAAAGAAGTCGGAGGGAGGGAGGGAGGGAGGGCAAATAAATGACGTCTGTCTTTCATTATTATCTCTCCTCACTCAGTTGGGAGCAGTGGTACGCAAAGGAATTTTACAAAGCGATCGGAAACTGCAACACATCGCTGGATCCCTTTTTTTTTCCTAATCCGTTTCGTGACCATGGAAGAGATCAGACGCTCTATAGAGACACTAGCGTTGTCAGGGGGAGAAAAGCGTATTAGATGATTCAAAGAGAAATCTAAGGACCCAAAGGCTGAGATAAGAACTATAATGAAGCTTTGGCAGTGACGTTAAGCTGAATGTATTAAGCTGGAAGAGTTTAACTGAAAGATTAAGCTGAAGGCGTCTAACTGAGGGGATGAAACTGAAGGAAATATCTGTAGACTTCGCGTTGGTACGCTGGTGAGGTAGATAAAGTCAGTCGTGGGTCTGAAGCGAGGTAGATAGATATATATGTATAGGATGCTTGTCACTGATAGATGTCATTATTTTCACATGGAACAGCCACCTCGCCCATTAATGAGTCATTTACATGAAGCCTGTCTCTAAGCGTTGGTGTATAACGGTCATTGTGTCTGTCCATTAAATCACAGGTATGGGCTTATTGATCGTCTAATTAGGGTTATAATAGGAGGGTGTGGTGTATGCCCTTAATGACCGGAAGCTGTCGGTACCACTGATCCAGGGGAGAGCATTTGCATAATCATTTGTCACGTAGGCGTACCAGACATTTTCGACCTTATGGTTGAAGGTAATTATTACTTTATCTCACCAATTACGAGTTACCTTTAGTTACATTTTTGCCTGATTCCTTTTCAATTAAGAATCATGGGAAGCTCTAGAGAATTTATATCAAAGTACAATATCAGTATTTAATAGGTTTAGAATAACTAACTTCACTACACTGTGTACATTTTTTTTCTTTTTCTAGTTACATATGGACGAAATTTCTCCAAAGTTTCTGGCGGTCGTGGTGCATGTTGGCCTTCACGTCTGACTCACCAAGCACTCTCTTCCTCCCACAAAATTTCAAGTGATCTTACAAGTAATTAATCAAGTCGACGGTAATTCATATAATTCCTGTAATTTCTCGTACAGAACCTTTGGTCTGTGATAACTCCTGATAACTTATGGTGGAACTGTTGTAAATTTGACTGATTGGAAAGACGAGTTGATCAAAATTCTGTGGTTATGAGTAGGGAAGGATGAACACTTGGGTTGACTGTGGACCGACTGCCGCAAACGAGATTCGAAGTCTTTAAAGCACTCGTCGTCCTAGTAAGGGTCAATATAAAGCACTCGTCGTCCTAGTAAGGGTCAATATAAAGCACTCGTCGTCCTAGTAAGGGTCAATATAAAGCACTCGTCGTCCTAGTAAGGGTCAATATAAAGCACTCGTCGTCCTAGTAAGGGTCAATATAAAGCACTCGTCGTCCTAGTAAGGGTCAATATAAAGCACTCGTCGTCCTAGTAAGGGTCAATATAAAACACTCGTCGTCCTAGTAAGGGTCAATATAAAACACTCGTCGTCCTAGTAAGGGTCAATATAAAGCACTCGTCGTCCTAGTAAGGGTCAATATAAAGCACTCGTCGTCCTAGTAAGGGTCAATATAAAGCACTCGTTGTCCTAGTAAGGGTCAATATAAAGCACTCGTCGTCCTAGTAAGGGTCAATATAAAACACTCGTCGTCCTAGTAAGGGTCAATATAAAGCACTCGTCGTCCTAGTAAGGGTCAATATAAAGCACTCGTCGTCCTAGTAAGGGTCAATATAAAGCTATACTACCCCAGTTCGTTAGTATAGCTATTCAGGGTTTTATTTTGCCGACTTTATTCTTCTTCTTCTTCTTCTTCGAGTAAACCCTACGGAGTTCCACTGTCATGACCCGCATTCCACCACCACACGGCAAGTCTTCCTAAGCATGATCACTGGACTCGCCCAGGCCACACGTGTTCACTGCGACATGATGTGGCAGTGGGAGGGGGAGATTTTGGTCCCGTGTTGTGACGCTGGTCATTGAATTGTGAGTGTCGTAAGTAAACACACACACACACACACACACACACTTTTACATGTAGGGATAAATTTGTACACTCATATGAGCGTACATCCACACACATTCACCCACACATACACACATGAGCATAAACACACACACACACACACACACTTTTACATGTAGGGATAAATCTGTACACTCATATGAGCGTACATCCACACACATTCACCCACACATACACACATGAGGACACACACACAAACACACACACACACATTTATATATAATCCTTTGCATATACATGTGGGTATGGATGGATATACACACATGCATGTGTACGGTAGTCCCGTGCATCCACGTCCATGTGCGTACATGGATGTTTAGATCCATTTCTTAAACGAAGATTTCGTGGAGTTTGCTACATATATTGACATGGGTTCGAATAGAATTTCATTTTACCTTCAGAATTTAGTTTGAACCCCAGTACATCGAATGCATTATGGACCTTATCGTCTCTCAAAATGATGGGTCATTACATATTTCACCTCTCTGAGACCTCCTGAAAGCTGTAGGTGTAGGAGAGAAGAACAGTGCTAACTTTGGGACATCAAAAGCATATTGCAAAAGAAAAGAAAAATAAGAATCGCGATTTTCATCCACTTGAGTATGAAAATAGACATCTTTTTTTTTTCAACATTGAGAAGGATCTAGACCATATATTTCTGAGAATCAAAACACATATTTGCACATGTTTTAAGCACATCATCACGATTATTTACACAGGGTCTTAACTATGTGATTAAGATTATTTACACAGGTTCTTAATGGCATCGTTAAGATTAGATATATACCCTCTTTTTTTTCTTGACGATCTATGATAACTTGATATTATTGAGTATGGAACTTACACAGCAAATCTTATATCAGGGTCTTGAAAACTGTGATCCTGTACAGACGATTTGTGTATGTGAGAGATGACCGGTATGGACATCAGATAACTCATCTACATATGCTCAGTGTCTTATCTTCAGCGCCACTGATAAGCCTTCAGTGCCAGCGCGATGTCTCGAGACTTCAAGGCAAACGGACTTCTCTTATGATGTCCGCTTCTCGAACTTCACCTGAGAAATACTTTGATATTTTACTCGTGTAAACAACTTTACTCTCGAGTCTTTATCTGTCCGTCTGTCTGTCTTTCTGTATCTGTCTGTCGTATATCTCTCGATCTGTCTCTGATATGATGGATTACCTGGTATGTGAATATGTTTTCAGCACCAGTAATTTTTTTGAATTCTGTTCCTTGCTGACGTCGATGCGAATCTTGGTTGGTTACATGAATCAGGTGGCTTAAGCAATTGCAGAATCGCTACATGAGCAAGAGAATGTCTGCCCCTGTTATCATGGAAGTGCTAGAAGGAAGTGAAGACGGAGCGTGGTTACTGGAATTCGCACATGAAGGTAGTAGAATGAAGCTATGAAACGTAGTCGCCTGGAGTAGCTTTCGTTCGCATGATTCAGGCAGAATGGAACAAGGTCGGCAGTTGGGGAGAGAGAGAGAGACCACAACAACACCATCCCCCGTATAGACCACGACCTCCAAAGAGGTCTTTCCATTATCGAATTATGCTAATGATACTGTGATTGGAACCCCAGTGACTTCCGGTGATTTTAGAAGACCTGACCTACGATCTCTCTCTCTCTCTCTCTCTCTCTCTCTCTCTCTCTCTCTCTCTCTCTCTCTCTCTCTCTCTCTCTCTCTCTCTCTCTCTCTCGTCCCCCCTCCCTCCCTCCGACCTCTGTTATGTGTGCCTGTGTGTCGACAGCCAGCCTGGCCCCCACATTACCGAATACCCCCAAGTGAATAGCTCCATAGCCTCAAGATTAACCTCAGACATTATTCTCCGGAAGCCCCTCCCCATGAAGAATGGTGGGGCTCGGCCAACGAGACATTCCACCCGGATGGGAAACTTCACAAACCGCACCACCACCGCCAGGATGTGTGTGTGTGTGTGGATGTGTGTGTGTGTGTGTATGTGTGTGTGTGTGTGGATGTGTGTGTGTGTGTGTGTGTGGATGTGTGGATGTGTGTGTGTGTGTGTGTGGATGTGTGTGTGTGTGTGGGTGGGTGTGTGTGTGTGTGCCTGCCTTGTTTTGAGGGAACCGAAAGCAATCTCTTGGTTACTGATAGACTGGATTGGGAAACTAGATGTCTCTCTCTCTCTCTCTCTCTCTCTCTCTCTCTCTCTCTCTCTCTCTCTCTCTCTCTCTCTCTCTCTCTAAGTCAGGATCGATCCATCATCACTTTTCTTTTTTTCTTTTTTTTGGTCGCGATACACGATGATGGTCTTTGATGACTAAAGAGCATGGATGTATATATATGCCTCTGTTGCATCATTTTGGCGTTATTGATTTGCTGTCGTTGTTGATGTTTGTATGCTTAGAGTGGGGTGTTTTTTTAGAAGTTGTCGTAAATGCTTCAGTCATTCATGCCTGTAATGTTTGTGTGTGTACGTGTTTACGTCTGTGATCGGTGTGTTTGTTTTTAACATTTATCATTACTCGTGGAAGATGTTTTTTTTTCCTTGCTATCAGTGCTATATTATCTTCATGAGGCATTTTAGGTCAAGTGTTCAATTTGAGGTCATAGCAGTCTCTTACGAGAAGCCAGGCTCCTCTGTCTAATTGCTCCCTGTCGTTGGATCACCTTCTACCATTTTGACTGGTGACATATGCAATGATTTACCAGTAAGAGTAGTTCAGAGCAACACCAATGAGTTCATTCAGGACCAGATTTGACGAATTCTTCGCTTCATGTCTACGACTGGTGCTGGTTGCCCCCTACAGTGTGAAAACAGAAGGTTTACAGGCATTTTCGTATCAGTTTATATAACCTTGCTTTATCACTCCACACTAAGCTCTCTGTGTAAGCCTGTTCTCCTTCCCAGTTGAAGGAAGGCCTCGAAATGATCCAACGGTCTGTTGCTCTTTGCCCTCTTCTGTGTACCATCGTGTGCCTCTCACACATTACTATCCTATGTTCTATGTTCTTCATGCGATGCGTGTTACGGAAGGGCTCGAACTACCGTTTCGCTGCTTCAGACACTGATTCAGTACGCTTGCTCATGTGACGCGTGTTACGGGAGGGCTCGAATTACTGTTTCGCTGCTTCAGACAGCGTTTCAGTGCACTTGATCATGTGATGCGTGTTACGGGAGGCCCGAACTACTGTTTCGCTGCTTCAGACATTGTTTCAGTACGCTTGCTCATGTGACGCGTGTTACGGGAGGGCTCGAACTTCTGTTTCGCTGCTTCAGACAGCGTTTCAGTGCGCTTGCTCATGTGACGCGTGTTACGGGAGGCCTCGAACTACCGTTTCGCTGCTTCAGACACTGTCTCAGACTCAGTGCGTTCCTGTTGCACCCATGAAACATCCAAGGAAGTGCTTTGAACGTGTTCGGTTGAAGAGGGAATATTGATATTTCTTTGACAACAGTAGAATATGTGGCTCTGTTATTCAAGTGAATTTATTGTTGCGACTGGAAACTCCGAAAAAAAAAACGTTCACTGCAGACGAAATAGATGAAATGTAATCAGACTTGTTATAAAATGTAATAAAACTATGTATAAGATGATGTAACGATCAAACGAAAAGGCATAATGGTCGATATCACGCTGTCCGTTAAACGTATATTCGGATGATCACATTCTTCGTTGAACATACATTCGGATGATCACATTCTTCGTTGAACATTCATATGAATATTCACACTGTCCTTTGTTGAACATTTATGTCCGTGATCACACTGTTTGTTGAGCATTCATGTGAACAGCCACACTGTCCTTTCGTTGAACATTCGTGTGAGTGTCCTCAGGTGTCTGATTTTCATTTATATTCGATACAAGAAGAATTAGATCAGTCTGATATTCGTCAGGTGTCGCTTCGCTTAGGCAGTGAGATCACGTACGATGTTAGAAGATTCGTGTCGCTTAGGCAGTGAGATCACGTACGATGTTAGAAGATTCACGTCGCCTAGGCAGTGAGATCACGTACGATGTTAGAAGATCTCGCGTCGCCTAGCCAGTGAGATCACGTATGGCGTTAGAAGATTCGCGTCGCTTAGGCAGTGGAATCACGTATGGTGTTCGAAGATTCACCTCCTGAAGACAAAGAAGATTGCTTTGCGTTTTATTTATAACATGTAGTTGACAAGAGCCTTAACGACCCCCCATCCCCAGGCAGTTGACGAGCCTAAAGTAGCCAACTAGCAGACCAACCACCCACCAATCACTGTCAGGATAACATCTCTGTAGTACAGCAGTCAGGAAATAAAAGACGATCATCCGGCTTGGATATGTGAGAGTTCCGGTCAGTGTGTTTATGGTTTGTGTTGGTTTATGATGTTTGTTGTATTAGCTTAGGGGTCGTAACTGTCATATAACCTCAGGACCTATTTTATGGCTGTGGTCCTGCCGCTTCAAAGGTTGTGCGCTACAATCAGCAGCAGGGAAGTGATGGACTCCCTTCAAGGGGGGTGGTGAGGTGTTCTTAGACAAGACTGTGATCTTTTTTCGGCTATTGTCGAGTGTAAAACGTTGCTAAAGGTGACTTTTTTTCGCTTGCGGTGTTCCCATCTCTTGGTGGCGTCCGGTAACACCCACCTGTGTGTTTGTGTCAAAACGTGTATATCATAATCATATGATAAAGCGATGGGAATTCGAATAAAAGTTACAGGAAAATGTCTTTTTTTTCGAGACTGGTACGAGTCTTAGCGCTACTTGACAATATATATTTTTTGGGGGCAAAATATCAAAGACTACATCACAGAGTCTTTGGCAAAACATAAACATTCTCAAGTTCAGGTACGACTCGCACCAGTCTCGAAAAAACGAAAAAATTTTCCTGTAACTTATTCCCATCGCTTTTATCATATGATGATAATATTTTCGAATGCGTTTAATGCGTAAATTGAAGAGATAAATATGTGTTTGTTCACAGTTATTTTCTGTCGTAAAGTCTCTCATCGCAAGGTGGGAGAGGGAGTCCCCCTTTGCGAAGGCCGCCTTTCCGACGTTCCAATAATTCATCGCATCGTCATCCCGAGCGCCAGCCACTCAGCGTCGACCTGCGCCGTCGCTTCTACCACGTTCTTCCCTGAAGGCGACGATGCCAAGCCTCGTCGTCTTCGCCAAGTCGACCGCCCGTCGTGTGGTTCTTTGAATACGGGAGGCGAACTGGGCCAAGGAATGGAACTTGTCAAGCACTGCAGCGCTGACTGGCCTCTCAGACGTCACCAACCCTCCCGATACGTAGGCGGTACCGCCTCCCTGGAAGATAGATAGATAGATAGATAGAGAGAGAGAGAGAGAGAGAGAGAGAGAGAGGGAGAGAGAGATCAACACCTGGAGCATGTCACGGGCACAAACAAACCCTCCCACTGTCCATAACCCCTTTTCCACCCCCTCAATAGCAGGCTAACCCATATGATAAATATATGATAAACCCATATGATAAAAGCGATAGATAGATAGATAGAGAGAGAGAGAGAGAGAGAGAGAGAGAGAGAGAGAGAGAGAGAGGGAGAGAGAGATCAACACCTGGAGCATGTCACGGGCACAAACAAACCCTCCCACTGTCCATAACCCCTTTTCCACCCCCTCAATAGCAGGCTAACCCAAAAACCCAACCACCCACCTGCCCACCCACCCACCCACCTGCCCACCCAACCTAACCTAACCCAACACGTTCCCCCACCCACCCCCTTTTATTTTTTCCTTCAACAACCCACACAAAAAAAGTTGCAAAAGCCAACAATTAATGCGCAGGTTAATAAGTGCGCCCTCCCTTCCACCCCACACCCTCCCCTCTTTCCTCCTACACACGCATAAACCCACCCACCCTCCACACATAATGGGAGCCACGGCCGATGGAAAACGGAATGGGGGACCAAAAAAAAACGTAAAGGGGGGGAACAGCAGTTCTGGGTACTTACGGTTACATTATTGTCCGACCAATATGTAATACGCGGGGTTTGGGGGGGAGGGATGGAAACAGTACAACCACCACCTCACCACCGCCTCCTCTTCCCTCCCCTCACACAAGACCCTTCCCTCATTGACCCTCTGCATTTTTCTCTGTTGTCAGTGGCCGCATAATTAAGGCAACCATTACCGATATTTTAGGCGACGAATTATCCGGGAACATGCAATATAGCCAGCGTGTGAAACGGGACGGTATTTATTCAGCCCACAAAGTGGGAGGTTTGCCTCCTCCCCCTCCAGTGGTAGCAGAAGGGAATGTATTTTACTTTGTTCTTAATCGTGTGTGTGTGTGTGTGTGTGTGTGTGTGTGTGTGTGTGTGTGTGTTCTAGCGTTTTTTTTTTTTTGGGGGGGGTCTCTCTCGTTCGCAGTAATACACAGAGATTTCATATTAATACCAGCATTACGGTACAATTACAGTGGGAAGTCATTTCCCTTCGAACGTGTAATCATTTCAGGGATGTTGGGTTCGCCCCGATCGTGCCTTCAGAAGTGGAGCTTTTGAGCAGACACACACACACACACACACACACACACACACACACACACACACACACACACACATATACAGTCCTCTCCTGCTTGGTGCTGCTTGCCACGGCGTACCCCAGGTGTGGCCTCTCACATCAAAGCTCATTAACCTGTATTCACACTCCAAACAAGAGGTCATTACGGTCGAATTCACATATAACCCCCTGTCGTACAACAAGTAATTACATTGATTCCAAAGGTGTAATTGCCGTCTGATTGGTATAACTGTGAGTAATTCTTGCGTGCTGGGGTCGGGCCCAGATTGGACCAGATAGGAATTAACCAGATGCCTTTTGCCACCTCATAAAACACAACTGCGACCTCAATTTTTCCGTCGACCCTCCTGTTGTTTCATGATCCTGGCTAGCTGGTCTCGACAGGAAAGAGACAATCAAATAATTTTCTCTCGGTCGCGCAGGTAATAATTTTTATTTGTTCAATAAACCGTTATCGGGAGAATTTTAGGATATAACCTCCATGATTCGGCCCGACCCAGGTGAAGAATGGCGGCCTTTCCAAGCACTGCAACCCCACTCCCTTCGCCTCCCTCTCCCTCATTGCCGTCGACGTAACTATACGACTGCATAAAACCCCAAGGTATATATATATATATATATATATAAACAGAGAAGGGGACCCGGTGAGGATATTCCCTCAAAGGCCCAGTCCTCTGTTCTTAACGCTACCTCGCCAACGCGGGAAATGGCGAATTGTTTGAAAGAACGATATATATATATATTGTGTGTGTGTGTGTGTGTATCTTTGGGTAATTTGCTGTCGATTGCCACTTGAAGGGTTCACTTCCACGAGACTGCTTTCGTACTCTCGTGTATATTTGGGCTTATGGCACAGATTGCGGTTTAACCCTACCAGGATGGAGGGGTACGACCCTCAAGGGACGAAAGGACGAGCCTTGGGGACGAATGGGGTCGAAGGTGCGTCATCCTCAGGAGGATAGGACGACCCTTGTGTACGAAGGGTTTTTATCACTGTATTTGTCCTTAAAGATCAGGTGAGAACCCAGGTCATCAGATGGAAGAGGAGTCATGATGTCGTGCTCGCTAGTCGTACCGTCGTATTCAGAGGTCGAACTGTCGTGCTCAAGAGTTGTACCTTCGTGCTCAAGGGTCGTACCTTAGTCTCAAGGGTCGTGCCTTTGTGCTCAATGGTCGTACCTTCGTGCTTAAGGGTACTTAAGGGTCGTACCGTCGTGCTCAAGGATCGTTCTGTCGGGCTGAAGGGTCGTACCTTCGTGTTCAAGGGTCGTACTTTCGTATATATAGATACACCTACCTTACCTGATACCAAAGTTTGTTTAAGACTTTCCTAGTTTTGCCCTTAGCTTCATATTAAACATACCTTCCGTGTTCCTGTGTCAGCACAAAAGTGATGGAAAAAAAACCTCTCACTAGTTTAACCCTGTTCACTTTCTGAAGCTCCTTAAGCATTTAGAACCAACCTCATGTACCAAGAATAGAGAACTTAATCAGATAAGCTTTACAATGGAGTCATGCGCTTGTTAAAAGTTGGCATGCAAGAGTGTTAGTAATAAAACACAATCCTTTTATACGCTTATACTCTTCTAAAGTCCACTCTTAAATGAAATTCTTAAATATTCATTTCATCACTTTATTATTATTATTATTATTATTATCATAATTATTATTATTGTTATTATTATTGTTATCATTATTATTATCATTACTATTATTATCATTTCTGTTATCATTATTACTCTTATTATTGTTATTGCTATTATCATTATCATTAAAACTTACTATTATTATCATATTATCATTATTATTATTATTATTATTAGTATTATCTATCATTGTTATTATTATTATCAATATCATTATCATTATTAATATCATTATTTTTAGTATTATGATTATGATGTAGAAAGATCATAGAAAACATGGAGTATCTTCTTTCCGTTTGTTGGTAGGGTAATGTGTCTGAATCTCCTCTGTGCCACGCGTGTGCTCCACATATTATATACCATGTGGCACAGTGGAGTAGTAGGTTAACAGACACTGCTGTGCTCGGGGGTATCTGGTACCTCCTCCTCCGCTTCAGTTAAAACATAGGGTCTATGAAGCTGGTCTTCTCTGCTGCAGCACTGTTGTGTGTGTGTGTGTGTGTGTGTGTGTGTGTGTGTGTGTGGTGTGTGTGTGTGTGTGCTATTTCTGGGTCCCCATATCTTTATCGTCAACTTTCTTTACATCATGTCATTCTCTAAACTCGTCTATGCTGTTTATTTTCGCTCTCTCATGACTGTTTCATTCGACCCTGCTGTTATCCCACACAAATACTTCCTGACACTATTTTTTTCACAAGTTTTTTTTTGGTTTTACTCTCGTGTTCTATCTTATAGTTCCTCTGTTCCCGCATCTTCCGAAGAACTTGTTCACCTTCTACGTCATCGTTCTCCCTCCCATGCATGGCAGGCTGAGTTCAGTAACCTCTCCATGTAACTCAACTCTCTTTAATTCCTCTGCCATCTTTCTTGTCCCACCTCCAGGCCTTCCATGTTACTCTAATTTCTCTCTTGTGCTTCTGTAAGTGCGGTGACCAAACTTGGGAGGCATGTTCTAGTTTTGGTCAAATGTAGGATGCGAACAGCTCCCTGAATATTTCCTTCTCCTTATGCTTTAATGCCTTTTTTAATATTCACCAGCAGAGAGTTTGTGTGTGTGTGTGGCTGTGTGTGTGTGTGTGTGTGTGGCTGTGTGTGTGTGTGTGTGTGTGTGTGGCTGTGTGTGTGCATGCGTCTGTGTGTGTTGTGTGTGTGCATGCGTCTGTGTGTGTTGTGTGTGTGTGTGTGTGTGGGTGTGTGTGTGTGTGTGTGTGTGTCCCAGACCCCTCATATCACACAGCCACTTCATTACACCCAGTCACACTTAAACAAACAAACAGACAGACAGACAGACTGACTGTCATGTAAGCAGACAAAGAGACAGACAAGAAGGACAGCTGTTGCCAGTCACGTGAACAGCTAGAGAGAGAGAGAGAGAGAGAGAGAGAGAGAGAGAGATAGAGAGATAGATAGAGAGAGAGAGAGAGAGAGAGAGAGAGAGAGAGAGAGAGAGAGAGAGAGAGAGAGAGAGATAGATAGAGAGAGAGAGAGAGAGATAGAGAGAGAGAGAGAGAGAGAGAGAGAGAGAGAGAGAGAGAGAGAGAGAGAGAGAGAGAGTTTGTTTGTCTCTCTCTCCCCCTGTCTCCACACTATGTATATGAACCCAGCATTCAAAGCTCACCAAATCCATGCTTCTCGCGCAGTCTAACCTAATGTTTTTTCTTTTTTTTGGGTGTGTGTGGGGGGGGGGGGGTTAGCTGGCTATCTCGGGGACCGGGACCAAACGAGCGTGTTCGGTTCGGTAATTGTTGTTAGCGGGGGCAATTAGCAGTTGTAATTAGGGAGGGTCCTCAGCTGCCGACTACCAAATTGTTCACTTTCGAGAAGATGCCCAACTCCTCCGATTGTCTGTTGTGTGTGTGTATGTGTATGTGTCTGTGTGTGTGTGTGTGTATGTTTGTGTCTGTGTGTGTGTGTGTGTGTGTGTGTGTGTGTGTGTGTGTGTGTGTGTGTGTGTGTTTTCTGGAGGTTTTATTAAAAACTTTATGGGTGTTAGAACATGAATTTGGGGTCTCCATGTATATTTCCCTTGATATATACATTATTTTAAGGGGGTCCTTTTTTATACTCCTGGGGGCCTTCTTTTTATATTCTTAAGTTTTCGAGGGATGTGAGCGAGGTATCCTACCCACCGCTGTCCGAAAGCTCAGAATATAAACAGGTAAATGACCAACTGGTACTTGTCTGCCCCATGGCACGACGGTTACCGCATTAGGGTTTTACCGATGAATTTAATCGAGACATCTGGGGGTCTGTATATATGAGGCAGCGTGTGGCGCCCTTACGTTATATATTAATTATCTCGCTCCGCCTTCTTTATCACGGTGGCCGTGTCTCTCTTCCTGACGGAGGGGACGTCCGAGTTCGAACTTACCTTAAGAGTATTTTTTGCTCCTGCTGCAGATATGTGTTTATAGAGTTCGTGTGTTCATGGGGTTCGTGCGCTCATGGGGCTCCGTGTGTTTATGGTGTTCGTGTGTTCATGGGTTTTTATGTGCCCTTGGGGTTGGTCTGTTCATGGTGTTCGGGTGCCCTTGGGGCTCGTCTTTTCATGGGGTTTGCGTGTTCGTGGGGTTCGTCTGTTCATGGAGTTTGTGTATTCATGGGGTTCGTGCGCCCTTGAGTTTCGTGTGTCCTTGGGTTCGTGTGTTCATGGAGTTCGTGTGCCCTGGGGTACATAGTAAGTGATGATAATAAGCACACACACACACACACACGCACACACACACACGAGAAAGTGTGTGTGTGTGTGTGTGTGTGTGTGTGTGTGTGTGTAAAATGCTCGCTCCATAAAAACTAATCACACAAAGCCATCGGTTCACAACTATGGCGTTGTATGGCCCACAGATATGTGATTCTCATCTTCAGAGAGAGAGAGAGAGAGCAAATCTTTTTCGGAATCTTCAGCAACAGAAAATCTTCACCGCTGACATACCTTTCTCTGTTCATCATCAAATGTCATCATCAAATATATCCTGATGGCTGTTGTAGTGGTGTACGTAATGATCCTCACAGACCCTGAATATTGTACTAAGAGTTGTAGATATATGCTGATAACCACCACTCAATGTTGGCCCACTAATCTAAAAGACTACAAGAAAATTTATATTAAATGTTTTGAAGACTATTAAGCGATTGGTGGATTTGTTTAAATTCCTCAGCTCTTTCATATATCACGTACAGTAACGAATATATATATATATATATATATATATATATATATATATATATATATATATATATATATATATATATATATATATATCGTGAATTAAGCTGACTATCTTGTGTGGTTTTCAAAAGTTGATACTCAAGGACGCGCTCTTAAAGCCCAGAGAAGGAAGAGGTGGAGGAGGAGGGTAAGGGTAAGTCTGAACACCTGATTCGTGAAGACATCAAGATGGACCCAGAAAGAGAGAGAGAGAGAGAGAGAGAGAGAGAGAGAGAGAGAGAGAGAGAGAGAGAGAGAGAGAGACGGGAGGGGGCGGGTATGTAGATCAAGCGTCCTCATGGGCAAGTGGTGGAGTGGTGGTTGGGGTAGGTAGAGGGTCATCCACCATGGGTGGTTATTGAGCCGCCGGTAGACGGCACAACTTCCTCCGGTGTGGTCACCCTACCACCGGGAAGAAGGGGGGGGGGGTGTAATCAGGCCTGGTGGATGGAGGGGGGAGACCTGCCATAGAGACACCTCCCCCCCCACCCGCCTCCGCCATATCGCTTACAGCCTTTTGGCGTTATCGCCCCGGTCAATTATGGGGTGTAATAGGGAGGGAGAGGTGAGGTGGGGAGGGAGGGACTCGCCGGCAGGAAGCTGCGGTAACCACCCTAGAGAGAGAGAGAGAGAGAGAGAGAGAGAGAGAGAGAGAGAGAGGTGGAGGATGAGGGTTGGGTATGGACGGTGGGAAGTGGGGGAGAAGTATGGAAGGTAGGAAGGGTCATTGTATAGTGTGGGGCACGGGAGGGTAGTGTGTGGATGGTGTCAGGGCAGTGCGTGTGGAATGAGGTCTATTTTCATGCAAAGGGGGGGGTTTCTGCATGACAGTATGGCAGGAATGATGACCACCAGGGGATGGTGATATTACGAGAGTGGAGTAAGATTGCAGGGAGTGTAGCTCTTGAATGTGTGGAGTTCAGGTGGAGTGTCTTCAGGATTGAGTAGCATGTTGAGTAAGACTGAAGAGGCTGTGGCAGTGAGCGTGTGGCATCCAGCCGAAGCCACGCGAGGAATGAGTAAGTTGAGTAAGGCATAGAGAAACAGCAGCACCGACTGTGTGGCGTTGAGTTGAAGGGTCGTCGGAATTGAGTATTGAGTAGAATGGCTTAAAGAAAAGGGGGGGCTCTTGGATTTGGAGTGTGGAGTGATACTTGATAGATGTCAGACTTCAGGGTTGTGGGGTGACTGAAAAAAAAAAAGAGTGCCTGTAGTGCTAGGTGTCTGTGTGGGATGATTCCGAAGGGGGCTTTTGGTAGTGTGGAGAAAGTTGAAGGGACAATAGGACTGCGTGTGCGTAGTATGGTGTAAGTCCGAAGGTGCTGCAAGGGTAAGCGCAAGAGACTTCTGGATTAACTGTGTACAGTGAGGCTGAAGCTGCTTTAGGATTGAGTACATGGAAAACGGAGCAGTGATGTTGATGATGATCAACTAACTTCGGAATGTTGAAGGTACGAAGCACAGCTCCAGAGTTGCGAAGTATAAAGTAGCACAGAAGGTAAACAATATATGTAAACCATGTATGTAAATCACATATGCAAATTAGGTTCTTCGTAGGTTTTGGTGGAAGAGGAAGAGATGCAATTCATTTATTTATTTCTCACAACCTTGGACGGATGAGGATCGGATGATAGGGATGTAAATCATGTCTTAAGAACCTAGAGTAAACAGGAAGAGATGTAAATGATAATCTTACGAAGCCTGGAGTGGGTGGGAAGATGTGTAAATCATCTTTTCTATGGGAAATAAAATGGGTTAGAAAATAGATCTAAGTTGTTTTTTCCAGAAGCATCGAGTAAGAAAGAAGATATATCAATCCTTCTTTCTTTTTCTTTACAGTAAGGAGCGAGAGGGTAGCTCAGCCCCGACGTGAGGTCTTGAAGGAAGGAGCAAAGACAAGAAAAAAAAATTGCTGATGGTTAGGTAAGTCCACATGCGTCATGCACAGTTGAATGCACCATCATGCGTCAGTCATGATTGGTGGGAACATGTCTGTTGTTACAGTGGCGATGGGAAGTGCCTAGATTGGGTGCTCGATGTTTGTGCATAATTCCATGATTGTTGAGGAAATAAGCGTTCACAGTTGCCATAATCCTCACACGAATTTTGATTACCAAACATGGCGAACAGTTGGACTATAGGAAGCAAGCAGCTTCGACCGATAGCCTGTCGTACAGATGAGGTTCATTAAAGGCTTCGTGGGTGTCTCAGAAGGCCTATTCCTATGACAGGAGGAGGAGGAGAAGACATGCGAGAGGTTGGTTCTTCCGATGGTAGTGGTGGGTGTTGGTGTGCCTCCGTTGTGGTAGTTGTGTTGCCAGGTTGTCAGCCTGGGGCACTGTGGTGTGGTTGTGGATTGACTGCTCGTGAAGTTATCGCGTGGAAATGTTGTGATGTTGTGACTGAAAGAAAAATGATAGAAACAGTTGCGAAGGTTATATATATATATATATATATATATATATATATATATATATATATATATATATATATATATATATATATTATTACGGCAAGGATCGTAATGGCTTTGTTATCAGCGTGACTGTGGTGAGGAAGAGGATGGAACCAGGACAAATGTTATAATGCAGGGTTTAATCATGATCCGGCCTGAGGGTAGAATTGTTGGTTGTTTAAGATGAGAGGAGGATTTCTCTGTCGCAGTCGTCCGTGGACCCACGCACCGCCACACAACACTCAACACCGCCCACACTCACCCGAGGCCCTACACCATGTAAGACAAGACCACTAAATCACACAGCTCGCCACACACTCACTCACTCACTCACTCACTCACTCCCCCTACATAAAAAGAGATCTAGTGCCACACACACTCACAAATTCACACCCATGAAACCACATCCACAAAACCACACCCACGAAGCCACATCCACGAAACCACACCCACAAGACCACATCCACGAAACCACACCCACAAGACCACATCCACGAAACCACACCCACAAGACCACATCCACAAGACCACATCCACAAGACCACATCCACAAAACCACACCCACAAAACCACACCCACAAAACCACATCCACAAAACCACACCCACAAAACCACACCCATAAAATCACACCCACAAGACCACACCCACAAGACCACACCAACCATCCGCCACCAGCGAAAGCCCAATAACCTCCACCAACCACATCCACCACACCACCACTAACCACGAAACTCCACCCATAGTCCACCATGACCAACAGACACTCGGTAAGTCCCAGAGACAACACAAGGATCACTTGGCAGAGTCGCCGCTGCGCATGATCTTAACCCGAAAAACCATCTTTTCTTCGTCTTATTTCATATAATGGCTGAACACAGTGTGACCCTGGCGGAACTGACAATGTAAAATGCTGCTCTCAGAATCAGGACAGATTTCCCCGAAGAGCATTGTCCCCAGCTAACGAGCGGTTCTGCCGACAACTGTCGAGGAAGTTAACGGCGCAGCCACCTTGTTAATGGCGTTAGGAGATAACGGAGTTAAAGGAGGGGTGGAAGAGAGAGATAAGAAGTTAAGTGCTTCGTAGTATTAAAAGTCTTTGGTGTTATGTGAGTTCTGTGCCACTGACAGGGTTCTTCGTGTTCCGTATATGACGAGTGCGTTGTACGCTGTGTTATGTGGTGAAGATAGCAAGGTCATTTGCGTTAGAGGAAAGTCGATAGAGGAGGAGATAGATATATATACAGGTCGACCGATAGATAGGAGGCAACAGAGCAGAATCAAGAACTGACAGAGGTAAACAAATGAGGAGATGGGTAAAGCGAGATACGGGTGAATAGGTTGATATAAGGGTAAGTATATCTATGCCGCAGATATATATATATATATATATATATATATATATATATATATATATATATATATATATATATATATATGCGACATAGATTCAGATAGTGGGGTAAACTCGCCGAATCACAAAATGGGGAAAGAATCAAAATCATAAAAGAAGTTACAAGTATGGGCCTAGCACATTTCAGAAGACTGTTTTTTAACTTTCTTTCGAATTTCGTAAATGCTTTCCCTAGTCTTTTCTTTTTTTCTGTTTCATAATCCTCTCTCTATTTCAATGACGACCCGGCATTTGGTGTGGACTTTTACCGTAACTGGAGCCTTTAACATGAAGAAAAGAGGAAAAGATAAAAAAGAGAAAAGACGCAGGTTATCCTTGAAGTGTTGTCTCGAACGTAAAAAGAAATTAGAGACAGTATGTTGGTGAGGGTCAGACTTAACTATACTGTTCGTCGTTCTCCGCTCCAGTAATTCGTGTTTTGCATTGGGTGACCTTCCTCCACGCAGGGTATATCCCTGGCACTGGGTGACCTTCCTCCACACAGGGTATATCCCTGGCACTGGGTGACCTTCCTCCACACAGGGTATACCCCTGGCTCTGGGTGACCTTGCTCCACACAGGGTATACCCCTGGCACTGGGTGACCTTCCTCCACACAGGGTATATCCCTGGCACTGGGTGACCTTCCTCCACACAGGGTATACCCCTGGCACTGGGTGACCTTGCTCCACACAGGGTATACCCCTGGCACTGGGTGACCTTCCTCCACACAGGGTATATCCCTGGCACTGGGTGACCTTCCTCCACACAGGGTATATCCCTGGCACTGGGTGACCTTGCTCCACACAGGGTATATCCCTGGCACTGGGTGACCTTGCTCCACACAGGGTATATCCCTGGCACTGGGTGACCTTCCTCCACACAGGGTATATCCCTGGCACTGGGTGACCTTGCTCCACACAGGGTATATCCCTGGCACTGGGTGACCTTCCTCCACACAGGGTATATCCCTGGCACTGGGTGACCTTGCTCCACACAGGGTATATCCCTGGCACTGGGTGACCTTGCTCCACACAGGGTATACCCCTGGCACTGGGTGACCTTCCTCCACACAGGGTATATCCCTGGCACTGGGTGACCTTCCTCCACACAGGGTATATCCCTGGCACTGGGTGACCTTCCTCCACACAGGGTATATCCCTGGCACTGGGTGACCTTCCTCCACACAGGGTATACCCCTGGCACTGGGTGACCTTGCTCCACACAGGGTATATCCCTGGCACTGGGTGACCTTCCTCCACACAGGGTATATCCCTGGCACTGGGTGACCTTCCTCCACACAGGGTATATCCCTGGCACTGGGTGACCTTGCTCCACACAGGGTATACCCCTGGCACTGGGTGACCTTGCTCCACACAGGGTATATCCCTGGCACTGGGTGACCTTCCTCCACGCAGGGAGAGTGAGCGTCGACCAACGGTAACTGACCGGCATCAGAACCGGTTCCTTGATCGAAGATGTGGCCTTTGAGCGATCAGCTGGTTCACATCTCGGGTAAACACGAACTCGGCCTTAATGTTCAGCAATCAGTTTAATCGATCTGTCATCATTAAATCCTCCCTCTCTCCCTCCCTCCTTCCCTCCCCAACCACTTCCATTGGGGGGGAGGAGTTGAACAGGTACACACACACACACACACACAAACACACACCCCCAAAACCAGCCTCCCTGATCCCAACACCCACACACACACACACACACACAAACACACACCCCCAAAACCAGCCTCCCTGATCCCAACACCCACACACACACACACACACAAACACACACCCCCAAAACCAGCCTCCCTGATCCCAACACCCACACACACACACACACACACAAACACACACCCCCAAAACCAGCCTCCCTGATCCCAACACCCACACACACACTGACACACACACACACACACACCCTAAACACATGCCTACTGTACTACAGTGAAATATGTTACAAACTCCTCATGATAGCTCTCTTCTTTAATTTTTTCCTGTCACCCACCACACGAAAACATGATTCGTCAGACGATCACACGAACTTGATTCGTGAGAAGGAGACCTTCAGCTGCGTCTCCGAAGACTAGGAGAAGACCAGCAGGCCGACCTAGAAGGAGATGGGGAGATAACAGGCCGAGGTATCGTGATGATGGATGAAACTGGAGGTTTGTATAGACTACGAGATGAGCTTCGCTGAGACACTGGACTGATGGCAACGATATTTCTAACTCGCAGTCTGGAAAGGCGGGCAGAAATATATATATATATATATATATATATATATATATATATATATATATATATATATATATATATATATATATATATTCCCATGAGTCCACGAGGAAAATGAAGTGCGATAAGTTCCCAAGTGCACTTTCGTGTAATAATCACATCATCATGGGAGACACAAGAGAGAATATAACAGATGATATACATCGAAGAGACTTAGTTAGGACGCCAAAAGTTCCTTTGTGGATGTTGTGCGTTAAGAATGTGTTAGTGATCGAATTAATGCTTCAGATTAAACGTATTCAATTCGATCCATTAAGACTGGACGCATGCGTACTGTACCCTCCATGTTTATCACTGCCGAGTTTAGCAACACTTACCCAAGACTTATTCCCTCTCTTGCTAATGTGAAAAAAAGAAGGGGAATGATTTATGGAAACGTACACATTTGCTAAGTCACGAGAGAAACGGGTTCTGGACTCGTCAAAGTGCCACATAGTGAACCAGTTAATTGTGCCTCTTTAGGTAGATACAGGAACCTAGTCCTCCAGTGGCTAGTCTGTAAATGATCCTCGTGGTTTACAGGTATGTAGGTAGATGTGTGTGTGTGTGTGTGTGTGTGTGTGTGTGTGTGTCCGAATGCTTGTGCTAATCGTGAAGCACCAATATCAAGCATAGGGTACCTCAATGTTTTATCAAATGGTCACCTAAACATCAAAGTTCCTCTCTGTGATCCTCGCCACACACACTCATTCTTAAGCTTTCACACTTACCATACGTACACCCACATTCTTAATCACGGACACCACAGCATAGATACTCACTCAAGCCCGGCTTAAATCACTGTCCCTCAGATTTCGTTACCTGCATTGTCCCTTCGTCTCATGACATATTTCTGTCTCCGTAAGTAGTTTCACCCTGTCTGCTTACCTACGTCCGTAGCAGCGTTTGGAGAAATGCACCTCAACTGGCTATGTCATTCCTACGTTATCTCTACAGGTGTACTGTATGATAGCTTGTCACTTGCGTCATATACCTACCTAGCGACCAATGATCTGAGCGACCAATAATCCCTGCGACCAGAACCCCCAACGACAGCTGAATGTATTTGCTTTCCATTACCTTCTTCATGCTCCAAGGATTTCCCAGAAGGTGTCTGATGTCTCCATCTGTTGCTCTGAATCGCCGGAATGCTCGAGGTTCGTTGCTGTCAAATGAAGTCGACCTACCTCCCTCCCCCGTAAATGCAACGAACAAAATTGCTCCCATAGGCGAGTAAGATATGTGGTCGACACTGTGTCATTCTTTGATATTCCTCGACTCCGTCTTCCCATTGCGACTCTTTCGCTCCGCAATCTTCATTCCACCACCACCCTCCCTCCTCCCCAGTAATCTAGCCACATAAAACTCCCGACTCCCTCCCTAATCCATCCACTTAAAGCTCTCACACACTCAAACTCAGATCCATCTATTTAGGTGAGCCGAGAAACAACGACAACAACTCACTCCATCTCATCTGTCGAGTCTTCTTTCCTTCTCTCTCGCTCACACGCCTCTTATCTTAGCTACTCTCTTGCCGCTCCGTCGTTGAAATCGTCGAATGTCAGACTGAATGTATATATATGTGTGTATCTATGATAAAGCTGGCACTTAAGAATACGTGTGTTGGGTTTGGCGGCAGGTGTTCGATACTGTGTACCGGGATCGATATAAATCCTCACTCAGTCACGGTCACAATTGCACTACTATCAGGACTGGATTTATATATATATATATATATATATATATATATATATATATATATATATATATATATATATATATATATATGTATATATATATGTTTTTTTTTCCCCACAGCTGGTAAATGATATTAACACGCGTGGTATACTTCTACACGGAGAACACGGATCGGATACTAATTTTCCTCTGAAAAGAGAGAGAGAGAGAGAGAGAGAGAGAGAGAGAGAGAGAGAGAGAGAGAGAGAGAGAGTGTTACGTGTGTGTGTGTGGAAAAAAAAATGATTATGCTATAAATGGCCGGTACTAAAACCTTATTAACCGTGGACATTAAGGCTTCCCTACCGTGAGGTCCACCGACCCGTTGCTGTATCTCGTTACTCCCGTCTCTATAGAGATGATTGGCCTATCACTCTCTTGCCTTCGACTCCGTTCTCACGATTCGCCATGTTCTCCCTGCTTGATAAACGCCTCCAATCTAATTCCGACTCCCGAGACAAATGAACTCGGATTTAACTCCCTCAGCGGCCCCTTTACCCCGTAAAAAAAACGAATGGACTGCCAATGACTTATCTCCTTATATGACACACACCACTTAACCCCATAATCAAAGGTGCCGAATTAAACGACACCCTCCCACCCTCCTCCCCAGTTAATATTACCCACCTGCCTCCCCCATGAGACGATTGAACCTCCATTCGAAACTCAGCTCAATCTTCTCACTAAAGGAGACGAATGGGTCTTGTTCTGATTCTCGCTCTCGACTTCCTACTTGAAGCTTCGCTTGCTGCTCGATACAGGGCGCGAAATGTTGCTGTTCTAATTCTAACTCAACTTTTTGTTAATCTAAAGCTTTACTGGTTAATCTAAAGCTTTACTTCTTAAAGAGGGCGAATCTTGCTCTTATTCTTGCTCGACTTCGTGTTTCAAGATTCATTTGCTGCTCGAATCAAATATCCACACTTAAAGAAAGTGGATGTTGCTGCTTTGATTCTAGTTCGACTCCGTATTTAAAGCTTTACTTCTCGCTCGAGTCCCTCATCTGAATGAAGACGAATGGTGCACGTGTGACTGTTGCTTCATTTCATGATCCGAGCAGCCGAAGCTCCTCTCTGTTCTCTTAAGATGCCAAAGTGCTTCAGACTTTCAGTTTCATTGATACTCCTGATGCTTGTGTCATGTCAACATTGCTACAGAAGGCGATGCGAGGATTCTTCGTATCATTTCATCTTCTTGACCATGGTATTGAGTGGTACTCCAAATACGCCCGAACTCCTTATTCTAAGACGTATGATCACTTTGGTAACATTGATCACCGATTGTATCACTTGGTATTCTGGGTTCGCTTATCACTCTCGATGCGCGCAAATATTTTTGTCTTGATGAGAATTTAGTTTAGGCTTGTGTTTCGAGCTGCACGCTGCATATATATATATATATATATATATATATATATACATATATATATATATATATATATATATATATATATATATACATGGCTCTGTTATTGGCCACTGAGTTCATTTAGATATCCAAACACGTATCAGCAATCATTCTATCATATGCCAGCCTTCCTTATTCTTTACGAGCTCCTCCATCATGCTAGCTGCCTTCATCATAGCCCACTCCCTACCCTCTTCCCTTATGCTAGCATCCATCTATATACTCCTACATTCTTTTCCCTTTTCCTAGTTTCCTTCTATACAATCTCCACTTTCTCATGACACTTTCCTTCATTATAATCTCCTCTCATTCCTCCCGCTTTTGTTAGATTCCCTCTACATACCACTTCCCTGCAAGGTAAACTTCTTCCATACACCCGAAACCCTTCCTCTCTTTCCTAATGTGAACATCCGAATATGCCCTCAGCCTCCATCCCTCAAGGTTGCTCCTTCAATTTGTCCAGTTTCATCTCCTCTTACTCCTCCTCCTCCTCCTCCTCCCTCAAGCTAACTTCCCTCTATATCCATCCATCCAGCCTCCAAGACACCGTGCTCTCGGCCTCACTCACCATGAAGACCCATCTATTCCCTCCCTCGGCTTGTGATGATCCTTCAGGTTCCTCGCCACGGTAACGCCAGCCGCTCCATACGCTCGACGAGTTACTCACGTTCCTGCTCCTTTGGATGTGCTACGTATTGCTCTCTCTCTCTCTCTCTCTCTCTCTCTCTCTCTCTCTCTCTCTCTCTCAGCGACCACCCACACTCCCCGATTTTCACGGCTCTCCATATTTTCCGACGCCTCCGTCGTCCGCCTGTGATGGGGATTCTTCGTCGTTGTCATAGGACTCCCGACTATATTATAGGACTCCTGTCTCTTGTCATAGGACTCCTGACTTTATTATACGACTTCTGTCTCTGTCATAGGACTCCCAACTGTGTTATAGGACTCCCGACTTTATTATAGGACTCCTGTCTCTGTCATAGGACTCCCGACTTTATTATAGGACTCCTGTCTCTGTCATAGGACTCCCGACTTTATTATAGGACTCCTGTCTCTGTCATAGGACTCCCGACTATATCATAGGACTCCCGTCTCTGTCATAGGACTCCTGACTTTATAATGGGACTTCCAGTGTATTGTAGGCACCCCCCCTTTTTTTTTTTTTATCAAAGAACCCCATTTTCAGTATAGGATTCCATCCTTAGCGAAGGATTCATTTCGTAGAGCTAGATTCCATCTTTTTTTATTGCACTCCATCTCTATTTCAGGGTTCCATCTTCATCACAGGACTCCATCTATGTTATAGGATTCCTTCTTTATCATATAACCCCCTTTATCCTAGGACTCCATCATGATCTTATTAACTTCACCGTAATTATAGGACACCATTACTGGTCTCTGTCAATTAGTGGGCAGTATAATTATGTGTCATTCATTATGTGTTATCGTGCTTATTATTTAGTAAAGAAAAAAAAAAGATATGATCAAAAGTAATCAAAGATTATCTTATCGAGCTTCACTTGCCCGTCATTGACTGATGAAAGTAATTAGAATGTTTAGAACTGTAATGATGTGTGGGGAAAACGTCTGCATTGTCAGGCAATCATTATAATAATACATAGAAGAAATCTATACTAAATGCTTGAGTGACATGGTAACCAAAATGACATGCTGAATATAGCCTGTTTGTAGTGTCAGTTTGAGAACAGTATAGTCATTATAGAATCACTATATGTAAATGGTGGCATATATATATATATATATATATATATATATATATATATATATATATATTTTCCCTGGGATAGGGGATTAAGAATACTTCCCACGTATTCCCTGCGTGTCGTAGAAGGCGACTAAAAGGGGAGGGAGCGGGGGGCTGGAAACCCTCCCCTCTCAATTTTTTTTAATTTTCCAAAAGAAGGAACAGAGAAGGGGGCCAGGTGAGGATATTCCCTTAATGGCCCAGTCCTCTGTTCTTAACGCTACCTCGCTAACGCGGGAAATGGCGAATAGTTTGAAAAAAAAAAAAAAAAAATATATATATTATATAATATATATAATAATATATATATATATATAGATTATATTATAAAGTATCTGTTATGCTTTAAGGGCTTTAGTGCCACAGATATCACTGGTATAAGAATATGTGAAGTGCTTGTAATCTATGACCTGATCCTTGCTGGCTGTACGCTATTTTCAATCGTTTTTTTTCTTTCTTAAAGTTCCACCTACACACTCCATGCTCATCCTATCAACCAATCGACTCCTAAACCTACCTACAAGTCTCTCCTAATCCTACTTACAAGTCCCTCCTAATCCTACTTACAAGTCCCTCCTAATCCTACTTACAAGTCCCTCCTATTCCTACTTACAAGTCCCTCCTATTCCTACTTACAGCCCCCCCTAATCCTACTTAAAAGTCCCTCCTAACCCTATTCAATTTTCCCCCTAATCCTATTACTTCCAACCTATTAAACCCCTCCTAACCCCACCAAAACCCCCTTTAAACCCCAAAATCCCCCTTTAATCCCACCCCTTCCTAATCCCCCCTTACAACCCCCTTTCTTAAAACCCCCAACCAACCCCCCAAGCCCCTCCCCTTTTCCCCCCCAACCACTTAAAGTCCCTTAACCCCATTACAAGTTTAACCACAAACCCTTTAAAATTATTCGGTCCCCAACCCTAAAAACAATTTTCCAACCAAATTAAAGGTTCCCCATTCCCCCCTTTCCTATTTAAAAGGTCCCCCAATCCAAAACCCCCCAACCTTATTCGTTCCTAATTCCTTTTTACAAGGGTTTAAAATTATTAAAATTCCAAATTATTAAACCCCCAATTTAATTACAAGTTTTCCTAATTTATTTAAAAGTTTAATTATTAAAGGGTTTAACCCAAAAAGGGGGTTTAAATTAAAAGAATTTATTAAAGAAATTTATTAAACCCCCCAATTTTTTTAAAATTTAAATTTATTAAATTTAATTATTAAAAATATATATAAAAAATTTTATATCGAAGCCACTGAAGCCCCTGTGAAAGGGGTCGGGGGTTTGTTTTGGTTTTAAAATTTATATATATATATATAAAATTATATATATATATATATATTTATATTTATATATATATATATATATATTATGTTTTTTGCGCAGAATTGGTGGCAAAAAAAAACATCTGCCTTTGAGCCAATTTGCTCACTCTTCATAAGGCGACTTTGTTTGGTCAGTGGCAGCAGGCTCAACACTGTGGCTCTTTTGTTCAGTAAACTTTTTGTGTGTAATGGCTCTTTTACGTGTAGGTTTTTACGTTATAAATATATAAAAAAAAAAAAAGATTACGTTCTAAATTTGAGGTCAGAGTCACGGAGCGTAACCGGTTTAAAGCATTTAATCTAAGAGGGATCCAACATTGTGGCGAATCCTTCCAATTCACTTCGCCTTAATGGTAGGAGTATAAATGGGGACTAAAAGAAGAGGGAAGGATAAAGAAGAGGAAGAAAAGGAAAGAGAGAGAGAGAGAGAGAGAGAGAGAGAGAGAGAGAGAGAGAGAGAGAGAGAGAGAGAGAGAGAGGAGCGAATCCAAAGAACGTAAATTATTGATCACTGACGATTAGGACAAATCGATCACCCAGTTTGTGAATACGACCCAAGGTAAAGGGGGGGTTAATTAGTGTGCCACCGTCCACCATAACCGGAAATATTCAAGAAGAATGTGAAGATGGAGGTAATGTTACGCAGGAATGTACCACAGGAGAATGTAGATATACTCTTGTGTGACGACGTCAGTGAGAGATCAGACATAATGGTAATCTTGAGTTGCATCGCCAGCCAAAAAATAAAAAAAAAAAGGGGAAATATTTTGGCGCTGACAAATGCGTGTGACGTGTATGATTCCCACCTCAAAGAACTGGATTTTTCGAGGCTGTAATTTCACGCTTTCTAAAGGTGAGGTGATTGTGATTATCCCTGAGCACATAATGAATGACCTACCCAATGACGTGCGTTGAATCTGTCACCGAGATAGTAATGAAACCTGGATCGAACTTGGGGAAGAATTAGTCCACGACTTGAAACCTAACCGAGAGATTATCATTAGGACGACACAGATGGTAGGAAAGGAAACATGAACCCCACATGAGAGATGTGACCAGAAGATAGGAAGAAGTTAAAAAAAAAAAAAAGAAGAGGAGACAAACAAATAAACAAGCTGTTGGAGAAAGTGTTGGGGTATGGAGAGAGAGAGAGAGAGAGAGAGAGAGAGAGAGAGAGAGAGAGAGAGAGAGAGAGAGAGAGAGCCACGATGGCGCGAGGAGATCAATGAACCTTTGCCCACTGGGGATGCTCCGGGTGGGGAATTAGTGGGGAGTTGACGGTGGCAGATCAGGCACACATGCTGCTCACGTCACCCCCAGACGAGAGAGAGAGAGAGAGAGAGAGAGAGAGAGAGAGAGAGAGAGAGAGAGAGAGAGAGAGAAATAAAACACTCTTGACATCCAGACCCGGACAATCCTCAGGGTTGAGGCCGAAGACAGAGACACTCGCTTACGAAGAAAAGGCCCCAGAGTGCGTTGAAGAGTGTGTGAAAGGACAGTGTCTGTTTGGGCCGATAGAAAAGTGTGTTTCAACTTATAGGTGTCCCGATGGTGTTGTGTGGACGCGTGTCTCGGCCGCTGAAGGCGAACGAACGGGAGAGGGTGGACGTGTTTGGAGATGAAAACGCGTGAGAACCGTATGTGATGGTGTGAGGCGCGTTGATCTCGTAAGGAATTAACGACTTAGAAATGAGGTGTAGTAATGAGCACATTCTAATTGATGGAGCTGACTTAGGTTGTGCTGACTGTGTTTGATTAATGTGGGGAGGATGAGTGAAGAAAGACTCAAAAAAAAAAAGATCTCCATGTTGTGCTGAATATATTTGGTTAATGTGGGGAGGATGAGTGAAGAAAGACGCAAAGAATAGATCTTCATGTCAGGTAGAGTAATGGATAGTGGGAGATCGAAAGGGGAGCTTGGAGGGAAGGATGGGGTGAATTAGGCTTTGACTTGTGGCCTGGGCATTCAGGAGGGTGAGAGGCGAGCATGTGTCTTAGTTGTGGAGAAAGGGCTATGGTGTTACACGTGACTGCTAGAGAATGAGTGTCGGTATGTGACGTAGTGAAGTAACGCTAGGAACAGACGTAGAAAGGTCTCAGACACACACACACACACACACACACATACGTGTGTGTGTGTGTGTGTGCTGTGTGTGCATTTGGACTCCACCCGCTTGAGTTTCCTCAAAAAAGAAAAAAAAGACCTCAAACATCAGTGTACTCTCCACTGCGTCTTTGAGAATAACCACGACACACTCACGTGTGACAGGCAAACTCTACCGAACAAAGCATTACTACGGGAGGGCAATAAACTCTACGTTGAAAATACATATCTACTGGATACATGGTCATGACAGATAAGGATGTACAAGATTCGACCGTAAATAGATCATCATGCATGGAATATCGCTTCCTAATGCTGGGTAGTGTTGTATAGCGTCCATCTTCGCTGGTCATGGCGTCTATTACTTGATGACCAGTTGTGTATATGGATACGTAGCGCTTGTATGAGTATGTATTTGTCTTCACTTTTGTTTTTTCTAAAGCCTGTAGTGTACGTTGATTAAATCTCTCGCGTATTCAGTAATGTTAGTTACTCATGGATATATATATATATATATATATATATATATATATATATATATATATATATATATATATATATATACATATATATCAGTAAACAGGGCAGTACTAGCGTAAAACTCTAATAACACAAATGATTATACACACAGATACTCATGTATATAAAAAACACAAAAGAGACGCACATTACAAAATGGGCTCATTACAAACCCTGTGTTCTCATGGCCTCCATACAGGGTTCCATTCCTCCCGCCTGCACTTCATCCCTTTAAAAAACAACCTCCCCCCCTCAAAAAAAGCGCTGGTCCCATCTCCCAACCGAGAATTCACCTCACCGTGGTGAGCATGCATAGGAATCATACCGGCCATCCAGCCATTTTCGCCATTCTTACACCCGTTTTTCATGCGTCTTCCATCACGCCGGACACCTATTACCAATTCACTCCGGTAGCGTCGCTGAGAGTTCCTGGGATTTTTCTCATTTCACCCCTGGAGTGTCATCGTTCTGCGGAGTGATGCAGTACCGTTGGAAATGACAGGGAGGGAGCAGAAAGAGGTGGTTCTCTCTCTCTCTCTCTCCCTCCTAGTGGCCCTGGGAGAGGTATGACTTTAAGGTAGTTCCTTCCGTCAATGCGTGGATGCTGCGACAACATCATGCGTTCGTGACGGTCCTCCGGGAGGAGGAGAAGAAGGAGGAGGAAGAAGAGGAAGGTTGGGGTTATTTTGGGAGGGATAAGGCTTTCGTATGACAGCTTGCCTTTACCATTAGTCGGGTAGGTCCTCACAACAAAACTCTCTCCACATCTAACGGCGCCGTTGCCTGTTAACCGGTGCGCCAGCGCGATGGGAGAATAGGAGATTTATGACATCGAGGTCACTTGCTCGAGGGATATTAATCCACAGAGCCCATCTGGACGATCAAATGTTGATTTCACACTTTCGTACTAACTCTACGGAAGTCTGGAGGAATGAGGAGGAAAGGACAGGCTGTAGTGTTACTGCTGGGTGCCCCAGGTCACTCCTGTGACATTGCTTGGACGCGCAAGGTTTAAATGGAACCCACCGTTATCTCGGTGTGTGTGTGTGTGTGTTTAATCGTCGGTCTGCTTTTTTAATCCGAACGCTTTCATCAACCTGCGCTCTCGTATCTTCCCACCGACCCACAGCCATAAGTCAAATATTTGATGTATATATATATATCCAAAGGCATATAAACAGCCACATCTTACACGATATGTCACATTGATTCCGTTACGATAGAAATGCACATGTTTGCCGTAACCTGAGCATCAGGTAAGGTCGAGAGAAATGTATATGTATATAAAAAAAAAAGAGTTGAGATTCAATGGCAAGCAACAGAAGTCCCACCACCTACTGCTTGCTTGCTTGCTTGCTTGCAGCAGCTTGGAGGCACAAGCAGCAAAAACTGGAGAGCCCACAGTGTGGCCAGGTTGTGTAAGAATGTGAGTTATAATTGGTGGTGAGACCAAGCTACCTACACGCCACCCGCCCTCCTCTCGTGGTTACTCACATCTGTACAGTAAACCTCATTATTGGACCTCATAAGTCAGCCTCAGCCCCAATCCCGAGGTGGGGGAAGGTCGGTGATAATGTGAGAATTATGGTACGTCATTCTCACAAGTGTATTTCAATAAGATCCTTCTTTGCGAGTCGATAGTTGGTGCCTGCGGGTTGACACACTAGCTTCCGCATGATATGTCTGTAATCTCCCAGTCTCCTTGTTGAATATGAACAGCGTCTTGTGGCCTATATAGCCTTCCCCCAGATGTGTGTGTGTGGGGCTACGAGGCCCGTGAAAGATGGCTAGGCTGGAGCCCTCAGCTCTGTGTGTGTCGGCACGTCTCAGTAGAATTTCGTCCTGATCTTTGAAGAACGACTGCCTCACACACCGTCGTCAGTCTGTGGGACAAGGTGTACATATGAATCATAAACTGAGTCCCACTTAATTGCTTTCTTTTTTTTCTTTTTTCATTTCAGCGAGGTAACGTCAGGGAGAGAATTGGCCTCCGCTGAACATATCCAGTATCTCTCCGTCATGTATAATGTACCGAAAGCAGAGACTATTGTATATACAGTCGAGTCCCACATACCAAGGTTTATCCAGGTCACTTGATACTACTCTGGCTCAGCGAACGGCAACACGTCGGACCCCATATATCACATCGCCGCAACTCGTTCTGTCTACCCTCCTAAATGTTCAGTCTCCATTGCCGCGAAGTCGTCTTCACGAAATCCTTCCCTTTTCTCCTAGTCTTGCACTCAATTACTGTCACTGTCCCCTTGAAGCATAGATCCTCTTTGGTCAATTTGTCCTCACTCATCCTCTCCATACGTCCGTACCATTTCAACACACCCTGGACGATCCTCTCGATCTCTCTCTAAACATACTCGTGTGTGTGTGTGTGTGTGTGTGTGTGTGTGTGTGTTATTGCGGTATGGATATGATGAGGGTACTCGAATAGATTTCGGAAAAATTTGTGTGAAACAAAGAAAAGCAGACAACACTTGGGAAACTGCATATACATTTATTTCCACGAATACGATGTTTTAACATGGCATACTTAAAGGATGGTCAGCATTGTCTCTGAGGTTTCCTTGAAAGATCGCGGGTGAACGTTCTTGGATACAAGGTCCTTATGCACAGTGGAAATGAAATTTGTGGCCTTAGAAGTATCCACCACACCTTAAGATGTTATGATGTTATGATTATTCCGTTGGTGGACGTCGCTTGACGTTGACGGCCTCAAAGACCCTGTTGGTTGACGGGAATAAAACCATAAAGACGGACCAGTCTTCTCGGACACGTTGACATGGTAATTCTTCTAAGAATTTTGTAAGATTTGTAATCATAGTTTTGTCTGACAGTAACTGGTTTACATAGATGAATGAAATACTCCTCACAGAATTATATATATATATATATATATATATATATATATATATATATATATATATATATATATATATAATATCACTGGCGGCGGATTCGAATGAGAGACTGCAGAAATTAATGACAGAGTTTGGAGGAGTGTGTGAATGTGAATTTATGTGGGGGTTGTTAGCTTTAGCAAGGTTGGGGGAAAGGTTAGTTGGGGAGTGAGTTTGAATGGAGAAAAATTGGAGGAATTGAAGTGATTTAGATACTTGGAAGTTGACTTGGCAGCGAGTGGAATCGTGGAAGAGGAAGTGAGTCACAGGGTTAGGGAGGGAGCGAAGGTTCTAGGAGCGCTGGAGAATTTGTGGAGAGAGAGAGAGAACGTTATCTGGGAGGGCAAAAATAGGTATGTTTGAAGGTATAGTAAACCCAACGGTATGATACGGATGCAAGGCATGGGTTATAGATCAGGTTGTGTAAAGGTGGATGGACGCATTGGAAATGAAATGTTTGAGGACAATATGTGGTGTGAGGTGGTGTGATCGCATGGATAATGAAAGGGTAAGAGGCAGGTGTGGTAATGAAACGAGTGTGGTTGAGAGAGCAGAAGAGGGTGTTGAAAAGGTCATGACCTACGGCGGGAATGAGTGAGGAAAAGTTGACAAAGAGGATATATGTGTCAGAAGTGGAGGGAACAAGGAAATCAAGAACAAATTGGAGGTATAAGGAGGACGTGAAAAAGATTTTTTGAGTAATTGGGGCCTGAACGTACTGGAGGTGTGCAGGGGATAGAGTAAAACTGGGGTCGACGTGGTGCTAATGGACTGAACCAGGCCATGTGAAGTGTCTAGAGTTAACCATGGAAAGGTCTGTGGGGACTAGATGTGAGTAGGGAGCTGTGGTTTCGGTACATTACACATGACAAGTAGATGTAAGTGGATGGTGCTTCCTCGCTAACGCAGGAAACGGCGATCAAGTATAACAAAGATATATATATATATATATATATATATATATATATATATATATATATATATATATATATATATATATATATATATATAACAATTTTCGTTGTACAATTTAATGATTCAAGTGCTTTATGAGTCGACAAGTATAGACTTCAGTAATAACAAAACTTACCGATGAAGGAAAAACTGGAATACCACCACTTTTCATGACCTTTTGTGATGAGGTCATGCGTTGCACACAGTCATACCCATCATGCGGGATCGGGCAGAACAAAAAAAAAAAACTCGCTCACTCCATCATGCACGATTTCACCTTAAACACACACACTCAACACACTGCCTGGGTTTATCTACCCTGCGCCGCCGATAACACCCGGATCTTGGCGCCTCTCTCACGCAACGTAATTAGTCTCGTTATCAGCATCAACAGAAGGAGAGTAGCAAACGGGGGTGATAAGGGGAGATTAGTGGGGTCCTTCTCTCTCTCTCTCTCTCTCTCTCTCTCTCTCTCTCTCTCTCTCTCTCTCTCTCAGAGTATAGGAAGCAGGCAACGGACGACTAAGGGAGGCGTTACCCTCCTGGCCAACAGGGGTTTGGGGTTGGGGGGTTGGTGGATAGCAACGGATGCGTTAGTGAGGCAGCACTTCAGAGACGAGGTTGTCAAGTAATGCTCCAGTTGGCACAAGTGGGGCTTGCTTTCTTTTTTTTTTTTCCCCTCTCCCTTCCTCTCTCCTCTTTTTTTTTTCTGCCTCACCCACACGTTGGACGTTCCCATTCACCCTGCAGACATACAGTAACTCGCAACACGTAACCCGTGGTGACACTGGACGACACATCACTCGCAAGACTCCCCCTCTTCATAACTCTTGTGTTGTTTTCCCTCCGTTGATGGCAACGGTCTAGCCCCCACAAACAAAGTTCCAGACACATCATTCAGGGTCGGCGTCAGGTGCTGGTTCCAAGACATTGGGTGAGCCAAGACGTTGGGTGAGCCAAGACGTTAGGTGAGCCAGACGTTGGGTGAGCCAGACGTTGGGTGAGCCAGCCGCACAAATCCGTGAGCTTTCTCGCCGATTCAAGCAGTTAAGGAACTATCGCTCATCGCAAAGCTTTAAAGTTCACGTGGCAGAAAATTTGCTACGGTCCTCTGCCTCACTCACAGCAGAGCTCTCATAAGCGTTTGAGAATGGTTTACTGTACACTGCTCGAGCCTCTCAGAGAGAGAGAGAGAGAGAGAGAGAGAGAGAGAGAGAGAGAGAGAGAGAGAGAGAGAGAGAGAGAGATCGTATCTCGACGCATTTCCTCTGCTCGTTTTGACAATCAAGAAAGAATCTGTCATTAGTTCTTAAAGGTAATCGTACAGGTCTTAATCATGCATGGGGCCATACAGTCGAATGTGGAGACACTCATGTGATGGAATGATGAACCAGGAGTGACTGGCGGGCCATTCTCTGGTCTTGTCCCTCCTGGACTGGAGGGCCATTCTCTGGTCTTGTCCCTCCTGGACTGGAGGGCCATTCTCTGGTCTTGTCCCTCCTGGACTGGAGGGCCATTCTCTGGCCTTGTCCCTCCTGGACTGGCGGGCCATTCTCTGGTCTTGTCCCTCCTGGACTGAAGGGCCATTCTCTGGTCTTGTCCCTCCTGGACTGGCGGGCCATTCTCTGGCCTTGTCCCTCCTGGACTGGCGGGCCATTCTCTGGTCTTGTCCCTCTTTGACCGAAGGGCCACTCTCTGGCCTTGTCCCTCCTTAGCATATCTAGACCATCCTTGATGACTTCCCTTCGCTTTTTTCCCAGTAGTCTTCTGACATTTTCGGGAAGCTCACAGACCCTCTCAACAGCTCCAGGTATGTTTTTCCCACCGACGCTCTGTTGGTGTAGATAGAAAGACGAAAAGGGGGGAAAAAAGTGACTCTTAATAAACACGGGCGCAGACATCAGCAGAGAGAAATGATGAAGACATTCTGGAAAATATCATCATTCTCTGGGCTTCCTGCGATGGCCCTTAACCTCCGTGCACGAGCAATTGGATTTCTTCAGGTTCCGTCGGTCGGTCAGCCTATAGCCCGAGCCATATTCTATCATCCCTGTAGCCGGCCCCCAGGCATTCTCTCTCTCTCTCTCCCTCTCTCTCTCTCTCTCTCTCTCTCTCTCTCTCTCTCTCTCTCTCTCTCTCTCTCTCTCTCTCTAGTAGCGTCCACAAACCTCCTCGACAGACCTTGATCCGATCCGACCACATCTCCACTTATAGCAGTAGCCCTTCCTTCCCTCCTTCCTTCCTTCCTTCACCCTGATGGAAACATCCATCCTCCGCGCCACTGGCCGGCCGGGAACTCTACACTACTACTCCCTCCTCCTCCTCGGTAGCCTCTGGCCTCACTCCCGGTAGTAGTCCCTAACCTTCCCAGTAGCCCAGTGAGGTTCGGGACACCGTCCCGGGTCGGGGGAGGCAAGACTTCACATTAAGGCGTGAAATCGACTTTGTGGCCGGTCTTTGAAGTGCGGGTCTGCGGCGTTGCCAGGTTTGACTTGACTGGAAAGCCTCTCACCCTGTCTCCTTCCTAATTGTCTATCAGACGATTATCTATATACACCAGATAGATAATCATATCCATTTTCTGGAATGGCCTTCTTTTTTCTCGAGAATTAGAAGGCAAAAATCGAGTGATTTAAACTGGGTTTAGATACTAATCTATAGTGACTTCAACTTGTTATGAGATAGTAATCTTAATGTAACTCTCTCTCTCTCTCTCTCCCCCCCTCCAACCCTTTATGTCTGGTACCTGTTATATCTAGCGGCCGGCCACGTATGATTTATTAACATATCTGTTTCCATGGTAGATAAAGACAAAAATACGATAATCATTAATTAATCCGAGTGGAAGAGAGAAAAAAAAGGGAGGGAGGGAAGATAATGCTGTTCTGCACCGTGGCAACATCGCTAATTCCCACAGGATATTTGGAGATTCTTATCTATGAAATTGTGTTCATTAAGAACAAAGATCAGTCGGTGATCACACACTTCCGCTAGCTATTAAGGTGATTACTTCGTCATATCGTTCTACGCCGAATTACTTGGTAGGTTTAACTTTGCTGGCTGGTTCCCCTGAATGGAGTATTACAATCTAGATGAAGCAGAAAGAAAAACAATTGAATATAAACGAAGGAGCAAAGCTCACGTAGAGAGAGAGAGAAAAAATAAGAACATGAATTTTATGTCTGTGATTATAACACGCTAATTTGATTCTGAGATTGAGGGAAATTTAATTTATTGCCACATTCTGCCTACTGGAATTAAATGTAAACAATAGAATGCTCTGGAAGGGGTGGTGTTTGAGACAAATACTTTGAGACAGGTACTTGGTTCAGGGCGATGAATTAGTTAAAAAAGACCTTCAGTTATTTCCTTTATCTTTTTTTCCAATCTGTATTCATCCGTAGAGGACAGATATCCTGTGTTCCAAATCTAGTCAGATTGCCAGTGGAGTATATAATCATTTCCAGGATATTGTGATGAATGATCAAGATGATCATACTAGTTGCGTTAAAAACTTTTGAAGATCAATGAAACAACAGGTCCTGACAGATTATCTACGACGAGACGTAAAAGCAACTAGAAACGAGATAATTGGGCCCCCTGAACTGTTCCTTTCCATAAATCCTTTGATACACGATACGTCCCACAGGACAAAGACGTGTGCTGGTGTAGAACATCGGCGTTCAAGAATCATGGCACTAACGTCCCTCCCCGGAAATTTTATCTCCCATGTAACTGGGCGTCCGTGGTCGGCACACTTACGGCAGCCATCAGTCGAGGCGAGGTTGTAAACCGTTTGAAAGGATCACGGCTTAATCAACATCTCCCTCCATCCATGGGTTTGCGACGTAGTCGCTCGCATCCCATGGAACTGCGTGATAGCTCTAGTGACACGTTCAACACGCGCGCGATGGGAGCAATGCGTTCGATATCATTGACTTAAGACTTTTCATCATAGAGAGTTCGATAAGTCCCTCCATCAAAGAGTATAAGACATCGTTATTAATCCCATGGCTTAGATGGCGTTGTACTTCAAGGTGGTTAGAAGATTATGGTTGAGTGGGCGTAAAGAAAAAGAGTGATTATCGGCCATATCGATGAATGATTAGACTTAATCAGCGGCGTGTCGCAGACATTAGTCATGGGCCCAGTTCTCTCTCTCTCTCTCCCTCTCTCTCTCTCTCTCTCTCTCTCTCTCTCTCTCTCTCTCTCTCTGATAGGACGTGTACCACTGACATTGATCATTGGTAATGCTATAAGATGCAGAAGTCGCAGTCGGACGCCAAGCTTGGGAACAGAGGTACAACAGACTTTACTCCTTCTGCAGATGCACGTTGAGATGAGACACGAGACTGATGGGCTGGGTCCACAAGCATCAAATGAATTTTGATATCGAGAAGTTTTGAAAGCTTTTTGCACATCAGCAGTAAAAAACATAATTGAGACGACAGTGTGAATTCTGCTGAGCTTCATAATGTAAAATGATGAAAAAAAAAGAGAGAGATAAGGTGTGGTGATTTCCGATGGCCAGATGCCAGGTAAGCAGTGCGTGGAAGCACTCACATCGAAGTGAACAAACATTTTCTTTTTTTTAAGGATTCGTGTGAACGGCCTTCAAGCTCAAGAAACTAACCATCGCTCTCTCCATCTAATTCGTACGTGCACATCTCGAGCGCTGCGTTCAGCTTTGGTCACCCTACTTGAAGAGAAATTAAAGATATATTTAGAATATAGAGATACGAGAGATAGAGGGGGAAAAAAAAGGTACAGAGCCACCAAGACGACTTCTGAGATGAGGAGCATTCCTGTGAAAGCCATCCAGATGACCTAAACATATATAACTTAGGAAAGAGAAGGTTAAGAGGTGAGCTGGTACAGGTATTCTAAATTGTCAGAGGCAGCTAATAATCTTGATCTAAGCAATTTTCAACGCTGGACTAGTGTGACGACTCGTAACACTGGATGGAAACTTGTGGGCAAACATTTTACTTCGTAAGGCGCAAAGTACTTTTTACTGTGACAGGTTTATGAACGTAGTGAATGATTCACCAACTAGAGCATCAAAAAAAAAAGCACCACCATAGACATGATGAAGAACGGACTTGACAGATATTACTACTATCCAAGTGAACGACTGACGTCATTTGAGCCAACGTAGTTAGATGGATGGTGGAAGTTTGATTCTCCTTAAGTCATCAGTTATCTTCTCTGCTGTTGCCACGCTATGCTCCAAGACTCTTGACCTCCAGTTTAATGATAGTCTATGAAAGGATAGAAAGATGCGGTGGTCTGTCCGTTGTTGTCTGTATTTCTATGTATGACTGAGCGTCAACATCTCGTTTTTGAGTATGAGGCATAAAGAAAGGACAGCTGGCTGGTTGAGGTAGGGAGGGGAACTTGAGAGCTACTGTAGTGCTGGCTCACTGCAGCTTCGTCACTATCCTTCTTTTAGACGTGCGCTAGCAACTCCCTGGTTGCTTACCGCTTGATGAGAGAGAGAGAGAGAGAGAGAGAGAGAGAGAGAGAGAGAGAGAGAGAGAGAGAGAGAGAGAGAGAGAGACTTATACGTACAAGTCCGTAAAACAGGTTTTTGCCATTTGGTAGGAGGTAGAAAGAGAGAAGGAATGTTCAGATTTTTCATTTCAGACGCAGTCGATTGAGTATAGATCCCCCAAGCGCAGCCAGAATCACTTCCGACTGCGCAGTAAAGGAGCATCACATGAGTAAGACGAGTTCGATGCCTCCAAAAGGCGAGTTCGATGTCTCTAGGAGATGGGTTTGATGCCGCCAGAAAGCGAGTTCGTTACCTCCAGGAAGTGAGTTTGTTTGCCTCCAGGAAGTGAGTTTGATGCCTCCAAGAAGTGGGTTTGATGCCTCCAGGAAGCGGGTAGATGCCTCTAGGTAGCGAGTTCGATGCCTTTAGGAAGCGGGTTCGATGCCTCTGTCAATACATCCTACTTGTATGAACCTACTTAAGGTGGATGTTACTTTACTCTTGATCTTCACTTTAAGATACTTTACCGTAGATTTAGTTACGTTTATATATCATCATTTGGCTTGACCTTATGTCACTGCCCAGTGTTGCTAAAGCACCCATGGAAGGGGTTTCTGGATCGGGGAAGTAAGATAATACTGGGTAAACATAATACACTCAAATTTTTACATGAACATTTTATCTTGGAAAAATATGTTGTCCCTTCACATAAGATATGCGGACATACAGCACGCAGAAACATACACATACAAAACACAAGCCATCGTGGATAAAGGAAAGACACACATGATCACATGTACCCAAATATATTAACAGAAACAATATGTTCATACGTACAACACACAAAGACACACAGACACACACACACACACACACACACACACACACACACACACACACACACACACAAAACAGGTGTGGAGCTCCCTCCTCGTATTGACTAAAATGAAAAGCACGGGGGCTATATTGCACTTACAATCCTGGTAACTCCTTAGGACTACTGTACAGGTTAGCGCTGCCATGCTCCGCTCTGCCCCCAACACACCCACCCTAAACAGGTCTGTCCTTCTTCCACGAGACACACCACCCATTCCTGGCTAAGTACGGGGCATTTAGCTTACAAATGACGAATCGAGACCCATTTGAGATTCCATGTGTCTCATGTGGATCACACCGCGGGTCGCAATCAGCCTCCTCCCTAGTGTCATATTAGGGGTCCCTTATTTTTTTTTGGTTCTGTTGTTTATAACTCGTGAGGTGCGTCTATAGTTCCCCGTTCTCTGTGGCCGGAGAGAAATATAGTGGTATTGTCTTTGATCTCAGCTCTTTAAAGGCGTCCGCTGTGGAGTTCGTTTAAGGAAATTACTACGCGTTGGCACTAGACACCAAAGGAGTAGTAGGTGTAAGTGTTGGGTGTGAGTGTTGGGTGTTGGCAGGCACGTCAGACATGACTGTAAAGCCTTATTTGTGCCGTATCGTACCCGCGGGAATGACTGTTATTGCTGCTACTTCGTTACGGAGACAAATAATACTTTTAAAGTGATTCGTATCAGTGGGCCTCTCGCCCCGCCTTCCCAGAGCGATCCAGGAGTTTGCCGCGGTCTTCAGCTGGAAATCGCAAGGTTGCTACGGTCGTGCCGTAAACCACTGTGGGGGTAACGGCATGACACGTCCGGTAACCGAGGGATAGCGGTAATCATCGGGGTTAATGCAGTATGGAGGAGGAGTGGTTCACTTCGAAGTTACAGGTGACAATCGGCTCATTGACACAGGGCGAATGATAGTGGCGTGAGATTTTGGATGAGCGATGGTATGTTTGATGCTCTTTTTTAACAGAACGGTTCGGGAGAGTTAGGTGATCTTCTTTCTAGGTGTTGTGTGGGATACTGGTGATGTTGACAGACATTTAAGGAAAGAGGGTTGTGGTCACAAGGTATTGGTAGACATTTAAGGGAAGGTTTTGTGGTCATAAGGTGTTGGCAGACAGGTAAGGGACGGTGATGTGGTCATAAAGTGTTTGGTCAGGACATTTCCTGAGGTCACTTTATATGTTTAGCGTTGACAGAGTCACTTGGGGGAGTTACTACACTTGTGAATCACGTATAAAATCATTTTAGAAGAAGTGAGTTAACCATGTGGGAGTCAACAGGGAATTTTAGGGGAAAGTATAATGATAATCCATTGTTGGCAGATGTAGCGGAAAAGCCACTTACTTCTGCTGGACACTGGAAGTGATTCTGGTGATAGTTAGCGACCTGTATGGATGTTAGCATAGCAGATGTGGCGGAAAAGTCATTTACTTCTGCTGGATGTTGGACGTGTTACTGGTCATAGTTAGCGACCTGTGTGGATGTTAGCATGAAGCTTGGTCATGCTCAGCGGCCATAGGGATAGGATCTGAAGACAGTGCCATTGATAGTGACTGCCAGGAGTACTAGTGAGACTCAAAGGCATATGGCGGTATCACCAGGGAACTCTGCTGAAAGTTGATCCATCTCATTCGTGAAGGGAAGTAGCTGGTGCTGACAGATCAGAGGTAGAAAACAGAGGTATGCGAAGGGGCAATATGGGACGTTACTGTCTACTTGCCTCATGTTTGTGTGCAAAAATGGACACTACTGGGTTGTGCTGTGTTACTGGTTAAGTCTGGTTCACATATCAGCTCTTGGGATTGGAAGAGATTCTCCAAGGAAGTTAGTTCAAGTGTTTAAGTTATTTGTGCAAAAAGAAAGAGGAAAACTCAATCATTTTGATCATTGCTCAGAGACAGTGATCAAAATCTTAAGAGACTTGCCTTTGAATCTCTCAAGGTTGTATACGCATACAGACCACCATCTAAAGGTGTAATTACCTTCGTTCGTCACCGTTATTCATAGGTCGAAGTTACATGGGAAGAACAGTTACTAGAAGACCTAATCGCCTATGGAAAGGTTACCTGCTGGAGGACAGTAATAGCAGTACGTGGGAAATCATGATTCCAGAAGACCTGATTGTCTGTGACAAGGTCATCTGCTGGAGGACAATAATGGCAGTAAATGAGAAGGAGGACAAATTACAGGAAGACCTGATGGTCTTAAGACGAGATTATCTGGTGGGGAACAGTAATGGCTCTACGTGGAAATAGCCAGATAGCAGGGGACGTGATGGTCTATGGCGAAGTTATCCACTAGAGTTCAGTAATGGTATCCTACAAACGTAATCTATTTAGATGGAGAGACGGGAGAGTGGAGGAGCTGTGGGTTATCATTTTGTTGGGTGGAGGCGCTACCATTAGGGAGCTAATATTGCCAACTACACGAGTGTCAAAACTCATTTCTGTCAGTCATTAACAGCTGTCATTTCCATCTGTCATATTCTTTTTCTCCTTTTTTTTGGGGGAAATTGAAGTTCTACCTCTGCTGTAGCATTTAAGGAATATAACAATTTTGAAGGTCCTTAATGGTAGACTGTATTGCTTTATGGACTGAGATGCCTGGGTGTTAGAAGATCCTACAGACGTGTTTATAATGAACCTTGCAATCCAGCATGAAACCTCGCAAAATGTACCTTTGTGTAGACCTGTAGATATACAGGTAATCCTACAACCCTACTTTGCAGTCTTATACATGTATGCATAATCCTGCAGACATTTTTTGCTAAGGACTGATTACAGACTGTATCACTCGGAAGGCTTGTGATCATGGATAATGGAAAAGAGAGCATGATTTCAGTTCATAAGAAATATGGCTGAGTAGTGAATATTTGGATATGCGACACATCTATAGGTGATATATGATACATATCTATGGATAATGCAGGGAAAGGGTCTGTGGATGATATGATACGGATCTATGGATAATACAGGACACGGATCTGAGTATGATGTATGTCATGGGTTCATGGATAGTACATGGCGCGCATGTATGGATATATGGACACATTATGAATCATGCATGACGCAGATCTATAGATAATTCGACACGGATTCATGCATAATGTACGACACAGATCTGTGGATAGTATTTGATACGGATCTGTGAATTATCTGTGACCCTGATCTTTGAATGGTATATGACTGGGAGCTATAGATGATATATGAGAGAAATGGGTGATGAAGGATTCGGGTTTATTCTACAACGTAGCGAACGATACACGTTCAGTCGGTCAATATTTCGAGAGTGAGCTTTCCACTCTACTGCAGACTACAGTGTGGGGTTTATCTTTTTATATCTTTATGGTCGGGGTGATTACAGTATCCAGAATTTATTCAAGTGAAGACACAAGATCGAGAAACACACGTGTGCGCCTCATTGATCCCCTCTTTTTTTTTTGATTCTGTATAAGGATTGTAAGAATATTCACCCAATCGTATTCCCGTTTCTCCAAAGTGACTCGGATTACCACTCGTCTCCATATAGTGACTCTGTTTTGTTTTTTTTTCCACGAGTTCAAACTGGTATTATATGGACATATAGACTGACTCTCAGAGACCAGATGTGTTCGCGGTTCAGACATTCACCTCAACATGGTTTAACTTTTAGCCTCGGGAGAAAAAAGAAAAAATGTTCATCAATTATCAGTGATTTACCGCATTTTTCTTTTTTCTTAAAGACGCCTAGCTTAGAACCAACGGCGCCCAGTGTGTGAATGGTTATATTCAACGCACGACGTGTTTATATATATATATATATATATATATATATATATATATATATATATATATATATATATATATAAACACGTCGTGCGTTGAATATATATAAATATATATATATAAGAATGGAGAGTGATATATTAATAGAAGCAGCCGGATGGTTTGTGATGGCGCGATACGAGTCGAGACTTATAGTCAAGGATACAAGTATGCTTTATGACAGGACATAATGCTGCCTCGTAAGCCTAATACAAAGTGTGGGTACAATGCTCCTCATTAATGATTATGGCGCATTTTGTCTCCTTTGTTTTCATGTAATAACCTTCTTCCATCCATTCGCAGACCTGCGTGCGAAAGTGGTCTATGTAGCCCGCCTCATTTCATCTTTGCACAGAATACAGACCTCCACTTCTTCTGTCCAGGTTTTGGCAGAATAGTTCCCAGTTCCCATTTCCCAGCTGATGTGTTTCCAGTCTCAATCCTTTAACTCGCCTTTGATTTGAAACGTGCCATTGCTATGAGAATATGTGGGTTCTAATGCTTTTAGAGGTGGCTGGGATATCCAATCATTCCTTAAGTCCCTGTAACCTGCAGCTCATCTCCTCCATAAACGATTTAATCACTTCAGACTTTATTCTCTCTGAAGCCAGGCTGAGTGGGGACTTGAGGGGGCCCAAGCCCATGCAGTGTTAAAGGATCAACAAGAATGTCTTACAGGATTATAACCCATTAAGATCATCTCTATTTGGACGGAGAAATTTCGTAGAGGTTAACCCAAAACCTACGAGAGATGTGGGTGACTTTGTTCTCTTGCCAGTATCTGTGTCGTTTTCTAAATATGTGGTGTTACCGGACTCCACCTGCTCGAGGTTTTACCGTGAGTGAAAAGTCACCTCTGACGAAACACAATGTATCACTGGAGATATAGTCTCGACAAAGAACTTCTCACTGTGAAGGTGGTTGCATTCCCCTGCTACTCGAAGTAGCGCAGCCTTAGGCTGCAGGAGCCCTCAAGAAGAGGTCCTGGGTAAAACCTGCACCCTTTCACAGAAACTGGATCTGGGGTATGTATGAATAAAGATATACATTCAAGTTTTTGTGCATTTGTTTATTATTCTTTCTCAGCCGAACCGTAATGCTCATAGGTCCTAGACATTTAGATTAACTGGTAATGGGAATATGAGGATAGTAAAAGGATAGGTCTGGGAAGATGAGGATAGTAAAGCAAGTGATAGGTTAGGGAAGATGAGGATTAGTAAGGAAAGAGATAGGTCTATAGAAGAATCTATACTTATAGGACAGATAAGTAAAAAAAATACATCTGTTACTCTTGTGCTCACATTCCACTTAAACACCCTATCTATCTAAACCAATTTTCTTTTTCTTATCTTCCTTTTTTTTCTTTAGCATCTTTTTTTTATCTCTCTCCTCCCCATTGTCTCGCTTCGATCAGGCCCCATGTGCCATTAACCCACATCCCGAGCGCATCCCGGGGTTGTTCATACGAAGAGACTTAAGTGCGGGTTATTTCCCCTTCTCGCTCATCTACCTCGAGTAATCGTACATTCCCTTACGGCAAGGTCCACAAGCACTCATAAGACCGACCGTAAATTTCGTTAATCATTTAGTGGATATCTGCCTCGAATTATGGACCACATTCAACTCATTAATGACTCTTAATCATATCAGATTGTCGTCATCAACTGGGGAAGGTAAGGTGGATGATCAGAAGCTATTGAAAACTACATCCTTCGTCGATTTTGTATTGAAGGTGGATGGTCCACAGTGTGCTAGACACTCCTGAATGGGATTGGAATATGTTATTCAATCCCTGATGACGGGATGGATCATATCATAGCATTAGTTGTCTGTAGTTCATCGGACGGATATATATATGTGTATATATATATATATATATATATATATATATATATATATATATATATATATATATATATATATACTCGTTTACAGTTATTGCTACTTAGGAATCACTTCCTGGAAAATCAGTACCACAGAAAATATTTCTACACCCCAATTAGCTTTGTGAAAGAACAAGGGTTACGTCGCTTGTTATTATCATTATCTTTTTTTTGTCTTTTTTATCATTTAACCTAACTTGTAACGTTCTGGGTCCCACTAGTCGTGAACATTTCTTCTTTTTTTCGTCATTGACGGTATCTTTACCACAGAGTTCAGTGCACAAGTGTGATGTTTCTTGGCCTAACAGGATGTGCAGTGAGTCGTCTGCCCTGGTCGCATGGATCGTCCGTATGGAAAATGTTTTCATGATGGTTACACCGGTGATGATATAGTGAACCCGAGGCTCATTAGCATGAAACGGATAAGCAAGGTGGATAAAACGTACTTGATATGTCAGAGTTGATGTGTGTGTGTGTGTGTGTGTGTGTGTGTGTGTGTGTGTGTGTGTGTGTGTAGAGGTGTTACCGGATTCCTCCAGTGAGTTTGTGTCATCGTCTGTGGAAGAAAAAAAGAAAGAAAGTAGTCCCGTTGAACAGCTTCTTGTTTTAAAGGAGTCCATCATTTCCCTGCTACTGATTGTAGTGCGTCGTTCAAGGTGCAAGAGACACACAAACATGTGTCCTGGGGTATGTGTAATTAATCAATAATTAGAATCAATGAATATTTTTCATTTTTTTATTCATGATTACCAAGGACAGTCCTGATGTTACCCAGGACCTTGATAAAGCCTCATTCAGCAAAAGGCTGCGCTACGTCTAACAGGAGGGAGACGTAGACTCCTTTTCGGGTGAGAAGGTCCTTGACAAGGCTCAACATCCAATAATACCAGCCTCGCCAAAGGGGACTTTTCACTCGCTGTGTAACCTCGAAGAGACGCATCCTCCGTGTCACAAATCAATATATATATATATATATATATATATATATATATATATATATATATATATATATATATATATATATATATATATATTCCTATGAGTCCATGGGGAAAATGAAACACGATAAGTTCCCAAGTGCACTTTCGTGTAATAATCACATCATCAGGGGAGACACAAGAGAGAAATATGTCATTTGATATATATATATATATATATATATATATATGAGAGAGAGAGAGAGAGAGTAGTGTACATGAAGAAGACATGGTATAACTGGTCATTGCCCGACCAAGCCAGGTAGTCGGCGTAAGGTAGCTGGTCTGAGCCTCCGGAAGCAGGAGAGGTCATGTGATCTTCCCAGTGCTTAACGTTGATCAGCCTGGCGCTGAGTCGCACAGTCGTGCACACTACATGCATACAGAGGAGTACGTGAGGTGTAGACTTATATGGCTGGACATTCAGACGCTTACACACACACACACACACACACACACACACATACGGTGGAAGAGTGTGACAAGGAGTGTGTGTGTGTCAGGGAGTGTGTGGTAGGAGAGGTCAGTGCCTGTTTTTTGGAGGGCAAAGATGAGAATGTATATAGCGGTCCCGACAGCTTTGTGTTGATGTGAGACTTGGATCACGAACGTAGGAGGAAAGGAAGGGTTTCATGGATACACAGACCATATAGACCCAAGGTCCGAGCCAGGTAGGGTCTAGCCTTTACGCTGGCAAGAGAGAGAGAGAGAGAGAGAGAGAGAGAGAGAGAGAGAGAGAGAGAGAGAGAGAGAGAGAGAGAGAGGAATGAGATAGGGACGATATATGATGTCTTTTGAAGCGGATTGATCTTGCAAGGAATGACGATTTAAGAGCGAGGTAAAGGTAATATGGACAATCTTTATTGAGAAGGCTTGCCTGATGTGGTTCAGACACTCGGTGAGGATGGGTGAAGCAGGGCAGACTAAGAGGGTCTGTGCGTCAGAGGTGGAGGGATCAATGGTGAAGGAGGGGAGGGAGGGAGGGTACCGAGAAGGAGACGGAAGGATGGAGGGAAAAACGCTTTAGGGCGATAGCGTCTGTCTCAGCATTCATGAGGGCAAGAGGCGTGCGCGGGATGCGATGAACTCTACCGATTTGCTATATGTGGGGCGACGTGCTGTCTGTGGGGTAAACCAGGGTGTATGAAGCGGTCAGGGTGGACCATGGATTGGTGGTGTGTGGGACTTGGCTGTGGGTGGTGGGCTCTGGTGTCGGTACATCCTTCATACATGACAGATACAGAGTGGATGTGTGACCATGAGTCCATTGTTCTCACGTACCTGGTTAAGGCAAGATAGGCAATTAGGTGTATTTATATGTATATAGATAGATAGATAAATAGATAGATACACAACACAGGAGTAAGAGAGTACAGAACTTCCTGGAGGACCTTCTCGCCTCGAAGGAAGCCACCTTACCCTGCTGTTGCATGGATCGCAACCTCCTCGAAGCTCCGGGAGTTCCATAAAATGAAACCGGGAGTAACATAATATAGTACTCAGTTATGATTGTATACATACAGAGTCTTATGAAATGGGGTATGTTCATGGTGCGCGCATGCACCCCCCTTACTGTCTGGGCCGGCGCATGTTATCTGAATGTTGGTCGACACAAAAGACGAGAGAGTAAATATTGCGACGTAAATCATGGCCAGGACCTGGGTAGATTACCAGCCGCCACTGAGGACGATCCCCTGAACCGAAAATTGGATGGGTGAATAAACGTAGATTATCGCTTTTTATTTTTGGAAGAAGAAGAAGAAGAAGAAGAAGAAAAAAAGGAGTATGTGGACCCCAGGAGGAGGACTTTCTAAAGCCAGGTTTCGCACAAAATACTCTCTCTCTCTCTCTCTCTCTCTCTCTCTCTCTCTCTCTCTCTCTCTCTCTCTCTCTCACTCTCTCTCTCTCTACGTACACGACGGGGACCCACGTCCCGGTGAATAGATTAGTTTTCATATTATATTTTGCCCGGTGCTCCATCGCTGACTTGAATGCTTAGATAACAGCAGGTCCGGGCTTATAAAGTGAACCATTAATCCGATCACAATCATCGATAATGTTTGGAAATAAACGAACAAAGCCAACCTGATTGTTTACTCCTTAATACCTCCGGGGGTTATCGCCGCTTCTCCCATCAGCATCGTTCAGCCTCGCACTTCATCGCTCACCGTTCCTATCCCTCCCTCTCCTACAGATGACCAGGCCACTTGACAGCACCACCAGTTGATCTCATCTTTTAATTTCGTCTATTCTATCGGGGACATTCGGCTTCAGATCAGACGCGTCCGTGATCCGAGACTGTGTCTGGCGATGAAGTACAATGGACGGTTTGAGAGTGATTGGGGGAGAGTGAGTGAGTGAGTGAGAGAGACACAGACAGTCTGTCCGGAAAGAGGTGATAAAATGACGATGATTTTTACGAAGGGTGCAAAGAGGAGTCGCCATTGGTTATCTGATCTTGAAAGTGGTGGCCAGACAGTGTTGCCAGACCTCCAACAATACCCTGGAAAATGCATGTACATGATAAAATGAACGTATAGAATATTGGGCCATACTGAAGATGTTTTACATGTGAGGGTAAATATTGATCTGGTGGATATATATATATATATATATATATATATATATATATATATATATATATATATATATATATTGCAAAGTATCGTACGAGTAAGATGTATTTTATTTGTATTATTAAGTCTTGAAAATCTATATTTTCCTCTGTGATCCAGTCTATATACGTACTCCATACCTTTCATTTAAAGTATAAAAACTTCTAAACCATTGCTCAACCTTCGTAAATATATTATAATAGATTTTTATTCAAAGTGATTCGAGGAGGGGGGGATAAAAACGAAGAGGTGAAATTTTTCATATACGCAGAACACGAGTAACACATCTGGGAAATGTGACCCCTGGGAGTACTAGCTTTATTCAAGTATAGTTTTGGTGATGGTCTCTACATACAGTCTCACAGTGTCGTGGTAGAAGTGAGACCTAAATGATGATTAAGGGGAGGTTATTGGCTCGCCATGACTTGTCCGCTACCTGTATTATGCATTCACGAAGACTTAGGTATATATATATATATATATATATATATATATATATATATATATATATATATATATATATATATATTCCTATGAGTCCAGGGGGAAAATGAAACACGAACTTATCGTGTTTTATTTTCCCCGTGGACTCGTAGGAATATACATGATCACGCGCAAAATTGTGATCCTTTCCAATATATATATATATATATATATATATATATATATATATATATATATATATATATATGTATATATACTTAAGTATATATTCTTTTTTCTCATTCTGAAACTCCTTACTACTTCTCCCACCCCCCTTTGACGGCTCTATAACCTACACTGCACAACACACCAAACCCACTCTGTATCACAGGAACGTGTAATCTATCTTGGTAACCCCACACATTAAGCAAACAATTACTTCTACCTTCGAAGAAAAAAAAAAAAGAAATGGGGGAAGAAGAAGAAGAAGAAAGATACAGAAGTCTTGTCTGGAACGCTGAAGATTCTTTGGAGCAACTGCTTCGATTATACATTGGACTGACTCGTCCCAATGTGGAGGGAGTGTTCACGAATTTGAGGTGTGTTTTTTTGGGCTGACGAAACTGACAGAGACTCGAGACCCGTTCGGCTTGTCACTTTCCCTAGAGAGCTTCTGCGCTGCTATCCTACCTTCCTTACTGACTTTAAAAGGGGACTGAATCTTTTAAAGTAGTTGTTAAGGCCAGAACAGACCTCGCTTGGACCTTGGGGTGGTCTGTATGGTCTGTGTAATCTGTGCTTGTCTTGACCATCATCCACGTTCCCGACGCCAGGATCATATGGTTCTCTCTCTCTCTCTCTCTCTCTCTCTCTCTCTCTCTCTCTCTCTCTCTCTCTCTCTCTCTCTCTGTATATTGATATTGCTTCTGTTTCTGATCCCGAAAACTGGCTGCTTCAGCCACGAGTTAGATTCACGCAATAACCCTGCACCACATGATTACTGCTTAGCCGCTGTCACCTCAAAGGTTGCGATGTCTGTTTCTTCCCTTCTATCGCTTAGCTTTGGAATGCCCTTCCTTCTCATGTCTCTCATAACACCTCTTGAAAATATTAAAGCTCTTCGATTCTCTCTTTTTCTTTCCCTTTTGCTACATTTATCGAGGGCCTTTCCTCGAAAAAATATGAGACATGAGACTTTGGTATAGAAAAAATGCATATGCATGTTTGCCCATATACACATACATACCTATAAGTATACGTTTTCATATACATATTTATACAGACAGGTACAGAGGGGAAAGCAAGGGAGGAAAGATTCATAGAACTCAGGTGTTCTATAACGAAGAAGACTCGTTTTTCCAGACATTTTTGCAATGTGAGTTGGAAAGTTAACAGCATGCGCGTCAGAGAGAGAGAAAGAGAGAGAGAGGGAGAGAGAGAGAGAAGAGAGAGAGAGAGAGAGAGAGAGAGAGAGAGAGAGAGAGAGAGAGAGAGAGAGAGAGAGAGAGAGAGGTCCATAAAATTGCCAGAGCTTTTCCTCGTAATTGTTAACAAAGTTAAGAAAGCTAATTTGTATATAACGTTCACATAGTGACTGGACACACCACATGTGTACTGGCAGAAGCTCACACGGTCTCTTGCGCGTACACACACACACACACACACACGCACACGCACAGTAACTGCTAACACACACTGGTCAGTAATTGCAGCGGTGAATATAATGGTCTTCACAGTTGGAAGCATGCCATTAAAACCTTATGTCTAATTAACATCTGGTGCTGGCGTGTACTCCCTCTCGGCTCCACGTAACATCCTTCACTCTCTCGTGGCTGTTGGATTTTGGGATGGGCAGCCTCCACCGCATGGGATGTTCCACATCGGTGTAGAGACGTGTGTGTGTGTGTGTCAAGTGCACACACGCTGGTGTAGATGACAGAATTTTGGATTCGTCGAGTGGCGACGGTTGCAAGGGACGCTTGGCGTGTTTATATCGAGATCATTTGAAGATGAGTTATATATATATATATTCTAATTTTCCAAAAGAAGGAACAGAGAAAGGGGCTAGGTGAGGATATTCCCTCAGGGGTCCAGTCCTCTGTTCTTAACGCTACCTCGCTAACGCGGGAAATGGCGAATAGTTTGAAAGAAAGAAAGAAAAGATATATATAATATATATATAATATATATATATATATATATATATATATATATATATATATATATATATATATATATATGTGTGATTCATTTCAAGATAGATTATGACATTAATATGATGGTAAGGTCACGCACAAAGCTTAGGAATGGATGACTTTACAATCATTATAATTCAACAGCTTTCATTATAATTCATCAATCAAAGTCTACCTTTACTACAAGAGAATTCTAATATAATTCCCATTAAACCTCACTGTAGGTCACCCTAATGACATTAATGCCTTCTTGAACCAGAAACTCCCATAGAGTGATGCAATCTCCCTTTACAGAATTCCTTTCAGTTCAACCTCAGTGTCGTGTGTTCTTCGCCTCACCACAGCACCCACAACGCCCTCGCCCATAAGGCAATCACTCCTTCCCTTGGGCCTTCTCAACACGAGCGCAGGCGACAACGCTCCCCCAAAGACGTAACCCAGGTGACTGAAGCGAGGGCTTAACGTTGAGCCACACAGCAGCAACAGCTTTACGAACAGCCCTCGTTACAGCTTATCTTTTAACGCAGCTCATCTCGGGGCGCCCCGCTTCAATTTATCCCAATGGCGCTCTGCCTCTCTTTCATCACAGGTACATTAACCGACCTCATTTAGGGCTTCTCATTAGCATCATCCGATAAGAGGTGGTGGTTCGGTGTGATAAGGTAATTTCCGATCCCGCGATTAATAAACATCACCGTGGGTATACATCGATTCATAGACATCGGAGGAATATTACATTTTCATCATGGGATGTTACCAGTCATAATGGCAATTTTCATACTTCTCCTTTAATTGCAATTAACTCCGTGGGGGTATTAGCCTTCGGAGAGATATTACTGATTATATATATACGTAAGTCTTTATCTTTAAGGATGATTCTACACACTTAACCACGGAACTCCCCGGAGCCTTTTAACCAAGCAGTATATTTAATGTCTATTACAATTATGCCGAGGCAATCATTCCCCCCCCCCCCTTTGGCAGGTGAGGTAAGCCTCCTCCCCCCTTAATCAGAGATCCACGGTTATAATTACAGTCACTCTGTAGGGGTCATTAAATTCGCATCTGCGTTCATACCAGCCAAATGAAGTGCAGCCCTCCTCCTGCATTACTATATCGTACCCTTGTTACCTCTCCCGTGTAATCTGTTTCGGGAAGTTCATGACCGCGGGGGAGAGAGAGAGAGAGAGAGGAAGGAGAGGGAGTTATGAGCGTAGGGTTATGAGAATGTGAGCCGAGATGGGGCTCAAGATCAAGACGAATTTATCACAATTTGTTCACCACCTCCCACAGTTTGTTAAGGAGGTACACGAGAGCTTCATTATCTCCCCCCATCCCAACATTTCCATCATAAACTTGAGGGGGAAAAAAAAAGAGGAAATCGCAGTGTAGATGAGGAAGGAAGGTGTAGATGAGGTGGGAGACGAGGAGGGAAGGTGTAGATGAGGAGAGAGATGAGGAAGGAAGGTGTAGATGAGGAGGGAAGATGTAGATGAGGAGGGAGATGAGGAAGGAAGGTGTAGATGAGGAGGGAAGGTGTAGCTGAGGAGGGAAGGTTTAGATGAGGAGGGAAGGTGTAGATGAGGAGGGAAGGTGTAGCTGAGGAGGGAAGATGTAGATAAGGAGGGAGATGAGGAGGGAGATGAGGGAGGTGTAGATGAGATCCAGGCCTGCGTCTGGAGACGGTTCCTGGCGAACTAGTCCTCACAGACACGTCGTGTGAGGAGGGTGTTAATGCATGTGCACCGCCTGTATCAAGAATGAGTCTGTGTGGAATCAGTCTGATTGATACATCACGCCTCACCATCCTCTATAGCAGGGCGAGGCTGGAAACACACACACACACACACACACACACACACACACACACACACACAGTGAACAGATCTTCAAAGAAAGTAGGGATAGAGAAGCCAGAGGACATACCATGAAATTAAGCACGAAACTTGTTAGAAAAGATGGAGTAATGAAGTACCTTTATGGTATAAGAGTGATGGATGAATGGAACAGGATAACTGAAGATATGATTAATGCAGGCGGCAGCATGCGTAGGTTAAGGAAAATATGATAATCAATGTTACTAATACTTATCATTTACCCGTAGATAAGGCTGTATTTTTTCTTTTCTTTTTTTTTGATGTTCGAGATTTATTTTTTTTTGTTTTGTCTACATGGAATGTTAAGTGTTAGTGGGATCATGTTTTCAAGTCAGTCCTATAAGTAAACAGGGTTTCACTCGAAAGAAATGGAACGTTTTGACTTGATTTGAACTTTGGTTTGAAATTTTGAATGGAAAAGAAAGTCCCCTCCCAACGCGTCTGTGTCCTCCCCCCCCCCCCCCCCCCCCACACACACACACACAGACACACACACATACCTCCGTGTTTTTCCCCCACCTCTATGGTTTTCGCCACACTTCTGTGGTTTTTCCCCACATGTCTTCGGGTTTTCCCGGACCTCCATGGTTTTGTCCCCAGGCCTCTGTGGTTTTGTACCCAAACCTCTGTGGTTTTAATCTCATTCTCTCTACTTGTCCCCGTGAGAGAACGGATGAACAAACAGAGATGAGTATCATTAAACTCAAAATTATTTAGACACAAAAATGAATTACCTGATAATTGGATGGCCTAATTACATGTCATTCATCGATCATCTCGCATGATTTCGAAATACCAAAGTGGAAGTGTGGATGTGTGTGTGTGGATGTGTGTGTGTGGATGTGTGTGTGGATGTGTGTGTGTGTGTGTGTGGATGTGTGTGTGTGGATGTGTGTGTCTGTGTGTGTGTGTGTGTGTGTGTGTGTGTGTGTGGCGCGAATCATCATTATACACGTCACACAGGAAGATGATATCCTGAGAAAAAGAAAGTAAAAACGAACCCTGCTCAACATCTTCATTCTTTTAAGATTTTCTTTTTTCAAGAGATTTTGAAACTGCTTCATCTTCCAAGCTGTAGGACGGAGTGTTAAGTAATTGATTTTTCCTTTACATGATAAGTCATTAATATTGTTCTCTCTCCAGAGCAGAGGACAACCTCCTGAGAATGGCAACCTAATATGGTCTTCATCACAGACCAATTTCATGTAAAGGGAAAATAAAATACTGAATCGCTCAAAACGACAACAAAAAATTGCATTTGATGGTGTATAAAGAAATCATGAAGAATCTTAAAGGAATGATTTTTGAAATTAATAATGGAAGGTATATTGTGGATTGAGGTGAAATAGGAAATCCGTTCTGGATAAAAATAGTTACGTTTTGTGAATATGGGCGATGAATCACGTTCACTTTCCCTGATTTCACTGGTTGTACATAGGTATAGGTAGGAATTCCATTATACATCAGAACAGTGTTTATCATTCCCATATGTCTGAGAAATCGGGAAGGCACTTTAGAATTGCGTTTTACGTGATTTGTGAATGCAGTGTCTCACTACGTCATACGTAATTTGTCTATTCGCTTGAGATGAGGTAAGGAACAGGTGTCCATCTTCATATGTTGAAGTTTCGTAAATGTTTATGAAATAAGGACATGTACTTCGTAGATTTATGGGAAAAAACGAGTTTAACAGTTGCGTGGTGCTGGTGTCATAGGTTTTTTCCTAAGACACGCTCAGTATTTCTCTCTTACTTTTTCGATATATATATATATATATATATATATATATATATATATATATATATATATATATGAGTATAAACGTTTATCCCAAGTGAAGATCATTTCATACCAGACCACATACACACTATGTGTAATGCTAACAGTCACCACCTCCACAGCACAGTACCACGGGCCGCTAGCAATACAATTCCCCCATACCACACACACACACAGCACCACACACCACCACACTGGCTCAAGCGGCGGCTGCAACGCCACCACACCCCAGGAGAACCATACTCCACACTCAAATAACACACTACCACCCAGGAACACTCCACATCAGCCACCATCACCATCACTACCACCGTCACGCACCACACACCACCACAAACCACCACAGTCGAGATGTTCACACACACACACACAGCTTCTCACTCCGAACGCTTGTGCCAGTAGCCCCGTCGGCTGTGTTCGTCCTTTGAGGAGCTGCTCACCCTAAAGTACCCTCCGCACTTGTGGTGTCCGCTCACAACCACCACGGTGAGCGACGTCGTCCTCCTCCTCTCACATAACACGCCACGCCACCTCATGGAGCCTCATTCATACCTTAAGTGGCCGCTTCTGTATTTGACAGATTTGCTGACGATGAACAATCCCCACCGGATTGTGCAAAAAGGGTGTTTAAGGGCACCTCTAAGTAAGGGAATCTGGTCCTTAAGACTATAATACATATGGACCAAAGTGTGTGGTTCTTTTCTCACAGTTAATTTTTCGGAAAATGGGATTTTGGGTGGGATGGGGATGCTAAGCCAAGGCGATTTCTAAGGGCCATAGTTACGCCATAATACAACGGTGAATAAACTCACTCGGCATCCTGGCGCATGGAACCAGACTGGTCGAGGATCCTGTAATAACTGTGGATGAACAATTGGACGATTGAGCTTGCGGTTCTCTCCGTTAATTATGTCGTTAAAGTATGAACGACACGTACATTCCTCGGGATGTGGATGTGAAACACTACCGGAAGAGAACATTAAGATTAGTCGCCTGTGGAAAATTGGCAGTGTAAATGGAGAACAGCTCCAGATTTTTCGTGTTCTTTGTTCACCTCATTTTTGTGAATGCAGTGATGATATATGATTAGAAAATTGAACTAGAATATCGCAGAGTATATAAATGCAAACACACACACACACACACACACACACACTCACATATGTTGAGTAAACACATGGGAGAGCTTCCAAATTTTGAGCAATCAAGTAAGAAAAGCCGTGGAAGCAGCGCGCATACGCGCGGATGAAGCGACAAACCATCGTGAGGGCTTAATAAGTTGGGCTAGACCAGCGGTAAAACTGGGGGTCACAGAAAATAGGGGAACACGTACCGAGAAATGTCGAACACGGCCGACTGAGGATAAAAAAAAAGAAGAAAAATACGTAGAGCAGCGTTTGGCGAGGCAGCACTCTCCAGCGTGGATATATATGTAGACTTGCATCTTTATATCTGACTCAGTTTTTCTGATGACGGCTTCTGCTTAAACCGAAACGTTAGAGGCATAAAACACAGAAAAGCTCTACCATGTGTTTACCCATCATTCCAGTTCACACAAAAGCATTTTCTCCGCCAGACTTGGACTTCTGTGATTTGTTATAGTTGTGAGCTGTACCTCAGGTGCCAGCGCTTCTGCAGCACTTTGTTTTAGAGACTTTAATAAGTATTCATTTGTATCTTATTCTGTCTTAGGTGAAGACTTGTTGTATGAATGATAGAGTATTTAGAACCTTCGGGCACTCGTACGCTCGCTCCTGCGGGAGAACGGCGGAATGGCACTGTTCAGAGGTATAACCATTCACTCCTTTTTTTTTTCTTTTCCTATCTTATTCTCCACCTACTAATGCACGTACCGTAGAGATCTCAGTTTCAAGGCTTTCGAAGGACAGTGTGTTAGTGTGTTGCATAGCATTCTCAATGGACTCTATATGCAGGTGTAACCTTATATCAACTTGTTCCTCGCACACA
>NC_092243.1:7585000-7645000 GCF_036320965.1 Panulirus ornatus | reverse complement strand
CACAAGCAGTCAAGGACGTGCTCTGGGTAATGGCCAAAACATTAATAAGGTCATCGCTCCGACCACCACCGCCCTCCCTCCTCCTCCTGGCTGAGAGATCTCCTCGTCCACCATCTCCCGAAGACATCCGGACACAGCGAGGACATGGGGAGTGGGTCGGACACCCACTCCCCTTATGTTTGATCCTCTGGCGTCGATGGGAACCACTGGTTGTTTGGTAATGCCGACCATGACCACCACCACTTCGGGTCCTTATTCCCTCCCACACACACACACACACACACACCCTGCAAGAGACAAGCCTCCCACCATTTCATCGCTCCGGAAACTGCCTCGCTTGGAAGATGTGTGTGTGTGTGTGTGTGCCTTTTTTTCTGGGGGGGGGGGGGGGCAGAGTCGAAGAAATTGGGCAGATTTATATGGACCGTGAGGTGTATGTTTATGTGTTCTGGCCGGGGGAGAGAGAGAGAGAGAGAGAGAGAGAGAGAGAGAGAGAGAGAGAGAGTATGTGTGTGTGTGTGTGTGTGTGTAAGCAACTAACGCGAGAAGGGAAAACGAGTGTTTCCTTCGGGTCGGAAAGCTGAAACTCCACGAAGAAGATACTGATGCATCGTCTCAATGGGTTTGTGCGAACTTCAGCCTCGTTTGTTTTGAGACGCTTGGCGTCCAGAGGAGTGAAAGCGCGAAGGAATGGAAAGATTGACGGACGAAAGGAAGTTCGTCTCAAAGGAAAAAACACACTGAGGAGGAGGAGGGCCCTGAGGAGGAGGAGGAGGGCTCCTTTCCAGTGTGGTATGAGGAACGACAGTGTTCAAAGAGTGAGCCTTTTGGCAGCAACCACACACTCCGTCTCTGAGAGCTAACAAGGGTAAGCTGTCGTAAGCCTCGTAGGCCCTTTGCTCCATAATCACCCTAACTGTTAGTAGCAGAAAGATTTATCATTCTAATCATCATTTTTTATGCATGTATGATCGCGTACCACAATCCGCATCTGACTCACTCAGCTTGAGGGGCAGCCAGCCAACCCAAGAATATGTATATAACACGTAATGGGCTTAAGCTCCGTGATTTCCATCCGGGCTGATGGTGGTATTAGTCACACCAGGGTAATGGTCATTGGCAACACATCTAGCGAAACGATCTCGAAGGCACTGCTTCGGCAAAGCGTGCGCGGAGATGAATCATCCAAGACCGCAACGGATCTCTCTCTTGGGAATAAACCCCAAACCCTCCACCCAGCCTTCAGTGGCTGGCTTTCATAAAGCCAGATCACACCACACACACACACACACACCCTCCCCCTCTCATCATCACCCCACTTATGTACTGCACGTCATAAGTTGATATTTGAGGAACAGCGACACTTCGCATCAGCAGAGGAGTAATCACTCTAGCGCCCCGAGAGAGAGAGAGAGAGAGAGAGAGAGAGAGAGAGAGAGAGAGAGAGAGAGAGAGAGAGTTCCGTGATTTCTAGGCAATTTCCCCCCTTTAAAATGGCGTAATAACGTCACACACCAGCTGGATCGACGAGGAGACGTAACCATCCTCGGTGATTACGCGAACGCCTCCTCCTCCCCCACTCCCTCAAGACTACTGCGTATAATCAGGTCTCTTACGGTAACCCTGCAGCGTGGCCCGGCAGGCGTGCACGACCGCTAGGCATCAGTCTAGTTACCCTCGTTATCATCACAGTTACCGGGATGGTGTGCGCGGGGGGGGGGGGTGTCTTCGCAGTAGCGGGCGTCTACCCTCGCCAGTGAGGGAGGAGGTGAATCGTCCCGTTCATCAGCACATGAATTTGGAACGCATTGCGTCGCCCGCTGTGTGGACCGCTAGCTTCCTCACCCCCTCCCATGCGTCTTAGTGTAACCTGCTCCCTTCCTTCTTTCCTTCCTTCTTTCCTTCTATCTTCCCTTCCTTCCTTTCTTCCTTCTTTCCTTCCTTCTATCTTCCCTTCCTTTCTTCCCTCTTTCCATCCTTCCTTCCTTCCTTCTATCTTCCCTTCCTTCCTTCCTTCTATCTTCCCTTCCTTCCTTCCTCCCCCCCCCCCTCAAGACCTTCGCAAGATACACCCGTTGATGACAGATCAAGTTCGAGGCGAGCGTGAGAAGCGATACCTTCAATTTCTCTCTCCTTCAACGCTCTGGAAAGCCTCGGATCACGTGGTTACCTTGATGACGAAGACACAGTTTGCAAAGAAGAGAGAACTGTGGTCACGTTCTGGCTTAATGCGAATCGCACTGCAATGAAATTAAACGCGAGGACACACACACACACACACACACACACACACACACACACACATACACACACTGAGACCGAAAAACTGGAAAGTATGATTTCCAGTAAAGGAAAGAGAGGGGATTGTACATATGATTAGGACCATAAATAGACTCGTGGGAGCCGGTAATTGGCCAACTAGCGAGGTGTTTCCATCATAACAATCAGAGGAGGAGGGGGGAATAGGAACCCCTCCTCCGCCAAATAAGCTTTTCTGATGTTGGATGATTACCTGGAGGGCTGACGGCTCGCGTCTCGATGCTTCGGCAACATTACCGCACATGTAAAGAGGAGGTAATGAGTGGACCTGGTCATATCGCCTGTTTATGGGACATTTATCTTCGGTTCATTTATAATCACCCTGGTTCCGGTTTCTCTGTGAGTCATGGTGTTCCCCAGGATCTTTTCTGAAAGGTCCTGCAGCCCAAGGCTGCGCCACTTCCAGTAGCAGGGAAATGCAGACACGCTTGAAGTTGAGAAGTTCTTCGATGAGACTATACTTCGAAAACGGGCGATTTCTAGATTTATAATCTCCATCCTGCTCTCATTTCCACTGTAATAAATGATTCAGGAGGATGGGTTTCTCAGTTTTCACTCATACAACTTATCTTTCGATATCAAATAACTCGTTGGGCGTTGGGTTATGAGGGATAGGCAAGAAATGTGGAGCTAGGCAATAGTAAAGAGATGTAAGGTGCCTACTGTATATGTAATCACCAGGCTGAACGCGACAGACGACCTGTGGGTTTATGAGTGGTTGAATTTCGTCGTCGTATTCCACCCACACGGCGCCCTGCGATGGATAGTGCGAGAGGTAAACAGCGAGTTCAGACGCCTATACAGAAATTAGATTCTGACCCTCCTTGGAGAGGATCACCTCATACAGTCACTCCGATCCCTTTAACATTCGTGGACACCTGAACTCACCCAACACATTTCCAGAACTCGGATTCGGTCGGGTTCAGACGTTACGATCCATGGCGGCGACCACTGGAATGCATCAGTGATGAAGGAAACTGCCCATCACAAGACCACACAAGCAAGTTTTCCTGTTCTGTTACATCTCGAGTCGGTTAGCGCGGGGGAGAGGCATTATGACGTCAGCCTTCCGCTGGGGGATAGTCACAAATCACGTCCGGACGCTGGTGGACGACCCGTCACGCTATTGTCAACAACAGATGTAGACGAAAGATGGTGCGTCTCGATGCCATATTAGTATGGTTGGTAGGGAACCCTGGCTGCTTCGTGGGGACCTCAGACTGTAGGAGCTGGAGGTGCTACATCTACGTTTCCACTCTCTCCATCACTTCTACAGTATATATATATATATATATATATATATATATATATATATATATATATATATATATATATATATACACACACATATGGAATCCAATGGTATCATTTCTTTCAAGTTCGATCAGTTAGAATAGCCGCGCGTCCGTTTTGTGACACCAGAGAATCGAGAGCAGTTTGACCTCAGAACTTAGCCTAGTTCCCTAACGCTATGTTGTTGCTATCAAAGTTCTTTCATATTCCATTGCATTCTTGCTACCCTGCTTTGCTGTCCTGTTTCTGTCATCCGTTTTTAGATGCTTTTTCTTTTTTTTTTAAGGACTGCCTCGTTATTGTCTCTGTTATCTGTCCTTGCCATGTACCTCCCATGTCTGTTTTGTGATAACGATGCGTGTGTTATACAGAGAGACGTGCACACTCGTGTTGCCCGGGTCTTAATCATGTACAAAAAGGAATTCGTTAACATGTGCGCATAACATACACTTCCTGGGTAACTGTTTTTATTCGAGTGTTTGAGAGATTTTATGAGTAAAACGTTTTATGCATTTGGGTATGAGCTCTGTATATATATATATATATATATATATATATATATATATATATATATATATATATATATATATATATATATGTGTGTGTGTGTGCGTGTGTGTGTGTGTGTGTGTGTGTGTGTGTGTGTGTGTGTGTGTGTTGTAAATTCAGACACAGAGGATCAGTCTCAGGTCGTATGTAATATCCAGATCATTACTTCATTCTTTATAATGACTCACTGCCTCACCTCCCCGGGCCTGTGAATCATTAATGTTCGTCACCATTAGATCATATGTTATGTTCCCTCCCTCCTCCTCTCCTTCCTAGGATTTTCAAACAAGGGCGTCCGTCCAGCCACTTGAATCGCCACTGGGGATCCAAACGAGAGGCCTTCGTCAGTCAAGTGCCATTCTCTGACATGGAGAGAGATGGGGGGTGTTCCGTGCAAACCCACCCCACACCCCCTCGGGAGGTCTGAAGTGTGTGGACTTCGACTCGACGTTGTTGAAGAAGACCAAACCGTTCGCGCACACACTCCCCCGCGCCACTCAGAATTCATGACGGATAGCTTCCCTCAGACTCACATGAGTAGGTGAAACGCCACCCGAATGGAGAACGACCAATTATCTTCCGCCAGGGCCCAGGCAAAGCGCCACAAAAATACTAAAAATGTGACGAACAGTAAATAATTATAATTGGGCATTAAAAATAATGGGATAACAATTTTCGGCTGAATAAGGCCAAACCAACGCCTTAAGAATGATAAGAGTCACTTATACACTAAGGAAAACGGGTTCACTACAAACGGAATACAAGATATATGTTTGTAATTGTCCAGAAACGACGGCGACTAGGAGGGAGGAGGAGGAAGAAGAACTGAGCCTCCTCCTCACCTTCCCCCATGAGGTAATTACCCTCCTCCTCCTCCTCCTCCTCCTCACACACACACACAGGCTTGCCTAACAAAGCAGCTGGGGGAGAGGGGAGGGAGAACTCAAGAGAGCCCCCCACCCAAAAAAAAGCTGTTCCTCCACCACCACCACCAGCAGCAGAGGATCTTTACAGTTCTGGTGGGACTGGAAGGGAAGTCGTTAGCAGGATGAGTGAGGGAGGGAGGTGACTGGCGAACCTCAGTTGAGCAAATAATATTCCCCCTTTGAAAAAAAAAAACGCGTAGCAAAGCGTCACATCTCCCTCAGTCGAGCAAATAATATTCCCCTTAGAAAAAAAAAAAAAAGAAACGCGTAGCAAAGTGTCACATCTCCCTCAAACAAATCAGACGTATGTGGCAAACGTTAATGGAATTTCTAAAGAGGCCGGTGTCTCGATGGATTCGGATACATTACGAACACCACTAGCGTGTCTATAAACACCACTAGCACTGAAATGGATATTTACTTTCTCACTATCCCGGATCAATCAGAGCTTCTGTAGAAGAAGAAGAAGAAGAAGCAGAAGCAGAAGAAGAGGGAGAGGAAGAAGAGGAGGAGGAGGAGGAAAAGAATAATCCTTCTACAGGCAGATGGTAATTGGTGTAATCTACACACACAAGTGTAGAAGCGTCAGGGGCACTGCCAGTGTGGGAGGTAGAGGATCTCTCCTGCTCATGAAAGTCACATGGTATATATATTCTCAACATTATTTTCATATTCGACCAACTCTGTCTATTGTAAATGTAAATTGCTTCTAACACTGATGAAGAATATACGAAACGTAATGACGACGTTAATATATAATATATATATATATATATATATATATATATATATATATATATATATATATAAATATATATATATATATATATATATATATATATATATATATATATATATATATATATATATATATATATATATATAAGGAGTAACAGTCATTGGCAGGCAACCTACTTACCAAGAAGGTACTACCGATCAAAGCACTGAGAGGTTTATTGACTCTGTCGTAATGAGCCAACACTACAGTTGCTGTCAAGTTCCTCTCCCTGGCCCAAGTTCCTGTCTTTTATTCCTGCCTCACATGCGTGTGGGCTTTCTGGCATTCAATCCATAAGCCTAACACTGGACAACAATCACCTCAAACGACTTTTTCATGAATCTTTCTGCGGTGACCACGACGCGTTCGCCCTACCCACTGGCAAAAACTCTAGGTAAAGACAGAGAAATTTCAAGAAATGGAGGCTTTACGAGTATAGTGAACTCTCTCTCTCTCTCTCTCTCTCTCTCTCTCTCTCTCTCCCGTGTACGATATGAATAGGTAATTACACACACACACACACACACACACACACACACACAAACAAGTACAACACACATACACGAAATCAGATCACCAAGTGTGTTATTAATCCTCTTACCAATTAGATCACCAGGTACATTGCTCACCACACCATCATTAAAGATACGTCACCAGCCAAGTCATCACCAGACAGACACCCCCCCCCCCTCACCACAGGCCATCCTGGGGAAAAAAAACACTGGTACCAGGTAAAGTCTTAGAGGCCAAATTACGAGGCGGTGGGCAGATCACCGAAATGATTACGAGGTTAATCACCACTTTAGGTCCAGGGTTAAGTCACCAGGCAGTCGTATCGCCAGGTATATACCACCGGGACCTCCAGCTGTCAAGGAGAGGTCATTTTACCAAATAACTCTACGAGGAAAAAGGCACTAAGGAAGATGGCCAGATTGAGCACGAAGATCACAAAGTAAGTCGCCAAAGAAATCACTCCACACACCAAGCCTTGAGGTGCCTCACCAGTGATGGTGACCGAGGCGAGGTCTCCACATAAGTCACCAAGAAGAGAAATGCACCAGAGCAATGCAGTCAGTCAACCACCTCCAGTATCGTAACCCTCTTTCAAACCAGTGACAGACGCAGATGAAGACGGGTCGAAATCATCATCCCCTCCTCTCCTCTCCACTCCCATACTAACGCGTATGGCCGACGAGGAAACTGTGTGGTGTCGCCGCGCCCCCTCCTCCTCCCCATACCTCACCCACCGTGGACAGGTCCGGGTTGAAGTGTTTTATTCCGGCAAGTTAATTCCCGGTTGTGACCCCCCCAGTCCCAGCCTGCCATTAACTTCGGTTAGAATATGGCTGGATGACACAGCGGCCAGCAACCCAGCCCAGCCCAGGGGTACAGCAGTGAAGGTGTTCAGGTATAATATGTCGTCCAGCACTTGAGTGTTTGTGATTTTATGATTCCTTTATTCAATGATTCACCAATGAAAATGAAGCGGGCTTAATCATTTTCAAGGGGAACTGAATCAGAATTTTGAAGGAAATGAATATGATTCTTTCACCCGCGCGTCATATAAAATCTCCGTGGATTCCAGTCCGTTAGCCTCCCTGGGTGTGTCCGATTTATTCCCACGCATCATGAAAAGGGTGACACAAGGGAGAGAGAGAGAGAGAGAGAGAGAGAGAGAGAGAGAGAGAGAGAGAGTGGGGTGGGGTCTGTCTCCGAGCCCATCCCCCACCTCCATCCTGGCAGACGGAGGATTCGATCCGTCTCCGTTGGTCCGGGGGATTGGTCAGCCACATCTCCAAGGGTATACGTGTGGAGGGGGGAAGCCTTCGCAGTAACCCAGCTCAGGTGGTGAGGAGAGATCACCATATGGCACAGAACTCTCGTGAAGAAGGCTCCAGACGTCCCTAAGTCGCTTCCTCTTATACGTGCGACCCATTGAGCTTTCCTTGGTGAGGAGATGGAGAGGTGGCTGTTGATCGTGTGGAGGGAGTGGAGTCTGCTGGTTAAAGGAACAATGTTAGGCTTGTCTTCCTCCTTCCTGTATTAGTGTTTTACCTGCACATATGGAATGATTTCCGTGTTTCAGTTTTCAGTTTATCTTCATCTGTTTGGTAATCGTGTATGTATATATATATATATATATATATATATATATATATATATATATATATATGTATATATATATATATATATATATATATATATATATATATATATATATATAAATATGTGTGTGTTTGTGTGTGTAAACAATAGCCTTCACGCATAACGATTATTCTCAATATGAAAACAAAAGCCAAGCCAACCTTTCTCCTCATCCACGGAGGAGGACCACCCCTCTTCCCCGCCCTCCACCTTCTTTACTGTCAAATTTCCAATTCTAATTTCATCAACTCCAGGCGTTACAGCCACCGGGGGGAAGTCCTGTCATTACGTGGATTATCGCAGGCGTTAGGCAGTACGCTCAGCACTCGGGGCGCGGAATAACTCCCGGTACTTAAGTACTTCCAGCCAGTTATTTCCTGCGTTTGTACACACTGCCAGCGACCCGCGGGTAAACGCCGTTAACTGGGACGTTTTTGTCTCCCTGCTATGAGCCGTTTCCCCGGTCTTTCTTTTTTTACGACACACACACACACACACACACACACACACACACAGAACTGTGTTAGCACTGCAGGCTCCGGGGCTTCGAAGCACCGATCCTTATCTTCTAGGTCGGTCAGAGTGTCGCCCTCAAGACACGATGGACGAATTCAAGAGCATTTGACACCTTTGGTTTGTTTTTATACTGAATGAATCGGGTTTGATCGCTTCGAAGCTGCGCGTCCAACGCCGATGGCTCGCTCAGATATTCCTGATCATCTTGCGTCGTTGTAGGGCATTTGGTGAATGATCGTGAACCAGATATTTGTCGTATTTATATCCAGTGAGGAAAAAAACAGGTCAACTGGAAGTAGAAATGAGCAGGGAAGCAGGAGTTAGACAATATGACGAAAAATAATATCTAGAAATAAGGTTTAACTGTAGTTACATGACTACGTTAATACAAACAGCTACTAATTATGTATATATATATATATATATATCACAAGGAAATACGTATTACCTTATAACTTTTGCTGCCGGTTTTGCATTCCATTCCACAGAGCTGAGCTCCATTAAGCAACTGGGGACGTCCAGTCTACACTGATTCCTACCTTATCTTGTTCCTTCCCCCATCACGGGTCAACACCACCTCGATCACCACTACAACGAGCGGCACTAACACCACCATTACCATCACCACCATTATCATCTCATCTATCACCATCATCACCACCGCCACCACCACCTCCATCGCCGCCACCATCACCACCACCATCGCCATCATTATCATCATGTCGACCTCCAACACCACCCCTCACCCATACGAGAAATACCATCCCCAAACTCACCATCCGAACTTGCAGAGAAGGACAACACGAACGACCCTTAGGCATGACCTTTTGACCTTGACCTTAAAGGATCTTATCAGAGGCTTTAAGCCATCACACCCAAGGGCCTTACCGTCATGCCTAAGGTTCGTACGCCTCATGGCTCACTCAACCAATCATCGGATAGATTCATCACCACAATTGTCGACTCCCTCACCGGCCAACAGCCACGGATAAAAGTACAGCTCCTGTGACGCCCATCCCTCCCACAGATGAGATATACATGACTGATAGATAAGAGAACTCGTCCACGGAGGAGGAAGCCTTTTAGACGAACGTTACGTACTGAGGCCTCTGTGGCGAGCTCTTGAAGACGCCGAAGACTAGACGCAATTTGGCAGAAGGATGTAGATGTGTTACGTGGGCGGCGAGGGTATTATTGTGGTCACTGTTAAGGACGAAACTCCCCTATGTACGGTAGAGTGAACGTTGAAACGTCGTAACTGGAAATGGGTTCATTGCTGCAGTGATGTGGAGATAAGGGAAGCCAGAAGATATTGAGGTCTGTCCGTGCTAAGTATATATTTATACAATGTCAGGTACCTACATACTTCATATGACACACACACACACACACACACACACACACACACATATATATATATATATATCTTCTTTTTCTTTCATACTATTCGCCATTTCCCGCATTAGCGAGGTAGCGTTGAGAACAGAGGACTAGGCCCTTGAGGGAATATCCTCACCTGGGCCCCTTCTCTGTTCCCTCTTTTGGAAAATTAAAAAAAAAAGTGAGAGGGGAGGATTTCCAGCCCCCCGCTCCCTCCCCTTTTAGTCGCCTTCTACGACACGCAGGGAATACGTGGGAAGTATTCTTTCTCCCCTATCCCCAGGGATATATATATATATATATATATATATATATATGTATATGTATATATATATATATATATATATATATATATATATATATATATATATATATATATATATATATATATATATATATCCTTTCAGTGTCTACCTTGAACTCTTGCGTTTGTACAATTCTTTCATTTCTCTATCAGAAGCTTTTATCGGTTTAATTACGACCGTTCATGTAATCTTCCGCTGTATCAGCCAGTCTCCTTTCGTTCCGCTGCTCTCGACGTCAGATTACAGAGGTTGTAAGACGGCTCTTGATAATCGCACGATTTTCTGCAATCCTGGCAGTTTCAGTTGACCAGCGCAAGTAGTCGATATCTCCCCCGTGTAATTATGGCTTTGGGGGTGATTAAGCGACGACCAATTGCTGCGAAGAGAGTGAGTAATCGCTGCCAGACTCGTGTGCACGGGGTTCGGTTCCCCGGGGATGGGTGAGGGATCCGGTGTGGACCGGTATGACCAGTATCAAATCGTGAGGGAGTCGCTACAAGAGATGTCATTTGCCACGAAGCTAAATAATGAGATCCAGTGCTTTTGTCTGAGGGTTGGCCGGTCTGTCGAGAGGCGGGCTCATGGCAGGAGAGGGCTGGCCCTGTGTGTGTGTGTGTGTGTGTGTGTGTGTCTGCGTGAGTGGGTGTGTAGTGTCTGCGTGTGTGTGTGGGTGTGTAGTGTGTGTGTGCCCACGCCACTAAGGTACAAGGTTCATAGAATAGGTTAAGGATTCTGTACCACTGTGGTCGTCAATACGTGCAGATGGGACTGCGAATGTGTGACTGTGTACAGGTGGCATTTAGGGAGCTGATACGTGCCCAGGCACGATCATGCATTGACGTGCGTTCCGCTGAGGTTAGTGGGGCAGAGAGCTGAGTTCTATATGGCAGGTCATCTACGACAAATTGTGGGGACATTCCATCATTCATTATTACTCCATTTACAGTTCAGTGGGAGCGGATCAGGTGCAACGTACCCAGAAAATAATCGCTCACACATGTCCTCAACCCATATCTAATGTTCTAGAATGAAAACGTGGACTTCCACGGTTAGTAAATACTTTTTCTAACACTCCTAACACTAAGATGATTCGTCGCGTTAGACCAGCATCTGCAGCCTTACTCCTCCTCCATGTACTCAGCATTTACTCAGCATCCGATCTCTAGTCATTCCCCTTAACCAGTTCTCTCACACACTGTGCTGGGGCGTTCAAAACGTAAAGAATTCTACTCATCTCTTGAACGTCAAGAAAACTAGTTAAAGGTGGCAGTCAGTGTGTCTTGTTCTCCTCAGGTCATACACAGATGCAAAAAGTTGAATCTGGTTCGTAAATGTTGGGTCTGGTTCACAGAAGTTGAATCTGCTACACAAACTCCTCTTGAACTTGGTTCTCCGAAGAATGATTTCGGTCGTGAAAAAATGACATTTGTGACGAGGAAGAACCGTTCCTTCCCCCTCCCCATCATAGACGCTAAGAGAGGATCGTTCATCTCAAGTCATGGGCCGATGCGTTGGTTGGGTTGGTTGGTAATTTGAGCTTCTGGCCCATCGGCTGTCAGGGTCGGTCCGTCAACGTCAAGTTATAACCCACCTGCAGAAAATACTCGAACACCTCATTCAGGTGTTCGAGGTACCTCTTAAGACAACGTACGTTCACGCTAATCATTCAGCCCGTAAGGGTGCTGGTGACTGTGTCTAATCAAGCCAAAGGAGGACGGCAGCACTACAGCATCCGATCACTGTTATCTGTGTATCTCTGTAGATATTACCATTAGCTGCATTGACATGATCCATGGGGGTAATTAAGTGCCGACAGACATGGACGTATTTCATGGCCATTACTTTTGTAGCAGTGGGGTTCCCTGACCCGGCTTCCAAAAAGGCTGGCTGAGAGTTAAGGAGTTGCAGCATCGTTTTCCTCATTCTAGTTTCCGGGCACCACAGCTGAACAGCCCTGTCATGCCGTGAACATTCTAGGCACCTAACCCGATCCTTCCGTTTATCCTTGAGACGTCGTATGATCATCCTCACCGTGTCTGCTTCCCAGAACCAAGGAATTTGCACAGGTGTCGTAATGATTGTTGTTATTATAATTATGTTCTTTTTTAATGCTGCTATTCCAGAGCATCTATAAATATTTCATTCTTTACTCGTCTTGTTATGCAGTTCTGTTGGTTCATCTGGGGTGGTTCTTCATCCATCTCTTTATTAGCAAGAATGAAATCAATAAAATCTTCGTGTCATTCATTCTTCATCCGACCACGTCTGTCCACTGTGACGTCACTGTCCATCTCTGTCTTGCGAAGGCACAATTTTGTCATTTCTCTCGTGAGCTGTTTGCATGGGCCACCTCCACTAATGCTTGGACCTAACGCAGACTCTTTTCCTCGCCCTGCGATACTGTGGAATTCTCTTCTTTCTTTTATCTTTCCCCCTTTTCCTGTAACTCTCCTACTTTTAAGAGTCGGGTCAACAAACACCCTTCTGATATTTCCTACATTTCTTGATCAATCAGTAAGGTCATGAGGTGGTGGGGTGGTGGTCGGGGGGTGGTTATGACATGAGTACAATCATGGAAGTGGAAAGAGAGAGGAGGGTTGGGGGGGGTTGTGTCATTTCACTCGTCCAACGGGCGGGTTCTCCCATTATCGTATCTGTAAGATAATGGGCGCTAATCAGAGGTGGTGTGTGGCTTAAAGAAAAAAAAAAATGTGTATCAGATTTCTAACATTATATTCTAGCTGGGGGTTTCAGTGGAAAAATTGGATTAGTGTATCGTATTTCTGACATTACGTTCTAGCCAGAAGAGGTTCAGTGGACAAATTGTGTTGGAAATCCTGAAATACAGAGGTATGATATGTTTATACTGGGATAATCTTTAGGTCTTTTGATGGTCAAGTGATAAGTAAGACATTTTGGCAAAATTGTATAAGAGAAAACGAGGCCGCTGAGATTTCTCTAACGTTTCTTCTTGGTTTCTTCATCTTACAGAGTGAAGCAAGACGCGAGCAGAGCCAGCTAAAGTGAGCGCCGCAGGCAGGACTAGCCCAGACGGTCGGTGAGCTTCTGTGTCGGGTAAGTCTATATATCATATGTATTTTCCCACTTCTTAAAGGTAGCGATGTAAAACCGCCACATTAGCACACACCACAGTCATGCTCAACAGCCTAATGTATGGTGTATCTTTACTTACGTATGCCCTGGTTTAGCCTACTGGCAGCAGCACGTTTTCTTCCGCCTCAGCTTCATCCATATACCACATAGGTGCGAGTCAGTCTGTTAAGTGCATACATCTGGCCCTCCCGAACGCTCTGAGCCTGATACTGTACAGGTCCATGTGGTCTATTCTTCATTCTTCAGCTCTGCTTACCCCATCCTCTTGGTCCAATGTTTCCAACACTGAGATCCTCTTTGCCAGTCTTTCTACACTCATCCTCTCCATATGCCCGAACAGTTTCAGCGCGATCTGATATATATATATATATATGTATATATATATATATATATATATATATATATATATATATATATATATATATATATATATATATATATATATTGATCAACATGGTATTGGCAAAAACATACCCAAATCACTGGCCATCTTGGGTGAAATAGAAATCTGGGAAAAATTGTATGTAGAAATTAATCAGGGTGCTCCGGGGATGGGCGATTATAGACCTGAGTCATATAGGTAGCATGCCTAATCCTCGAGAGACCAGTGTCCACACAGAAACAGCTGGAAGCAGCAGCCAAGCTCGCGGCTCGGTCCAAACCTTTGTGTGAGTGTGTGTGTTTGCTTGAGTGAATGCGGATGCTTTACGCTTGAGCGTAGGTGTGCGTTTATGTGTTTGTGTACGCGTAAAGGAATGTGTGTCTGTGTTCGTGTGAGTATATCCCTATGCTTCAGGGTCATGTAAGCAGCAACACTACCATCCAGGTCTGTGCACTCGTATAAACCTGATAAACACACACACACACACACACACACACACATACCCACACACACACACACACAGTACTCAAAATAATCTTTGATAAACAAAACTCACACAGTAACCTTTATCTCAGGAGGTTACTCACAACCCTCAGAACGATTGCTTTGTATGGATGAAACTCACCTTTCAACCGGAATATACTTTTCATTAATCCTAATTAGGAGAGAACATAATTGCTTAATTGTTTGTAAGTTTAGACTTGAAGAATCGTACATGAACGCCTATCTCATCTTTTTTCTCTTTATATATATATATATATATATATATATATATATATATATATATATATATATATATATATATATATATATATGTGTGTGTGTGTGTGTGTGTGTGATTAGACGTGACCATAAGCAGGAGGGCTGATTGGGTAATTCTGTCATTAACGCAAGTCGAGAATGAGAGACCGAGGAATAAAAAATGGGGAAATCAATAAAGATAAATGCAGACTCAATAATCAATACAGTGGATGGACTTGACTCTCATTAAGTGAATGTTAGTTATCAATTTAATCAATTTTTTTTTCATGACTGATCGATGATGAAAATTTAATTTCTTTCGTTAATGTATCTGGCTGTGTGTGTGTGTGTGTGTGTGTGTGTGTGGGTTTGACTATCATATGTATGTTACATACACACACACACGTATTCCCAAAAGGTATTTTCGTCTCTTTGAAGGATTACTTTCAGATTAAAGATTATCCATATCCATATTACTCATCATATGTATAAAAGTGAAATGCATAGATATAAGTCTTGCGTTCACACAATATATTAGATTCATATTCTTTCGTTCACATAATATATTAGATTCATATTCTTTCGTTCACATACTATATCATATTCATATTCTTTCGTTCACATAATATATTAGATTCATATTCTTTCGTTCACATAATATATTATTCATATTCTTTCGTCCACACAATATATTAGATTCATATTCTTTCGTTCACATAATATATTAGATTCATATTCTTTCGTTCACACAATATATTAGATTCATATTCTTTCGTTCACATAATATATTATATTCATATTCTTTCGTTCACATAATATATTAGATTCATATTCTTTCGTTCACATAATAGATTCATATTCTCTGGTTCACATAATAGATTCATTCTTTCGTTCACAGAACATATCACATTTATTATGGAGTCATGTATAGAGACCAGATCCTGACGGCATGACATTTAAATTCTAATGTCCAAATGTACGTGCGTCTTCGAGAGATTCTTTTAACATATGATGGACGGGAAGAATGGACAGAAACCATCTGATGAAGACCATTATGTTATGGCGTCTGCCTTGTTCTACGGTGAGCCGAAGGGAACTGCTTCGGCTGGAGAAAACAAACACACGCGCGAAGAAACGGACACAATCACAGGTCCTTCTTGTTAAGACCGTTTGGCGAATAGGATTACCACCAGCGCGCAGTGCTGAAGAGAATGGGGAAGTCTTACGTAAACGAACATGATGAAATGCGAGACGCAGTGAGGCGCTGCGACGGAGACTTGGCTGACTTCGTGCGTTACGTCGTTGTCGCAATATGTAGCAAGGGGGTGTTAGAGGGCGCTGAGCACTCCTCGAGATGATGTATCCGTAACGCGTGCATTTCTAAGTCCAGAAGAAGAGAAAAGTATTCCCTGCGTGTCGTAGGAGGCGACTAAAAGGGGAGGGAGCGGGAGGCCTGGAAATCCTCCCCTCTCTTTTTTTTTTTTATTTTCCAAAAGAAGGAACAGAGAAGAGGGCCAGGTGAGGATATGCCCTCTAAGGCCCACGCCTCTGTTCTTAACGCTGCCTGTGTGTGTGTGTGTGTGTGTGTGTGTGTGTGTGTATATATGTGTGTGTGTGTGTGTGTGTGTGTGTAACGAATGGAAAAATAGTACTTTGGGCAAATTCTAAGAAGGTGTCAGGGTGATAATCAAACTACATCAAAGTATGATTTAAAACTCGTAAATGCGAGGTAGACTAGTCCGATCACTATGCGAACAAGATGTAAGTTGAGAATTGATATAGACTGAAAGAAAAGAAGAAGATTGTGTGAAGGAAAAGAAGAAGATTGTGTGAAGATTTTGATAGGAATAAGACCAACATTGAGACCGTGTGATGAAACAATAACTGAATTATATAGAAAAAAAATTGTACAAAATGGGGAGAAAAGAAGAGAAGGCTAGAAAGAATTCAAAAGGAGAAGCTGAATCTGTGATAAAGACCAGATCATGAGTGGGAGAAGACAACACGAGAGAGAGAGAGAGAGAGAAAAAGAGAGAGAGAGGGAGAGAGAGAGAGAGAGAGAGAGAGAGAGAGAGAGAGAGAGAGGAAAAAAAAAGAGAGGCTGATGGTGTAAGCGGTCATTCTTGTCAATGGCAGATACCCGGTACTTACACAGCCGATCGCCATTTCTGTGATTGGCTCTAAATATACACTCTTTGCCCAACGTGGAAACGATAGGGCATCTTTGAGCTCAGTCTCGCTGCGTCCCATTTCTCTCTCTCTCTCTCTCTCTCTCTCTCTCTCTCTCTCTCTCTCTCTCTCTCTCTCTCTCTCTCCGTATCTCGGTTCCTCGGGGGTTTCAAGGCATCGGTTTAAGAAGAGAGAGAGAGAGAGAGAGAGAGAGAGAGAGAGAGAGAGAGAGAGAGAGCCGTTCGTCCTCCTCCTCCTCCCTCTCCTTCCTCGTATTTGGTAGTCAGATAGGTTATAATGCTACGTGTTTTGTGATAGACGGAGGGATCGACTCCCAACACCTTCGTGTGGGGGGGTTGAAGGAGGAGGTAGAGGTAGGCGGGGTTGGGTTGCTGTAAGAGAGCTGAGGCTTTCGCTCGCTGGCAACTGTTGGCTTGGTTCGTCGGTCGGTCGGTCGGTCGCCCGCCCCCAAAAGGTCAGAGTGACGAACTTCTTACGAACTCAGGGGCGGGGGAGAAGAGAGAATTAAACAGCGGAGGTTCATAGTCGTCGCTGTTACGAGTCCTGCAGCGCTCAACCTTCCCAGCTACCAAGATCGCTGGGGAATATGGACGACTACCCACCTCACATCCCAGAGGAGCTCCGACCCTGAGCTTGGATCCTATCTGAATACCCGAGACAGTATTGGATCCCCCCGTACATAACGTGGCTGACGATACCGCGTACCCTACCGAGTGATGATTTACGGAAATGAGCGGAAACCTGAGGAAATGATACATCTTAACGGGAAAACGAGAAACTCTAATTGTGGTTTCAAATATGTGATCACTCAACTTAGAAGGAGGGGAGGTTTTCACAGCATTTAGGGAGCGTTTCATATATCTGCGGCCCGTGGGGTTGATGCTCTTATTTTCTCATGGAACCGACCCACTGCCGGGGCTGGAAAGGGATCAGTAAGGCATTGAATCATCCAAGAACGAAGCAGAGGTGAATATGAGAGAGAGAGAGAGAGAGAGAGAGAGAGAGAGAGAGAGAGAGAGAGAGAGAGAGAGAGAGAGAGAGATGCCATCTGCTAGAATACCCTAAAGAGGTGAAGTCTTTAACAGAAATCTGGAAAGAAGGGGCTGGATTTCTGCAGTATTTCCATGGATTTGAGGAAGACCTTTATTTCTCTTTTTTTTTCTTTTTGTTTGTCTCTGATCAGTCGAAGAGAAGGAGGAGGGAGGAGGAGAGAGGGAGGAGGAGGAGGGGCCCCTTGTCTTTGATCTTTTTATTACTGTGGGGCAAAAAGCCATTATCAGGAGGGAACCCCCGTTAGAGCGACGAGAACGAACCATCCATATAGGTTCCGGACGGACCCCATACCCCAGCAGCTGACTAGCCACGACAACACGACTACCTCAAGATACCTCTGTAGACTCCCCTCTCACACTCTCCTGCAACGCCACACCGGACTCCGTCAGGTGGGTGCTGTGTGCGATAGGACACAGCCTCCGAGCGCCAGGGGAGTGTGTGTGTGTGTGTGTGAGTGAGGGAGGGTTGAGGGAGCGAGGGAGGGAGGGAGGGGATGTTCCTTGGGAATCGAAGAAACAGCCACACCGTTGCCATTATGTGTGTCCATTTCATTACGCGTGGCCTAATAACAGGGTGAGGCCAGTTTCTACATCTCTGGGCGGTAATCCACTGGTCTTAAATGGCCGTTTGAGCTCTCACGATCTGACCGAGTGACGCGCCGGGTAGAAGGAGGCGCGGGACGCAGGAGGGATGTTTTGAACTGAAGGAGAGAGAGAGAGAGAGAGAGAGAGAGAGAGAGAGAGAGAGAGAGAGAGAGAGAGAGAGAGAGAGTATAGATGGTGTTGTGATGTTGGTGCTGTATATATATATATATATATATATATATATATATATATATATATATATATATATAGGCAGCTTCGAAGTTGTATGCCAAGCAGGAGCAAAGGATTAAAGGACTCCTTTGGAGATAGAGACGCTCGTCGACCGGGACTGTACTCCTTTCTGTCCTTTGACAATGATACATATCTGCAGGAGGTTGAATTTGACACGCGGTGCAGCCACTTGCTGACGGAGACCAGTAACACACACACACACACACACACTCATATATATATATATATATATATATATATATATATATATATATATATATATATATATATATATATATATATAAAGTAGCAAAAGGAGCTCTAACATTGGCACATCATTATAGCAGAAACATAAGGGGTTGATCGATACTATTAATGACAGTCAGGCAATCATAAGGTCATTGATCATAATCACAAGATAACGTATGATCGAAGAAGTTAATGATAACCTTAGGAGAAAGAGATGTAAAAAGTCGGTCGAACAATAATATCGCATTATCAGTTTTGGAGAGAGAGAGAGAGAGAGAGAGAGAGAGAGAGAGAGAGAGAGTATTTACACACGCAAATCGATATGCATGTATGGTTGTGTGTGTGTTAGTGTGTGTGTGTGTGAGAGAGAGAGAGAGAGAGAGAGAGAGAGAGAGAGAGAGAGAGAGAGAGAGAGAGAGAGAGAGAGAGTATTTACACACGCAAAGCGATATGCATGTATGTATGTGTGTGTGTGTGTGTTAGTGCGTGTGTTTGAGAGAGAGAGAGAGAGAGAGAGAGAGAGAGAGAGAGAGAGAGAGAAGGGGCAATCTAATCCACATCAGTAATATCACTGCAGCCAAGCCTCCAGGCCTTAGACCCGTCAGGGAGACGGGCAAATGGCAGAGTGGGTTTGATGATAACACACTCTTGTAAAGGCTTCTTTGGCCCGGACACGGAGCCTCCTTCTTAGTCCCCCGACCAACAGACGTGCCCGCAGTGACAAGCGGGTTATACCGTGCTGATTTAAGACAAAGGCTTTAATGGGGGGGATACTGCGCGATGCGATGGCTTATCTTTTTCCGTGGGGGCGAGCGGGCTGGGCTGGAGTGGCTGGGTTAGCGTCTCTCGAGTGTAAAGTCTGGGTTGTGTTGTGTTGTAGGGGGTGTGTGTGGGGGTGTGGATGAGATCTGCTCCAGGTCGTTGGTTGTAGGTCGGTGTCTAGGATCTGTTGGGAGTGTGGAGGTTAGACTAAGAGTGGTAAGACGGAGAGACACGAGTTACCCAAGACCTTCTTGAAGCCTCCTGCAGATGTCAAGTCTACGCTACTTCCAGTAGCAGGGGAAGTGTAGATGGATTGAGGTGGGTGAGAGATTCTTTGACATGGACGAACTCCCAGTTATATAACCTCGCCAAAGGTGACTTTATTCTCGCGATGTAACCTCCTGGTTATGTATGTGTGTGTGTTTACACCACTTCCGGGGCTCCTCTGGATGGCTTACATCAATATTCCTCAGGAGTGGATCGGCCAATCAAGGGAGCGCTACATGACTGCCATCCTCATCAAGTCCAAAAACGCCTCCAAATCTTCCACAGTCAGGTTCAGTACCATACCGTCAGCGAGGAGGAGGAGGAGATGTGTCTCATGCGAAAGAAGAACCACAATCCAGCGATGATGAGAAATCTTAAACCGCATTTTCTTTTGCGAGAGTTAGTAATGGCAGAGACGAATCTGCTTTTAAAAGCAACGCTGTTTGCCTTCCAACAACAAATATCCGTTAACGAGTAGTATTGCTAAACGTTTATTATATTTTGCTAAACGTTTGTTGTATCATTTAGCTAAACGTTTGATATATCATTTCGCTAAACGTTTATTATATCATTTTGCTAAACGTTTATTATATCATTGCCTCATTCAAATGACATGTCTGCAAAAGAGGGTAATGCCTTCTCTATTTGTTGGTATTCATAGGGATTGAAAATGATGAATATTTTTGTTCATTAAATGTGAAACAGAAATGCGAAACGTATTCGGTCATTGTGTTTGGAGTTCGTTGTATCTTTTGGATAGAAATCGTCATTTGACGTCTTGTGGTGGATTGACCAACACACGGGTCATTTCCAAATAGGGACCACATTTCTGCATGATAATTCTACTAATTCATTGGAATTCGGTTGTCATAAGATGAAGATAAGAAAAAAATAGAAAATGATGAGTTGAAAGAGAGTAGGGGAAAATGAGAGATGAGGAAGGAGAATGGAGTGAATAGAGGATAAGTAAGGGAAATAGATGACAGGTGATAAATGATGAAGTGGAAAGAAAGGAGTAGAGAATTAAGAAATAGGACAGAATAGACAAGGAAATAATTGGAAAGGGAGGTAGAGAAGGAGAAAAAATATGTATAGGTGGAGGAAAGACTCAAGGATAATGGAGACATGGTAGAAGCGAAATGAAGAAAATAAGAAGTCTTGGAAGAGAGTATGGAGAGTTAGAGAGGAATGAGTCTAATAGGAAGGGATGAAATAGTAGAATTTGAGGGAGATTTGTCTAATCTTTGCCCACACGGCGGAGAGGCGCTTTCAGAATGTGAGGTATGTACGTAGCGGTAGGCCCTCTGGCTTGGACAAGTGCTCACACAAACACACACACACACACACACACACACACACACACACACACACACACACACTTCTGCACTCCTGGCGCCACAACCAGACCAGCCGTGATGACCCGCCGCCCAGAAGGACCACCACCACCACACCTCGCCCCCCCCCCCCTTCAACACCCCCTCATCCCCCCCTTCAACACCCCCTCATCCCCCCTCTTCAACCGGTCAGACCTCTCCGGTTGGTGGACCATAATTTTATATCTGTAAAGGAATTAAAGCATGCCCACTCTCATGAGTGATTGGCGAAGGGAGGGAGTGGGGGAAGGGGAGGAATTTCAAGTATGGATAATGCATCAGGTCCAGGATTGGTCAGTGATTGGGAGTTGATCGTGTGATTAGGCGTGTGTGTGTGTGTGTGTGTGTGTGTGTGTGTGTGTTGTGAACGTTCTTAGAAACACTGGATAAGGTTCACTCCTTAAACCATATAACAGAGTATCGCAGATGGTAAAATTTTCATAATAGATTTCGAAATATATATATATATATATATATATATATATATATATATATATATATATATATATATATATATATGTATATATATATATTGTGTGTGTGTGTGTGTGTGTATATATAGATATAGATAAATCGATAAATAGATATAGACATATATAATTTGCCTTTATGTAGGTGTTACCGGACTCTGCCTGCATGAGGTTACACCGCGGGCGGAAAGGCATCCTCGTAAAGGTTATATTATTGTCAAGAGAACACAGCGTCACCTAGGAACTTAATCCAGGCGAACCTATCACTTAGCCTGCTGCTGATTGTAGCGCAGCCTTAAAGTTGCAGGAGCCCCATAAAATGGGTCCTGGGGTTATATAAAATGTATTATGTTATGTATTGTATGTTATATATTGTATTGTGTTATGTATTGTGTTATATAATATGTATTATCATCCATATGTATTATGTTCTACTTAGCTATATGTTCGTATCAGTTACATCAAGGTGTATTATGAAGGCTCCAGAATTCGGGTCGTATATTTTTTGCTCAATACATCACAACATATGAACGGCTCGTCACGTCATATTCTTTAATATTGGCTAATTATGTTCCGCCGTCTACTTTCTAATGCCTCGATTCCATGTGAAGAGTTCAAGGTAGCAGGATCTCTTTTTTTTTATGGACCATTAGGTGGTAATTAGAAAGACGACTGTATTCCATCTAGGAAAAAAAAAAGGAAGGATTTAAGGTAAGGGTGTTCGGCGTAATGTTAAGACTCTCTGTATATTTTGGTTGTGGGAGATAACGACACTGTCTTCTCGAAGTGATCTTGATAGATTGTCAGTAGTGATAGATAGATGATGTTATCAAAGCTGGAAATGACCGCAGGGGCCGACTGCTCTGGATATCTCCAGGCTTCGCTATGCCTTAGAGGTCAAAGTTCAAGGTCGGAACACTTTCTTCTGGTGAAGCTATCTTGTCTCGGATGTGCCTACATGTGGCTCCTGCTCCTGGTCCACTACATCATCCCACCTGGACAGTTCTCCCTTTTTACCCAGGGCGAAAGACCTTTGGAAGGTGAATGCTTCTTTTGGGGCAAGAGAAAAAAAAAAACCGTAAATACATTACATCTCTTTCAAGTAAGGAACACAGCTATATTTAGAGTCCTTGGTTCTCTGACGACCATCTCCGTTGGTAGTCCTTCAACACCGCAAACTTCATTCAGCCTTAAGTATCCATGGCTCACAAATCAAACCTTCCTCCCCTACCTGAAGGCGGACTCTTGCGAAATCGACTGTTGGCAGTGATTACTCCAAATTGCATATTATGCGAACCGCCGCTATTAGCTTTAAGCCTCCAACTTGCCAGCGATATTCAGCCTAAACAATGAGACATTCTTTCCCCCGAAAGACTATCCACTTTACGAAGCGTCGGATCCCGTCAGACAGGTTACCTGGTAAGTGGTTGAGGATGAGGCAGAGATGGAGAGAGGTGAGAGAGAGGCCTCGTCGCGAGGAGGTAGGGAGCTGTGTGCTGAGGTGAGGTACAGAGATGGGGGAGGTTAGGCACTCTATGCTGAGGTAGGAGGATGTCGAGGATTTGACAGGGACTGAGGGGTGAAGTTGTGAGGGAGGAGGAAGCATGAGTAGAGGTGATGTTGAAGATGAGTCCTGTCCCCTGTTTGCTGAGGTCGTCTGGCAGGGTTGTAGAGAGGAGGGAACGGATGTGTCACGGAATCATGCCTCGCGTGATCTGAGAAATCCACAGTACTTCACACGATCATATAAGCCAGGGCACAAGGGCGAGTAGGAAAGACAGAGTGGAGAGGCTCAAGGAGGAAGCAACGTGGCGAGGTTATGGTCCGGTAAAACATCCACGGAAGAAGCACCGGAATGCCGGAGCTCGGGAGATCCTGCAGCCGGTCTGTGAGGCGGGAGGGAAACAAGAATCCGAACTTGAGCGAAACAAGGAACGTTACGGAATGAGACATGTGAGTGAGTGAGTGTGTGTGTGGTGGGGGAGGAGGAGGAGGAGGAGGACGGGGGTAAACTGAACGTCTGTGGTAAATGATACAGATGAAGAAGAGAGATAAAAGGAGAATCTGAGTGAATGAAGGATGGGAGTAATGACGATGATGAACACACACACAAAGACAGTCGGATGATCCCGTTCGTGCTCGTCGGTAATGACCTCAGCACCACAGCTGTCAGACACGCTGATGGTAAACACAGTGTCTGCAGATGACCAGAGAACCTTTAGAAAACCAAGATACGCACGGCTTGCAAGCACAGAACACAAACTCTGCCGAGGTTAGACGGCGAGGGACTCGTTCGATAGTTTACTGTCAGGAGGATTTCTCTCTTCTCTTTATCTCCTGTTATCATGTCGTTATCGTGTCATAGGATGAGTGGCATCTGGTTATGAAATCATTACGGTGGAGTCTCATTTGCATGTCACTGTGCTGTGTGAGGGTTTCAGACAGTACCGAGATAACATCTCTGATGTTAAGCTCATGCGTTCGGAAAGCTGTGTGAATGCTATTTCTCTTTTGCACTGCTTCCATTTTATAGACGGAAAATCAGGTCTCGCTCTTAATGTCTCTATACTAATAGAATTGATCATTGTCACGCTGTGGAGCTTCACTCACGTCAGTGACAATAAACACCCATGTTGATCCCTTTTGGAAAGCCCTTTTGCGTCACGCCGTACAGGTGTGTGTGTGTGTGAGCATCTTCTCATGATTGCTACGTGCGCCAGATGAATTTCTTAGGCGCACAGTTTGCACCAGCTGTTACTCGTGGATCCCCTTTTCTACATCAGCCGGGAAAAAAGTAATCGGTCACAAAGTAAAGACTTCGTGATCCAAATCTTCCAAATTATCATGTATAATTCAAAGCTCTCTGTCGAGAGAGGAAGCTAGCGTAAATCAAGGCCTTTGGCAGGTGCTCTGAGATCGCCTCAGAGGACGGGATGAAGCCGACGAAGAAGTTAGAAATAGGGTGACTTTCAGAGTCATTACCAACCCTAACCCCCACCAGGCAGGTTAGCAGTTCCTTGTATCCTTTTCGCATCGCCCAAATCTACGGCAGATAGAGCCACGATTAAGTCAACAGCGCTACGGAAGAGGCATTCGAACAGACCGAAACTACAAAGGTTAGAATAAACGTCCAAAAAACGAAAGAAAAACGTCAGAACAAACGTCATCAGTAATGTTAGAATAAGATCGTTTATCATACGAACGTAAAACAGCTGATTTTACATACGTGTGTGTTCAAAGGGAGGGAAATATGGGAGCATGAGCACCGTGCCGGTACCACCACAGTTCTCGTGGTTGTAGCAGCAGCAGCAGCTCACCAGGACCCGTAATCAAGTTGAGGAACAACGGGAGAAAGTCTTGAATTATGTTTAAGACTGCGCGGCGCTGCGCTCCACCCGGGTTTTCTGGCTCCAAACCTTGTCTATACAGCCTCCTCTCCTGGCCGCCCAACTGCAAGACAGCGCTACGTAATATACTCTCTTGCGTACGCCACACACACACACACACACACACACACACACACACACACACACACACACACTCGCCTCGTCTTCATCACTGTATGACACCACTTGAAGTATTACACCACCTTCATTTCCTTGGGGTTAGATATCTCTCGAGTGTGTCTTGTGTCGTGTCTGTGGTTTACAATAATTTTCTTGGTAGTCTGGTCGTTCTAGACACGCAAAAGATCTCAAGGACATAGTCAAATGTAGTCTAAGATTCACGTAGAATTCAAGGCAGAAAAAGCTAGTAAAAAGCATAGATTTGACCCGCCACAGTAAATTACTAATTCTACACTTAATAATGACAGATTCGTAAATCATGAAAGAAAATTTATGTATATATACGTATATATATATATATATATATATATATATATATATATATATATATATATATATATATATATATATATATATATATTTGTGTGTTCCAAGACCGCGTTTTTTGTGGTGTCAATATATCTTCACCAGAAGGGTACAATTACTTTACTAAAGCATGATCTTTGGGCTAAGTTAGTGAGCAGTTAATGAGATGTTTTTGAGGCAGCCGACCAGGCACATAACGCAAGCAAGGGCTGTCGAGGCTCCTGGGCCTGGAGGAATCCGTTCATCCTCCACAAGCTTCGTCAGGATGATCAATAATGTGGAGGGACTCGATCCTGTGGACGATTGAAGTCTGACCACCACTAACACTTCTGCCGGGTCGACTGTTCTGTCCGTCCAGCTGGTACCTTAGGATAGCCGAAGTGTGAGGCGATAGATGGGTCGGATCGACCCTGTTTTGCTTGGGGTTTGACGTTTGGGTCACCGACGCATGTGTTGTCGACTTTCCAGCTGGCGCTACTGATGACCTACATGTGAGATGATCGACCCTGTAGAGAAGATCGACTTCTGACACCCGACGCATGTATTGTCGACCGTCCAGCTGGTACTGTTGATCTGATATATGACACGATCGACCCTATGTAGAAGATCGACATCTGGCAGTCAACACTTATATATCATCGTTTGTCCCACTGACACACTATGATGATCTTTACAGATAAAGGATCGACCCTCGACAGATATAATCGACTTAGGGCAACCAACACCCGTGTCCTCCGTTCGACATTCCAACTACAGTTGTCGCTCATTGTAACTCATTACTCATTCCATTGTCACGAATGTCAACAAACACCTCATACCCTCAGCTGTCTCACGTCTGAATTCTCCCGCTTCGGAAGACGATGCTGTTGTTGGTAAATTCACACAGATGATGACGACACACACAGCTCACGTCATCTCGATCAGGTCAGATACGACAGAGTGGAGCTTTAACACGACAGAACTTTAAGACTTCATTTAAGAATTAAGACAAAGGCCTTTCATCATACTTAGACGAAGGAATTCCATCGTGCTCCCTTTTGTGATTAAATGTGGAATTCCACAATACATTTTTTGTTTGAAGAATCTTAGTTTAATTGTGCTGTATATTTAGGAACGATATATTTTGATTTTGAAAGTATCGTTGGTGTCATTCGTTATATGGTTTACACATAAGGTTTCTTTGACTTAGGGGATGATTAGGAATGCCTTAGAATTGTTTTGCCTTTCTTGTTATTAATCCCACGTAGGGTACACGTACGCATGCATCTATCATACATCATTTACTCATTTACAATAATGCATGTGTATATAAAAAGTTAAGAGACAGGACCACACTAATAGGTGGCTGTCTCCCCGTAGCAAAGACAAGATAATCACAGATATATACATACATGGCCTCCATGGTGTAGTTGTGAGCGTCGCTGATCATGATTAACGTACCAACCCTCCCAGGTCGATTCCTGAGCGCGGCAGTCGGCCCACAGATAGCCTAGACGCTCATCCTTTTTCTCTGGGATGGTCGTCTAACGGGTACATATCTATGTCTGGTGTGTGTGTGTGTGTGTGTGTGTGTGTGTGTACGAGTAAGGATATGGTGCATATACAAGATCAAGAGACAGGGCAACACGAAATTAAAGCTCTTTCTGTAACAATCAAGTAATAACTACACTCTCAAGCATACACAAGCACGCGTATATATATATATATATATATATATATATATATATATATATATATATATATATATATATATATATATAGGACGATGTTCATAAGTATGGTGTGTGGGTACACCTAAAGCAGGCGTACTTAACCATCACGCCCTTATTACTCAGATCTAGAAACTCACTTCACACAATATGTACATAGGAAAAAAAAAATATATGTAACACCCATGAAATTCCTTAAGCCATAAGTAAAAAGATCAGGACTAATAAAGATGTCCCGCCACCAGTGGACCCAGCGGACATTTAAGCCTGGTAAAGACATAATTGAGACGCAGCCTTATTACTACTTACGTTCTCCTTTATTACTACTTACGTTCTCCTTTATCAGTACCTGTGCAGTACGTGGACTACTTAAAACCACAACAGGTGGTCATCTGTCATCATCATGACACAGACCCTGTTATCACAACTCTCGCCACTCCTTTATCAATTTCTAGTTTCGACATCTGTTCCTCCTTCAGATATCAAGATGTGTTTTGGGATAACCCATTCATTATCATAATTACTCCAGATGGAGCTGGACGAAAAAAAATAGAAAAAAAAGTAATAAAACACAAACGTTACATATATATATATATATATATATATATATATATATATATATATATATATATATATATATATATATATATATATATTATACTTTTTAGATAGAGAGATGAACAGGAATACGAGATGAAAATGCTTCGACATTGAGGGATACCTCCAGACTCGCCAAATTATCACCAAAGGGGGAATGATTTCGCCATGACGTATCGCTTGTCATCGCCCATGATCGTCGTGGAGGAGCGGAAGATGTGTGTGTGTGTGTGTGTGTGTGTGTGTGTGTGTGTGTGTTGACTCTGCCACGACGTGATAGTCCTACTCCCTGATTGATGGCTCCACAATTTTGTCTACAGTAACGACAGAGACACAATCACGTCGTCAGGGGAGAAGGAGAGCTGGAGTGTGTACCCTTCCCCCCTCCCAATCAGAGGAGCAAGAGAGCTGGGGTGTGTACCCTTCCTCCCTCCTAATCAGGGGAGCAAGAGAGCTGGGGTGTGTACCCTTCCTCCCTCCCAATCAGGGGAGCAAGAGAGCTGGGGTGTGTACCCTTCCCTCCCTCCCAATCAGGGGAGCAAGAGAGCTGGGGTGTGTACCCTTCCCTCCCTCCCAATCAGGGGAGCAAGAGAGCTGGGGTGTGTACCCTTCCCTCCCTCCCAATCAGGGGAGCAAGAGAGCTGGGGTGTGTACCCTTCCTCCCTCCCAATCAGGGGAGTAGGAGAGCTGGAGTGTGTACCCTTCCCTCCCTCCCAATCAGGGGAGCAAGAGAGCTGGGGTGTGTACCCTTCCCTCCCTCCCAATCAGGGGAGCAAGAGGGCTGGGGTGTGTACCCTTCCCCCCCTCCCAATCAGGGGAGCAAGAGAGCTGGGGTGTGTACCCTTCCCTCCTCCCAATCAGGGGAGTAGGAGAGCTGGGGTGTGTACCCTTCCCTCCCTCCCAATCAGGGGAGCAAGAGAGCTGGGGTGTGTACCCTTCCCCCCTCCCAATCAGGGGAGTAGGAGAGCTGGGGTGTGTACCCTTCCCCCCCTCCCAATCAGGGGAGCAAGAGAGCTGGGGTGTGTACCCTTCCCCCCTCCCAATCAGGGGAGTTGGAGAGCGGGGAGGTAGGGATGGGTGGGGGTCTCTTTCCTCCCGCTTCGCTAATCAGTGGAGGGTCTCCTATCCAATCATCTGGCCAATCAGAGCAAGATCTCCTATGCAGATCTCCTCGCCAGTCAGAGGAAGGTTGCCCAACCCACTCACCTCGCCAGTCAAGGGGGAGGGTGGCCACCTGAGTGTTCACGTCGCCAATCAGTGGCGGATCTCCTGATTAATCAGGAGCAAGAGTGATGAGATAAGGAGGTGAGGAGGAGGAAAGGAAGGTGACAGTGTAGGTACAGCAACCTCACAGTCTACTCATAGATACAGCAACCTCACAGTCTACTCATAGATACAGCAACCTCACAGTCTACTCATAGATACAGCAACCTCACAGTCTACTCATAGATACAGCAACCTCACAGTCTACTCATAGATACAGCAACCTCACAGTCTACTCATAAATAGGAAGTTGATAATAGGAAAGTTGGGTGGGCAAAAACGAGATGAAATAAGTTAAGTAGAAGAAAAAGAAAACGTATTTTAAGATTATACTGGAAGATGAACAGCGTCGAGGTGGTGCTTAGGGGGTCACACACACACACACACACACACACACACACACACACACAAGCAAGTGTCATCGGGCAACACAGACGACACAATTACAGAAGACAAGCAGGTGGCTGATTGACGTAATTGGAGTTCAGGGTTCGAAATAAGATTATCAGGTGTTGTTGATTCGAACACAGTACACAGCGTACGGAAGTAGGATCAGAGGTGATTGTTATCACCTTCAATAGCCAGGAAGGCTGTTAAGGCTTCATGCTGATCACTGTATACGTATGTGTGTGTGTGTGTGTGTGTGTGTGTGTGTGTGTGTGTGTGTGTGTGTGTGATCACTATTCGTGTATTACAAGGAAAGAGGTATTTACACTCGTGTTATCCCGAGTCTTATGTGTGTATATATATATATATATATATATATATATATATATATATATATATATATATATATATATATATATATATTTATATACTATGTCTTCACTGTTTTTCTCCACATAAACACACACGCATGCTCACATTAGCCTAAGCGAGGCACTCATTCGTCGACCAGGCCCCCGAGGGGAGGATGAATTGCCTCGTTGGGTGTAGGCCGACTACCACACCCCGCTCAGAATTCGAACCCCTTGCGGGCCCGTGCTGATTCATGGTCAGTAACGCTAACCACTACGTACCAAGCCTCCCACTAATTAATCCTGGTACTTCCTAAGTCACCCGCTAACTAATCCACCTACATACCAAGCCTTCCACTAACTAATCCACCTACATACCAAGCCTTCCACTAACTAATCCACCTACATACCAAGCCTTCCACTAACTAATCCACCTACATACCAAGCCTTCCACTAACTAATCCACCTACATACCAAGCCTTCCACTAACTAATCCACCTACATACCAAGCCTTCCACTAACTAATCCACCTACATACCAAGCCACTTACTAACTAATCCACCTACATACCAAGCCACCCACTAACTAATCCACCTACATACCAAGCCACCCACTAACTAATCCACCTACATACCAAGCCTTCCACTAACTAATCCACCTACATACCAAGCCTTCCACTAACTAATCCACCTACATACCAAGCCACTCGCTAACTAATCCACCTACTTAACTTGCCTCCCGCTAACTGATCCACGTACATAACACGCCCCCCCACTAACTAATCCACCTACATACCACTCCTCCCACTAACTAATCCACCTACATACCAAGCCTCTCACTAACTAAGCCACTCACATTCTCGAGCATCAGAGACACACACACACTTGCCTACCACAACCGCCACTTACCCAACCCACCTCAATACCCTGCCCTCCAACCTCTCCCCCTGGAACCAACCAACCCCTCCCTCCCATCCCCCCTCCCCCCCCCTCTATCCAACCCCTCCTCCTCTTCAGCCGCTCCGTCTCCATCGCCGTGTTTCGTCAAGTTGCGTACTCTGGCGAACGGTGTCGAAATGCCTTATCTTTATTATTTCATTAAGGGGAAAAGAACGAAAGGTATGATGTTGAAGAGTGTTCGTTCACCGAGTGAGACGCAATCATGCACGGCTGATTCAGTTCGTATTTTCGTGTCGCGAGAAGCCATTCGCTCAGTGGTTTCGTGCTCTAAGACGCAAAGAGGAAAGGACAGACGACTGACGTCTGTGGCTTTTGGAGATAGAGGGGAATGAATATTAAATGAGATAGATAGATAGATAGATACAGATAAGTAGACAGGTAGCGCGAGAGAAACAGAGAGAGAAAGAGAGAGAGAGAGAGAGAGAGAGAGAGTGTGTAAAAGAGAGGAGAGAGAGAGAGAGAGAGAGAGAGAGAGAGAGAGAGAGAGAGAGAGAGAGAGAGAGAGAGAGAGAGAGAGAGAGAGAGACCAGGCCAGGCCAAGCCAGGCCAGGCTCGGGGTCCTTCGAGACGGAGCGGACATCATGGGACGCTGAGCGATCCCTTCCCAATGACATCGGTCGGGGGCCAGTACCCGGCCCACCAAATGATATCATTTAACAAAACTGCTTTTCATTTGTAACTTGTCATTATGGGTGATGTGGAGGGTTGGTGGCTGATGGTTACGTGCGGCCGAGCGAGCGCTCGGAGGCCCGTCGGCATCCATCCACCCCCCCCCCCCCCCCCTGCTGCTGGCCTCGTGTGTGTGTGTGTGTGTGTGTGTGTGCGTGTGTGTGTGTGTTTGAGTGTGTGCGTGCGCTCTACCTTAGAATCTACCGTAGAATGTACTAGTGGAAAGAAAAAAAGGGCTTTGCTGAAGACTGAAGGTAATCATTTTAGTGGATGAGGAGGATTGTACTCACCTAGCGGTATGCTGGACGCGTTGGTGCTGGTGGTGCTGCTGGTGGCGATGTACCAGCACCATGAACCACTCGAGGGTTGGTGTCCCATAGACGTATTTGGTCCACTGTACCCCCAACGCTCTGCTCCTGTGTGGATCTCTTTATCCTCACTGCTCGCACCCGCTTCATGAGGGTCAAAAAGAGGCAACGCGAGATTAGGAATTGGGAGCATTAGTATACACCATCCTTCCCGCTCCAAATCCAGCCACGTATGAGAGTCTCCTTCGATGGGTCACATCGCCTGGGAAATTCATTTCCTCGTCTATCATCGTCTTGAACTATTTCTAACGTCTGTTACGGAAGGGACGCTGTTTCTCAGGTCCCATGAGCGATAGTCTGTTGAGACTTTGGTCACAGACCTAAGTGTATGAGTGGTTACGAAGACACGATGATGGTTCCCTCCAGCAAGGAGGGAGGCGGGGAGAGAATATCTGGCAGCTTATCACTAAACCATCCACCTGCCCTCCGTTGTTTAGGACCCACAAGACCGACTGACTGTCTGTCTCCAACTGGGGGAAAAAAAAGGTTGGAAAACACGACCTAGATATTTTCCTCCTGAGTATGTATATACATTTATCTCTTGCCGAGCGAACTTCCTCATTTCGGCGAATGACTTAACAGGATTTTTCTGTAAAGTGAATTATCGCCATCTGAAAAATGCGACAAGTGGTTCGCCCGAACTGGTGTCGAATCATCGTTGAACGTCAGGCAGCTCATGATCTGCGGCGATACATTATCTGTATCACAGTAAAAAAAAGCAGAGTCGACGAGATTCCTTCGATGAACTCGACATCCTCAGCGAAAAAAAAAAAAGAAAAAAAGAGACACAAGCTTAGAAAAAAGCTTGATGCTTGTCATGCCTCCCTCAGCGATGATATGTACGCTAGAAAAAAGCAGGTAAAACAAGGCACATATGAATCGGTAGCGAGATGTGAGACGTAAGATTAGCGAGGTGGAAATGAGATGATGGAGCATCGCACATGACAGACCTTACGTGCCGAAGAGTCCTGACTTTTCAAGAAGGTTTGCGAATCCGTCAAGTTAGCACGACCTCCATTACCCGCGTATTCGTCCCGTTGAAGATCGAAGATGGCTCCACTCAGAGCCCCTTAGCGTCAAAAGGTACCATTAACCGGTGGAAATGACCGGAGAAGCTACATGGGACTGGACGATGGGGCGAAGAATTATCACAGTTTGTTCGCTGGGTACCGGCAGCCAGCGAACATTTTGGTCTGAGAACCTCAGGAAGACCTTTGAGGTCTTGTTGTCAGTTCGAAGTCTCCGAATCAGTTCGGAGAACGAGACATGTTGGCGTCAGCGGAACTCCTCACACATTGGGGCACCCAGTTAGAGAAATCTCGTCGTAATATTCGTGAGTACGTACTCAGATACTCACCTAGCGCTACTAAAGTTTATCATAGCGTCGGCAAAACGAGTGTAAAAAAAAAATATAGTCTTGATGTACAATGTATTATTGTTCGGGGTTAATGAGAGGACGCTGTCTTTAAGAGCGATTGCGTTCCTCCTCAAGGTATTTCCCTCCACCTCATGCCCAACGAAGGGTGAAACATTATCACACACACGGCCTTGGAGACATCACCACCTCAACAGATCTGGCTCTCGGGCGCAACCCGGAGTTAGACTACATTCTTCATCGCAATTCTTTTTCTTGAATGGCTGTAAGTTTAGACTAGGAGTGCACACTTAACAGCCACCCAGACACTAGTGAACACACCCACGCTATGTCATTGTCGATCATGGTCTTTGGGTTTATTTGTGTGTGTGTGTGTGTGTGTGTGTGTGTGTGTGTGTGTGTGTGTGTGTGGATCTGTGCATATATGTGCGTCTGTATGTATCTAAGTTTTTGTGTGTGCATCCCTATGCGTGTGAGTGTTTGCTTCTTTGCGTCTGTTGGTGTGCTTATGCGCTTATATGTTTGTGTGTATATGTATGTGTGTGTGTGTGTGTGTGTGTGTGAGTGTGTAAGTGTGTATGTGTTTGTGTGTATATGTATGTTTGTGTGTATATGTGTGGGTGTGTGTGTTTATGTGTATATGTGTGTATGTGTGTGTGCTTGAGTAATATTACTATTTTGTGATTCCTATTTGAATGTATGGGGAGAGAGTTTTTACACGCATTTTGCCCTGTATCTTAACCTTGTCTATATACCATGTAAATAATTCCTATGTGCACACACACACACACACACACACACACACACACACACACACACACACACACACACTCACGCACACCCGTGCTTGCGTACAGGTGAGTTTTCTTTCGCATGTTTGAGTATTGTGTGTCTTGGAAGGACTGAATATTGTGTGTAAGTGGGTCGGTACTTGTCCCCATTTCGTGCCTTTCCTGCCCTCCCTCTTCCACGGAAAATCACCCCGCAGGGAATACTCCACATCCCGTCTTTAAGACCGTCGTAAAACAAATGATTTTCAGCATGAACACTGTCATGAAAAGTCACCCCCGAAAACCTTTTTGAAGGGTTCTGTAACATCGTAATGATAACCTCCCATGATAAGGCCCGCTCACTCGTCCCCAAGGCAACACCTTTCTGTGGTGGAACTCCTGGTCAGGAATTGCGCTGCGAGTGAGCAAGACGTGTCTGGCTGATTCTTAAAGACACCGTGAAACGCTTTAGGTAAATGATACTCTGATTTGTGCAAGTTGCTGCTGTTCCTCCCTTATTCTCTTTTGTCACACACGCCGATTTCGTTTCCCCTCCCTCCCTCTCTCTCTCTCTCTCTCTCTCTCTCTCTCTCTCTCTCTCTCTCTCTCATATTCAGCTGAAGTATAATACCTTTTAAGACGCAGCCACTTGTCGAGACCGGAGCGGCCAAATCCTTTCTCCTCCTCGCGTTCAGAGGCGTAAGGAAACACTTGAGGACTTCAGCCTTGGAGGCATATGCCGTCCCGCCGATTCATTGTACTACAAGAGACAAGAACATCTGAGGGAAGAAAACGGCGCATCGCAGCTGAGGAGGTAAACGAGGCTCAAGAGAATCAGAGGAAAGCATAGAAAATGGAAGGAAAACCTAAAAGAAATGATACTCCAAGGATGGAGGGTTGTTATGATGGGCCAAAGGATTGTAAGTTAAGGCAATTGAATGTACGAATTCATCTGCTAGATTGAAAATGAATCAAGGCGAAGGTAATCGGGGTGTAATCATCCATACCCTTGCTTAACCCTATGAGCAATGAAGCTACGAACCTTCTGTAGGGCGATGCGACCCTTGGGTATAATGGCGTGGCTGGCATCACCCAAGACCCCAGAGGGGCTCAGACCATAGACTCGATCATCAGTACCCCAAGATCTGTAAGTTCCCTGCTAGGGGTTCGTACCGTCTCCTTCAAGGGGTCGTAACGCTATCCACAAGAGTTAGAGTGTCTATTATTTGACTCGGTAGTATCTTCTGCTTCACTCCTTCTATAAGGGTGGGGGCGGAGGATGTGTTCTTGGAACTGTTTTCCGACTGAAGGCGCCGTCATACACTGTCATCTGAAGGTCATGACCGCAATCGAAGTGCATTTTGGATAAGAATGTTGTTGTCCACAGAAGACATCAAGTCACACACACGCACACGCACACACACACACGGAGTCTCAGCTATTGCGCCCCCCATTATGCCTCACCTTGGGGCATAAACAACAAGCCGGAACCCAAAATAATCAGTGATAAATCACGAAAATAACCAAAAAGTCCTGAATAAACAACGGCGTTTAGTCACGGGAACTCCGTATCATCGTCGGCTTCGGGTATGCGACGATGATTCGAAGTCCGCCTCCGAAGAGTTGCTTGGAAATTGGCCCCGAAAGCAGGATGCCATTACGTTCGGAACCATTGAGATAAATGTGTGACGTGTTTGGGAGCGGGATATCATTCCATTTGTCACACGCATGCGGTCGGGGAAACGACCCCAAATCAGTATGGTTAGCCTGCCCGAAAGCAGAGACCATAACAGGAAGGAGGAGGGAGGGAGGGATGGAGGAGGAGGACCTCAGGGGGGACTATTGTCAACGCGAGAGAGAGAGACTCGTCCACAGGCACCCACCTCCCTCACCTCCCTCCCCACCCATCCCCCACCCCCCCAATCCTCAAGAAGGGCCTCCTCGTGGAACTTGTCCTTCTGAAAGTTGAAAAGGCAATCGATAAGAGAGTCGAGTCTGTAGATTGTAGAGTTGATTAGGTCACAGATTGTGCCTGTGGGGGTGAGATGAGGAGGGGAAGTGAATGAAATGGGGCGGGTGTGTGTGTGTGCGTGTGTGTATGTGTCTGTGTGTGTGTGTGTGTGTGTGTGTGTGTGTGTGTGGAGGTGACACAGGACGGGAAGGGGACATCGCAATTTGCGAGAAATTTGCACGTGGGAGTAAAGACCCAATTCCCCACCATTACCCATCAATGACCTTAGACAAATTGCCCAATTTGAGATAATCAGAAATTGACTTGGGTGTTTCTGGACGGGTGTGGTGTCATCGCCTTATGACTGTGCATTTAACAGCGCCCGGGTTAAGCGAATTTAGGTGAGGAATGGGACAGCTTCACAGGATCTTTTCCCGCCTTTTTTTTCCTGAATATTCATGGCAGTGCGGACGAGTGAATCTTTCGTCCTACCATCACTGTAACACGCGTGTATTTTGGTATGAGCAACGCTCTATGTAGGATCCGGATTTCCCCTTATATATGTTTATATATATGCATCGTTTTGGATCCTCTAGTGCAGCGAGGGGATCAAGGATTCTGATTTAGAATCCGTCGACAGAGTGACCATCGCACGGCATAATTATGGTACCCTTTAAGTAGAATGGGAATGCTAGGAGAGAAGGTTCGAGAGATGGGACGCTGCGAGTGTGAAATTTCCTCCCCGTACAGTACAGAAAGGAAATCACACACACACACACACACACACACACACACACACACACACACACACACACACACATCTAGATACATACATAAGTAAGGACAGATATAAGATTGTGTACTGAGTTACATTGTTATGCCAATCACTAATACTGTGCTATATATATATATATATATATATATATATATATATATATATATATATATATATATATATATATATATAATGTATATATACGAACAAAGTGTATATGAACGCGCACCTTCATAGAACATACCAACCTCCAACAGCCAGGATCGAACCCGGGACCCCTGTACTAGGGGCAGGAATGCTGCCGCTAGGCTATGGGCCTAGTTATTACCTATTAGCCAGACCCATAGCCTAGCGGTATCACTCCCGCCTCTGGCACAGGGGTCCCGGGTTCGATCCTGGCTGTTGGAGGTTGGTATGATATATATATATGTGTGTGTGTGTGTGTGTGTGTGTAAGACTATTGGTGTGTTTATATGAGTCACTTCCTCACATATGCAAAGTGGCACTCAGTCTTAACGCAGATATACGTGTGAGAGAGAGAGAGAGAGAGAGAGAGAGAGAGAGAGAGAGAGAGAGAGAGAGAGAGAGAGAGAGACTCTGGCACAAGTATTCACGCTGAAAATTATTACACTTGATCTCATGACTTATAAGTCGGTAAGAGGAGGTTTCCGGGAGACATAACCAGACCTGTCAAACGACAACCTAACCTAACTTGACACCATCACCTACGACTCCAGCGGAGGGAGTGATGGCTCTCCCTCCTCCTCCCCTGCAGTCTCTCTCTCTCTCTCTCTCTCTCTCTCTCTCTCTCTCTCTCTCTCAACACTGGTAAGTCTAGGAGACCCAAACGGTGACAGGAGCACGTCCTTCAAGTCTTAAGGACTCTCCGGCGAAGGATTTCACGTAGGATACGCGATTACACGTAAATCAGATGTGAATCACTTAACAAGGATGGTTTGTATGCTTAGAGAGTCTGTCAAACGAGGTTATTTCCCCCTCCACCATCCTCCCTCCCACCCATTAAAGGTATGACGTGGCTATGTAATTACCCTAATGGCACCCGAGCATAGGAGTTATAATTGCTCAAGACGGCGAGACTGGTTTGGCCTATGCTTTTATTAAAATGTCTTGTTCATTATCCACTTCCTTCCTCTCTCCGGGTTTACTGCCATTAGTCCAACTTTGTGGGGAGGTCGTTTGGTTTAGGAGCCCTTGTTCCGGATGGGTGGTTAAGACGTCGTTGAGGATGGTCTGTCGTGTTGCAGTAGGTAATTAAGGTATCGCTAACAGCGGATCATTCGTGACGACCACTTCGCCTTTAACTACCTGGCTTGGCTTGTTGGTTCGTGGACGGTGGCATACGAGTCGAAGGAAGAGACTAAGCGATGCGGTCGTCTGCGTCCTTGTTCGATTATCTCACTGTTTCTCTGTGGCTTTTTGGTAAGAGTGTTGCTGCCCCCAGCGATGGCCAGTCGTTAGGAGGACAAATACTGGCTATTCTCATCTTCATTAGCAAACGCTTCATCCCTTAAGTTTAAGTAAGGTGTCTCCATTAACCACATCCTTGCTTCATCCCTTAAGTTTAAGTAAGGTGTCTGCATTAACCACATCCTTGCTTCATCCCTTAAGTTTAAGTAAGGTGTCTGCATTAACCACATCCTTGCTTCATCCCTTAAGTTTAAGTAAGGTGTCTGCATTAACCACATCCTTGCTTCATCCCTTAAGTTTAAGTAAGGTGTCTGCATTAACCACATCCTCCTCAGTCATGCTGTTCCATTCATGTGTACCTATCTTGTACTGTGAAATTACTGAAGGTCCTTCCTCACTAAGGTCAATGTAAACCCTCATCTTATGAACTAAGTTTACTGTAAACCCCAACTTAGGAATTTAGATTCAGTGTAAAACCCTAACTTAGGAACGAAGAATCATCGTAAATCCCTAACTTAGAAACAGAGAATCATTGTTGACCCCACAGCTCTCCATTCACAGCATCGCAGCCAATTTGAGCTGTATTTCACTCTTCTTCACCTCCCTCACAACCACCCCTACCACCCACAACCACAACAAACCCCCTATGACTCCACCTCCTGTAACCACCTCCATTTCCTCCTCCTCCTCCTCCTTCCTTGGGCTGCTGTACTCTCCTGCAGCAGCTGCCGATACCATTGATTCGTACCTGTCAAGGCGACATTTGACCCTGCAGAAGGGCATCCGACACCCTACTTCCCGCCTTGTGTCAGCTCAATCCCCTCCCTCGCCTTTGCCGTCGTCAGGAGCCGACGATCGCGTTCGACAGCACCAGGAGCGTCCTCCATGATTTATAATTCTATTCTAAATGAATTGAATGCCTTTTCATCTATGAGAATTTTTGGGGGGGAGGGAGATTCTGAACTAATCTTAGCAGTTTTTCCGTCGGCCTGGGTGATTTCAGACCATTTCAGACATGAATGTGGCCTGTTGTTGCACAATTTATATCTGCCATGGATTTTAGGGCTGAAGAATCATTGGTTATATTATAATAGAAAAGAAGTTTTTAGTGTAGAATTAGCTGAATTGGTAATTGTCGTCCGTTGCTGATTACCTTCTGGAATACAATTAGCTATGTATGATTTTATGGTCTGATTACTCATCTGAGTAATTAGTATTATTCATTTATTCATGATATCTACAGGCATTACAGTAGGGGTCTTTCTCTTTCGTGTAGAAGAAAAAAAAAAACTTTTCACTCTCTCTGATTTCTTGAGTGTGCCTTCATCACTGTAATTCATAAGTTTTCAGAACCTTATCTTCGTAAGAACGTTTACTCACTATTGGTAACAGGTGGCGAGTAAACAGCAGCTGGTAAGAAAGGTGATCCTCAGCTGGTAACATTTAAGTCCTTCTTACGAACTGAGAAGTTTGAATGTAGATTAAATTTACACCCGACGTCGGTACATGGGATGTGTAGGAATGTGCAGGGGTTCATTTAAGCAACACAGCGAGGTAGTGTCAAGAACAGAGGACTGAGCCTTTGAGGAAATATTCTCACTTGGCCCCCTTCTCTGTTCCTTCTTTTGGAAAATTGAAAACGAGAGGGAAGGATTTTCAGCCCCCCGCTCCCTCCCCTTTTTAGTCGCCTTTTACGACACGCGGGGAATACGTGGGAAGTATTCTTTCTAACCTAACCTAACCTATCCCCAGGGATAGAATATATATGTATATATATATATATATATATATATATATATATATATATATATATATATATATATATATATATTACAGGTATGTGCATACCATCGCTCCTTTCAAAATCAATCTTGAATAATACATATTTCAGAAATGTTCCAAACTTCCTACCCCAATTCCCCCGCCCCCCATCTTTCTCTCCTCTTTTTGTTGCCTTAGCAACGTATATATATGGAACGAGCCAATATCATAATTTCCCTTAATGAACGTTAATGACCCGAAAACCTTTCATAGTGACCAGATGCTTAGATCGCCCCCCACATAAACTACTGGTGATGACCACCTGTGTAAGTTGTTTAGCATAGACGAAAAGAAAAAAAAAAAGAAAAAAAAAGAACTTTATTGAGATGAAGAAAAAGCGAAATTGATATGGACCCTTCGAAGAAGAAGGGGGGTAAAAAAAAAGTAATACGGAAGAAATTATCCAAACTATTATACAGCAAATTGGCGACGACCCATACTTGCGTCTGCTTAGCATCCAGAATGCAACCACTTCCCTTGCAGATCGTACACATCAGTGAGGCACTCGCAGTAACAGAAGATTTGCATACCAATTTACGTGTGGGTTTTTTTTTTTCAGGCTCCGTCTCCGATCTGTACGAAAATCAAGTCGCTTGAAATAGGGACCAATTTTCGTAAGAGCAGTTACGACAAGTAGCGCTTTAATTGTTAGACTCTGACCATCTTACTAATTATAAGGAATTTAAACACATAAACTTCTGCTATGTTTTTTTTTATCTTTTTTTTTTTTTTGTCCAAACACTTCCAATTAGTAGCTCCTAATTTTATAGTCTCCTTTTTAAGTGACTATTATCTTCTCTCGAGTTTTATGACAAAATTATATGTTGAGAATAATAGGCTGTGGTCCTAAACCTCTCGTCGCAGCCCTGTAACTTATATATCTAGTAACTTGTATCTAATAATTTGCAACTAGTGCACGGTTAAGAGCGAGAGGCTAGCCCAGGGTTGAGGGGAGAGAGAGAGAGAGAGAGAGAGAGAGAGAGAGAGAGAGAGAGAGAGAGAGAGAGAGAGAGAGAGAAGCGAGTCAAGGAAGGCATCCAAGAACCTCGACCTGAGCGACGGAGATTTGTATCATATGCACATCTTGGTCGGTCCTGACAGCCTTCCTCCACTTTCCCCCTCCCTCCATCTCTGCCTCGCTCTTTCGTGCTGGATCTTCTCTTCTTCATTTTCTTTTTCTCCCTTTTTTTTTCTATAAGTCCTGAGACACCAGCCTGGATTAGGTCCTGTGTTTTAAAACCTAAAGGAACGTCCTCTCTCTCTCTCTCTCTCTCTCTCTCTCTCTCTCTCTCTCTCTCTCTCTCTCTCTCTCTCTCCAGTTACGTCTGGTGTTTGATGACACAGGCGATTTTCTCTTCTTTTTTTCTTTTCAAACACCATTCACCATCATGTTTTCATATACAGAGACTGTGTGGGTTGTGTATATCATATATCGAGTGTGTCTTTCCCTAACTTTTATTGAACATGGCTGTGTAGTCTCTGGGTGTGTGTGTGTGTGTGTGTGTGTGTGTGTGTATCTATAAGGGGGAGGACCCACTTTGTCATGAGCATATGCCATGATTACTCAGGAAGGCTCGCCCTCCTCCCCCTTTGCAGACGGATATGAAGACGTCTTCAGCAGGTCCTTTCTTTAGTCGAGGGAAAGGCTGTCGTTAGGTTCATGCCCTGAGCTCCAGATGGATGGTTAGGCCTCCTCTTTGCAGGTAGGGACACGCCAGAGTGCAATGGCATCATGTAAATCATACCCACACACCCACACACACACACACACACACACACACACACACATAAAGCGACGGGAGGAGGGAGGGAGGGGACAGTAAACGAGTAATTCTTTTTCATCTTTCGTGGTGAGAATATCTCTGAGAAATTACTGGGCACTTGAGGAGGGAGGCCTTTTGTGTAGCGTAGGTTTGTTATTTCTGAACTCATGTTTAGCATATGTATATATATGTATTATGTATATATATGTATTATGTATATATATATATATATATATATATATATATATATATATATATATATATATATATATATATGTGGGAGTTTGAGTGTGTGTTCCTTGAAAAATTTCTTGCAGGTATTTAAAAAGTTTTCAATTATTTTCCTGAGGCTTTTGTATTCCTGTTTAGATATTTACAGTTTCTTGAAGTGTATCAAAAATATCTCAGCCTTAGGTTACATTTATATCAATGTCTGACCTTACACCCTTAAAGTTTGACCAAGTTACCCTTAAATTTCATCGTACAGCCTGTAAAGTTGAACAGATCACCCTTAAATCATGATCGTACTTCCTTTAGACTCGCAGTGTCGTGACCGTGTGTGTGTGTGTGTGTGTGTGTGTGTGTGTGTGTGTGTGTAGGTCGAGGTCAGGTGTAATGGGTAATAACCATTACTACAACGACCACCTGCTTCCCATCACCGGGTACGAGGAGAAGTACGCCACTTCCCTTTGCAATAAAACCCTCAATGTGGACGTCAGACCAACGTCGAGGTCCGACGTGGGGCGACCTCAGACTCCTCCCTCCTACGTTGCTCTGCGTCCACCTGTCTGTCGTGGAGGCTGTCTGTCTGTCTGTGTCTGTCGTGGAGCCTGCCTGCCTGTCTGTCTGTCGTGGAGCCTGTCTGTCTGTCTGTCGTGGAGCCTGTCTTGTCTGTCTTGTCTGTCGTGGAGCCTTTCTGTCTGCCTGTCTGTCGTGGAGGCTGTCTGTCTGTCTGTGTCTGTCGTGGAGCCTGCCTGCCTGTCTGTCTGTCGTGGAGCCTGTCTGTCTGTCTGTCGTGGAGCCTGTCTTGTCTGTCTTGTCTGTCGTGGAGCCTTTCTGTCTGTCTGTCTGTCGTGGAGCCTGTCTTGTCTGTCGTGGAGCCTGTCTTGTCTGTCGTGGAGCCTGTCTGTCTGTCTGTCGTGGAGCCTGTCTGTCTGACTGTCGTGGAGCCTGTCTGTTTGTCGTGGCGCCTGTCTGTCTGTCGTGGAGCTTGTCTGTATGTTTTCCATATGTCGTTCAAGGTGATGTAGTTTTTGTACCCAGGTGGTCGACACGACAACCCCTGTCGTCCAGGGTGATACAGTTTTGTACCCAATTGCCTTTAACTACAAGTGTGTGTATGGGATTCTATAGTGACAGATGCAAAAGGCTTTTTCAGAAGAGAAGAAATCACATATTTGGTGATGGACACTCACACAGTGAAACATCATTAGGGGAAAAGGTACGTCTCAGTGTTTTCTGTATCAAGAAATACTTTTTTTTTTATACTATTCGCCATCTCCCGCGTCAGCGAGGTAGCGTTAAGAACAGAGGACTGGACCTTTGAGGGAATATCCTCACCTGGCCCCCTTCTCTGCTCCTTCTTTAGGAAAAGTTAAAAAAAAAAAAAAAAGAGAGTGGAGGATTTCCAGCCCCCGCTCCCTTCCGTTTTAGTCGCCTTCTACGGCGAGAAATGAACCAAAAACCACCTTTCCCTGAATTAGTTTGCGTTTCCCGCGCAACGCGGTAGCGCCCACAACAGACGTGGAACGGTGCCATTCCTTCACGTCCGCTATCTCCCGCTTTCGTGTATGATGCCTAGATACCAGAGCCACACACTAATATAAAAAGAATATTCAGGCATTTAAACAAACAAGCGACGATGAACGATCAAACGACGTGGTAGATATACTGCATAATGTTTTCTGTATCATATTGATGGAGAAAATCATCGGCCTCTCACGTGAGAATCACACACACACGAATATTCGATGTACAGTCACGAACAGAGGTCTCGTCGTTGCCATGATGAGTCATCGAACCCCCAACAGCGAGATTCCGAAGTGCTCGAATACTGACCCGCGAGATTTGTGATGCTAAACTAGCAGTTTAGTGCTGTTCTGAAGCTCTCTGTTTGAACGACAGTGGTAACATTCACAGCTGTGGTATGACAGTGGTACCATTTTTAGCTGTGGCCTTACAGTGGTACTATTTTAGCTGTGGTATTACAGTGATATTCTTAGCTGTGGTATTACAGTGATATTCTTAGCTGTGGTATTACAGTGGTACCACTCTTAGCTGTGGTATTACAGTGGTATCATTCTTAGCTGTGGTATTACAGTGGTACCATTCTTAGCTGTGATATTGCAGTGGTACCATATTCTTAGCTGTAGTATTACAGTGGTACCATATTCTTAGCTGTGCTTTACAGTGGTACCATATTCTTAGCTGTGGTATTACAGTGGTACCATATTCTTAGCTGTGGTATTACAGTGGTACCATATTCTTAGCTGTGGTATTACGGTGGTACCATATTCTTAGCTGTGGTATTACGGTGGTACCATATTCTTAGCTGTGTTATTACAGTGGTACCATATTCTTAGCTGTAGTATTACAGTGGTACCATATTCTTAGCTGTGGTATTACAGTGGTACCATATTCTTAGCTGTGTTATTACAGTGGTACCATATTCTTAGCTGTAGTATTACAGTGGTACCATATTCTTAGCTGTAGTATGATCATAGCACCATTCCTAGCTGTAGTATCCTCCGTAGCAGTACACCCTCCAACTAGTACACATTATCAGTACACACCAGCAACACACTCCTAGCAGCACACACTCGCCATACACACATCGTCATCTAAGTTGCCAACACACACACGATCCAACACCCTGGACTCAGAAGAGGAGGAGGAGAATCACAGGCTTTGAAACTACGTTTTCGAGGTCGCCCTTTTGGGAGGTCATCACCTCCTGATCCACAGCACTACGTCGCTCATCTCTGGTGTCAGCTTCCCCACCGAGAGAATTAGAACACCATTTGTACCGAGGGGTTTAATAGGTCATTAAGGACCCATTAACCATTTACTTATCTACGCAGGAATCTGTTTCCTCTGGTGGGCGAGGGAGGAGCTGACTGGCTGGCTGGCTGGAGCCTTCTGACATTATCTGGGGGTCTGGCGATCTACCCTTCTCGCCACTTAACTATATAACAAGGCTTGGGTTATCTCGAACACAGTCACCACCTAAAGACCCTAAGAGGTGTTTTGAAATGCGGATATCGAGTGGATCTTTTTACCGTACTTGGTTATGATGTATGATGTATTTCTGTATGATGTATTTCAGTCTCATAGTTTTATGTGTGTAATACAGTAATTTATTGCGGGTTAGTGTTTTTCTTTTCGTATTAAGCAAAGACTAGAGGAAAAAAAGAAGGGTAAAATAGGGAGTATATATATATATATATATATATATATATATATATATATATATATATATATATATATATATATACTTACTCGAGCGTAGAGCCCCATACATAACGGTCCCGTGGGATACATAATGGCAATTACAATGAAGATAAAGGGGATGATAATATCCCGGTAGCGGCTTCGGCTGCCTTACCTGTGATAACTGAACTTGATCAGACTACAATTGTAGGTTTCATTGTATCACTGTGGAGTATAATGCCACATTGACGAATACTGCCAAATATCCTGTATTTTCAGTGAATATTCTCCCAGGTTTAGCTTCGCCGTAGAGATCTGTGTCCTTGAGGGGAAACATTCATAGCAAACTGAACGAGTTGTAACGATGGCAGATGATGATGATGATGGAGGCGAGAACGTATAAACGTGATGCAAAACGAAGCAACATTTTTTTTTTCTTTTTCCGTGAAAGAAAGAGATTTTTGGATCTTCTTAAAATATCGAAAAAAGTTGGAATTATTACGAGTGTATGCTTCCATTTAGTCTCTCTCTCTCTCTCTCTCTCTCTCTCTCTCTCTCTCTCTCTCTCTCTCTCTCTCTCTCTCTCTACACCACCCCAGCCACCCGCGTCCGTCTCTCAGTATTCCAAGAGGGAGTGAAAGAACCCTCCTCCTCCTCCTCCTCCTCTTCCGCCTTAAGAGGTGACTGAGGCAATAGTAGTAGTAGTAGTATTTGATGAGCTCGCGTGCGTGAAGAGGAAAAAAGAAAGAAAGAAACAATACAGCATCCAGCAGGATATGCACGTTGAGCTCAGCTCAGCTGAGAAGACAGAGAGTAGAGAGAGAGAGAGAGAGAGAGAGAGAGAGAGAGAGAGAGAGAGTGGGAGGGAGTGAGGGAGGGAGAGAGGGAGTGGTTGTTGTGGTAATCCGTCATGGGCAAACCCAGCGTTACTCCCTCCCTCCATCCGTCACCTGGATGTTCGCTACTGAGCCCCATGCTCGACTGCATCTCCATAATGGCTCGCGAAGTATTTAATCTCAGTCATTTTGCGATGACTTACTCCGTCAGGAGAGGGTGTTTAGGAGGATTAATAGCCGCTCGTTTGATACATATGTGCGTTTCCTAGCTTTCCCCTCCTAGTCTTGCTCTCCCACACCACACTCCTCCTCCCTCAAGACTGGAATCCAGACCCAGTTGTGAATGTATAAATATCTTAGAGGTCGCTGTGTGTACTAACATGTCTGGCTTACAAGTGTGTGTGTGTGTGTGTGTGTGTGTGTGTGTGTGTGTGTGTGTGTGTGTGTATCTTTCTATTTGCCTATCTATCTATCTATCTATCTATCTGTCTATCTATTTATCTATCTATCTATCTGAGAGTGATTACACTGCAAGTAAGAAAACACCATTGACAAGGCTGTATCATCGTTCGTTGGAATTGAAAGGGACTACGCTTAAACACACACACACACACACACACACACACACACACACACACACACGAGAAAACCACCCGGAACCACCCCGACACGCACTCTAACTAGGCACAAACAAGCCAACTGCGCCATTCCGTCCTTCTCGCCTGGTTGTCTCACACCCAGACTGCCCCCCTGATAACGAGCGCATCACACAAGCGACAACTGAGAGGCAATTAGACGAGGTGCGAGAGCTGTAGAGTCATTAAGATAAGAGAGGAGGCGTTAGGTCATGTTTCTTGTCATTACCATCTACTCTGTGCTCTGGTTAACTCTCTCTTGAGAGCAAGGTCGCGTCTCCCTTGAATCTTTAAGGTTAGAGAGTTTGATATTTAATATTATTATCATAATTGTTATTATTGTTAGTAGTAGAAGTAGTAGTAGCAGTAATAGTAGTAGTAGTAGTGGTAGTAAGAGTAGAAGTAGTAGTAGTAGTAGCAGTGGTAGTAATGAGTAGCAGTGGTAGCAGTAATAGTAGTAGTAGTAGTAGTAGTAGTGGTAGTAAGAGTAGAAGTAGTAGTAGTAGTAGCAGTGGTAGTAATAGAGTAGCAGTAATAGTAGTAGTAGTAGTAGTAGTGGTGGTAGCAATAGAGTAGTAGTAGTTGCAGTAATAGTAGAAGTAGTAGTAGTACTAGTAGTTGCAGTAATAGTAGAAGTAGTAGTAGTAGTAGTAGTTGCAGTAATAGTAGTAGTAGTAGTAGTGGTAGTAATATAATAGAAGTAGTAGCAGTAATAACAGTAGTAGTAGTAGTAATTATAATCATTAGAGTTGTAATTATGTTCATCTCTATTGTCCTCCTTAATATTACCTTTTTTAGGTCGTTATTTTCACAATCATTCCTTATTCTGTCAAAAAAGTTAGACTGAGGCGTTCCAAAATGTGTTTTTGATGATTCTTGTTAGTAGCGAATAATACTGGTCATGATGATGATAATAATTATAATAATTATGATAATAGTGATAATTGATAATCTATTATTACCGAGAGGAAGAATAATCGCCATGAATGATAACAGAAAATGAGGCATAATTGAGTTAATATCTTCACTGAATATATTGATATCAGATGATAAAAAAAGGGCTTTGTCATTTATCAAGCATTAGGTAGAGGCGAAAATGAAAATATGACATATATTCTTAAGTCTTCTGGATTTATCTTAAAGGAATTTACTTCTCCCTGTTTCTCACACTTACTTCCCTTTACCCTCGGCCTAGATTCCCAGTGGAGTCAAAGAGACGTAATTAGCCAAGCGATTCCTTATCAATGTTTTTTTTTATCAGTGGGAACGTGTTTTATCTGCCTGGGCATCACTGGAGGACGCCTAACGCCACCGTCACCACAGTAATGGCCATTTTCCTCACTCGAGTCTTTAAAAGCAGTTGTTTATTACGGTGTTTATTGTTAGCATTTTAATTCCAAAGTTTTATAGACTTTTTTTTTTTTCAGTCGTGTGGTATATTTCCATGCCTTCGGCATTTGATACGATACAGTGGTCTTCTGTCTTACTGATACGCCAGATTTTTTGTTTTACATATACACTGTATCATCACACACACACACACACACACACACACACACACACAACCTCTGTGAACAACATCAGTAGCCAGTTAACTGCCAACTCTAGTGGGAGTGTAAAGATTCTTTTCTCCCTTTAAACCCTAACACCACATCTTACTAACCTCACTAGTTATATCACGTGTGTGTGTGTGTGTGTGTGTGTGTGTGTGTGTGTGGGTCATATGTAACAACTTTACGACGGTGAACGTGTATCTCAGTGACTGGAAATGGGATTACTACTTACTGTATTGTTGAAGTCTCCTATTTTTAATGTGCACTAAAAATACTGCTGCCACTACTACCACTACTACTACTACTACTACTACTACTACTACTACTACTACTACTAGTGCTACTACTACTACTACTACTACTACTACTACTACTACTACCACTACTGCTACCACACCTACTACCACTACTACTACCACTACTACTACCACTACTGCTACCACTATTACTACCACTATTACTACCACTATTACTACCACTACTACTACCACTACTACTACCACTACTACTACCACTGCTACTACCACTACTGCTACCACTATTACTACCACTACTACTACCACTACTACTACTACTACTGCTACTGATAATAATAATGATAAGGATGATAATAATGATTATGATAATAATGGCGTTCATTTACCTACTAAGTGACTATGTTTCCTCCCCCACTGAGTGAGACAGGAACATACGTGGTGTAATCCATGCAACAATAGGGAGTGGGAGCGGCTGTGGGGTAGGTGGCGAGGGCGGCTCCCCTTCCCAACAGGAGGCGGAAGATGTGGTGGCTTAACGCCGATGATGAACATAAGAACTGGGTATCGCTCCCACTGAGGAAGGGAGGAGGAGGGTGTGTGTGTTAAGGTCAAACTAGAGCATTATCATGGCCATTCCCTCACACACCCTCCTCCCTCCTCACCTCCTCCATCATGATAGAAGATGGGAAGTTTGCATCATTAGCGACCGTAAGAGTACGGCATCGGTGCTTATTTAAGTGATGCGAGTTGAGGTCACCCACGGTTAGCGTCGTAAGAGTTTCCCTTCCTCGTGTGTGGGAGTCGTGCGTTGCTTCAGGAGGGAGTGGGGCGGGAAGAGATGTCACTCCCTCCCCCCCCAAGAGGGGTTGGGTAGATGTCACACCCTCCCCTCACCCCAAGAGGGGTAGGTAGAAGATGTCACACCACCCCCAGAGGGGTAGGGAAGAGATGTCACACCCCCAGAGAGGGGTTGGGTAGATGTCACACCCTCCCATCACCCCAAGGAGGGGTTGGGTAGAAGATGTCACACCACCCCCAGAGAGGAGCTGGGAAGAGGTGTCACATCCCCAAAAAGGTGTTGCAAAGAGATGTCACCCTCAGAGGGCTTGGGAAGAGATGTCACCCTCAGAAGGCTTGGAAAGAATTGTCACCCCCAGAGAGGTTGGAAAGAGATGTCATGACATCCCCCGGAGGTGAGAGCTGGAAGACAATAGACCGCTTCTGAATTCCAGGAGCGGAATCATGGAAACCCGAGTCCAGGACATGACTATGGATTTCCAGCGAACGACACTCGGGTCTCTGGTGGTGCATGGTTCCTGCTGTGAGTCTTCCCCTTCGCTTAATTGGCTAATAGGTAGGAAGTTGCAAATTGGAGCCATCCGCACCCATTAGGGGAATAGGTGGTACATCAAGCTCGTGGTGGGTGAAAGTGCTTCTTATTCTAATTGGGAATGATGACATGTTTCTGTGTTGGTAATGGACGAGAGGAGATTGACATTCCAATTACCATTATAAGTCCTTCTCATATATATATATATATATATATATATATATATATATATATATATATATATATATATATATATGATATATATGATAATGATTATGATAATAGTAATAATAGTTATAGTAATAATGACTATAATAATTATAATAAGAATTATATTTCTCGTTAACATAACGTATTCAGTTGTATAATTTCTACGTTATTGGGAACCTAAGTTGAGTTGCTTATTGATAAATATGATCAATTCACCAAAACCCGAAAGTAATTCATTACAGTGAAACATAATTGATGTAATTTGCCATAATTCAATATGGTCCAACATAATCGATCAACACACTCTACTGTAATTAAGCATAGGTAGTTATCCAGCAAAATTGATTGTAACTATTCATCATTTAATACAATGCTTAATAGTTCGTATAATCATTTTAGTCAGTTTGTAATAGATGTAATTAAACTAATAAGGTCCATCATAATCTGAGTATGATGAGAATAAGTCCCTATCATTATTCATAGTACTTCATCATTCATCTCACTCCACAGCTTTCATCATACTTCAGCATTATGAGCATAATTATTGTGAGTCTTTATGAACAAAACATGTGAAACTTACTGAAAAATTACAGTGAGTCGCTGAATGCTACAGAAAGTGGAGTCGACGTGTTCTGCAGACAGGAGAAGGCTTCTGTATTGTACCTAAAGAGGGATAGATGTAGGAAGGTTATATCAAAACTGTCTTGAACAGAAAGAGAATTCACAGTATCACATACGAACATGATTAGCTGTATTTCACAGGAGGTGGGGTTGCTGATTTTCTACGAAAGGAAGGATTTATTGTACTTCACAGAGAGAGGTCTTGGCTTACTCTAGAGGAAGGAGTGACACAATATTGCATTGAAGGAGTGTTTGAAGTACACTAAGCGAGAGCAAAGCAGCCAGAACACTGTCTTGGCTTACTCTAGATGAAGGAGTGACACAATATTGCATTCAAGGGGTGTTTGAAGTACACTGTGCGAGAGCAAAGCAGACAGTACACTTTCCATAGACATTGCGTCGAAGATGTCAAAGTTAAATTTCCCCTCTAAGCTCATGGCAATCCATCCTATATCTCGGCATCCTAATTGGACATATATAATATTCACCTTAACCTTAAAAAGCAAAGTCTGGAGTCTCACTTCTGTGAAAAACAAAAATCGAGAGTGAAATTAACGTAAGATTTTAAACTAGTTTTTGAAATTTTTTTCCAATGTTAGAGCCACATCGATGTTATTTCAGTGGTTGGATTCACACACCTCTTTCCCCTCCTCCCAACCACCAAGTGTCAGACTTTTTAGACTGATTCCCCGAGTTCAATCATCAAGTCTGGATTACCATTGCGAGGGCCTGTGTGGGAGAGGCAGGCAGATCCAACGGTGTGTGTTAAAAGGATGTTTCCCATTAGCGTCCCTCTCGCCTTTTCCAGTCCTGATCTCTCAGCCCCCTTCCCATTATAATTGGTTATTAGTCGGTAAAGATCACTTTGTCTGTCTTCCTTCTTCCTGCCTGGCTGCCAGCCTGTGGTTCGCGCTCATCCCCCTACCTCCCCCACACAATCCCTCCCTCACACACTTCCCTCCTGGGTCTTATGCAGAGGGAGAGGCATCATAAAACCTACTTCGCGTGGTACTTCAAGTGCACAATCAGACTGTTAAAATCCTCTATAAACAGTTTTCCTCAGTAGGTTGCAGTTCTTTGGGTTACTGAGGCCTGAAGACATGCAGGAGGATTTGAAAGCATGCATAGGATAGAAAGGATTGTAGGCGTGTGGTATACACGGGGCGACGTGCTGTGAATGGAAGAACCAAGGTCTATAAAGTGGTAGGAGAAAAAAAACACGATAAGGTTTGTTGGTAGAGGAGGCGCTGGTTTTGGCTGTACTGTGAATGTTAGCTAGAAAGTGGATGCGAGGAAATGGGGCCAGTTTCTCCGTCTGTTCCTGGCGGTGTCTCGCGAGCGCAGGAAACGGCGACAAGCGCGCGCGCGCACACACACACACACACACACACACACACACACACACACACAGAATAGATAGATAGAAAGATAGATAGATAGATAGATAGAGAGAAAGTGAGAGAGAGAGAGAGAGAGAGAGAGAGAGAGAGAGAGAGAGAGAGAGAGAGAGAGAGAGAGAGAGACTTAATCATCATGGAGTGTATACTCAAGGTATCATACACAGAAAATTCATCAGTCATCAACGATTGACTATTAATTACGGGTCAAGATCAACAAATTGGACGGTGCGCGCGCCTTGACGAAGCTGATCCTATATCTCATTTCCCCCCCTCATGATCCTCCCCACTCACGGGGAGCCCCAACCTCAACCTCCCCATACCTCCGGGGAGCCTCCTCTGGGGATATATCCTTTCAGGCAATTCCCCCCGTCACACTCGGGCGATTACCAAGCACGTTAAGCCCATACAGGAAGGAGAGATTAGTAGGATTAGACGAGGATTGTCAGTGGCTAATGTTCACGGAGGCGGGTAGAGTTACGCCTTGTGGAGAGAGGAGGAGGAGGAGGGTGAATGTCGGGGGTGGAGATGGGGGAAGGGAGTGTTGGGAGAGGGAATTGGGTTCTGGGTAGGGGATGTTGGAGGGGGTGATGGGGTGATGGAGGGAGTGGTGGTGGGGTGGTGTTCGGGGTGTTGGAGGGGAGTGCTGTGGTGGTAGTCAGGGGTGTTGAAGGAGGGGGTGTTGAAGGAGGGGGTGTTGAAGGAGCGAGTGTTGAAGTAGTGGGTGTTGAAGTAAGGGGTGTTGGAGTAGTGGGTGTTGAAGTAAGGGGTGTTGGAGTAGTGGGTGTTGAAGTAGTGGGTGTTGGAGTAAGGGATACCAGGGATGGAGGGTGTGTAATGGTGTTCCTTCCAGCAGACTTATTCAGAAGGTGTCGTCCATCATGCCGGTCCTTTGGTTTGACCTCTGTAGCTCTGGCCTGGCCTGGCCTGGCCTGGCTTCGCAGTTATGACCCAGTCTGACCTCTGGGGTTCTGACCTTACGTAGTTTCAGGTCGTCTTTGGAGACTTGCCCACCTGTGCCAGTGTTGTGTATTTGTTCGTCTGTGTCTTATTGTAATCATTTTTGTACGAATCTATCGATATTAATTTCTGACACGAATTTAAGGAATGTAATTTACGAAAGTTTGGTACTATGTAACGAGGTGATTAGAAAGAAACAATACGGCTTAGCTATAGCTAATCTTCTCCAATCAGCTCTTAATCTACATTTTTCATTCCATCCTTCCTAAGGTTTTTTTTAAGTACCGTGTGTCTGGTGAACCTTCTCGCTGACTTCATGGAAAGAAATGTAAGTAGTTCTTAAGAAGAAAGATTTATCTTAAGTACATTAGCACGCTAAGGTCAGGGACGGATATGATAAATGCCTTATTTAATGTGTGTAATGGCTGGGCTCTACCCATTGGTGATTTATGCAACACGCATACACGGGTGCCGCATACCTACACAGGGGTGTAGTGAGGCTGTGGTTGTTGACCATGGGTCGAAACGGGTCCGCTTGGTTTACGGGCACGTATGGGTTCGAATCTTGGCCGCGGCAGTCGGTTCATACCTATCCTATGTTTTCATCTTCCCGACGGGACTGGGTATGTTTGTGTGTGGGTGCGTGTGTGTGTGTGTGTGAGTGTATGTGAATATACGTACAGGGATAAAGACAGAGTGCTTATATACAAGGTCAAGAGACGTGGCAACATGTACATTATATATGTATATATATATATATATATATATATATATATATATATATATATATATATATAATGTACAAGTGTGTGTGTGTGTGTGTGTGTGTGTGTGTGTGTGTGTGTGTGTGTGTGTGTGTGTGTGTATGTATGTCTGTTTGTGTGTTTATGAGACAAAAAGAGGGAGAGAGAGAGAGAGAGAGAGAGAGAGAGAGAGAGAGAGAGAGAGAGAGAGAGAGAGAGAGATTCGTGTTGGCCATCATGTCCATAGCTCACATCAGTATGTATAGCTGGCCGTAGTTTTCTTTAATAATGCTCTTGTTAAGACACCTGAGACCATTGTGAGTGTATCCTTGGCTGATGGACTTAGTATTCCGCGAGTGTGTTGCTCACTCCAGCAGCATTGTTCTTGTGGTTAGAGGGAGTCGGGTGATGTACCACACCAGCTGTTGGTAATAGCTGACCTTCGTAACGTTCATAATTAACTTCATTGCTCTTTATTGCTTTATCTATAAAGGCTCCATGAAGTCAGAAGTTGTGAAGAAGAAAAGGTGGAATAGATTTCGAAGGATAATCGTCAAACGAAGCTAAGATTTGTGACGCAGATCATGGGATACTGAAGTGTATCTTCCTGTAAACATTGGCGTAGGAGTTGGTTCATTGGGCTAAAGCCTATCAGCTGCTTGGGGGAGGGTCATTATCACCTGACTGCGTTATTCGTTTCTTAATCACCGATCAAAGTAACACGAAACTCCTTCTCCAGGTGTTCAAGCTTATTCAAAGACCATATGCGCTCTTCCATTGTATGTATTACTCCTCTTGGGTAGGACTGAGAATCTGATCTTCTTAGAAAGGATTTCTCCGTAAATGTCTTTTACTATTCGTGATCCCATATTCTCAAAGCGATGAGAATATTGCGAAAATGCCCTTATCTACAAATATTCAAAATATTTGAAGCTTTCTACCACAATACTTAGATATGTGGAAGTAGATACCTATAATGTGTCCATAGGGGATCCAAAGATCCGTCTATCACTTATGATAACCCCGAGGTCTTCGCTGCGAAGCCCACGTGAGATAAGTAGTTTGATGTTAGGACATGCTCGTGTGTGTGTGTGTGTGTGTGTGTGTGTTAAATAACTTAGTCTTTAAGATAATATTCTGTGGACTACATTATCAACATTAAAAGTGGATTTAGTGATTATTGTTACTTTAGATTTAACGTTTAATTTCATCTATGCATGCTTAATGTCAATCTTATCTTGTTGTGGTCAATAAACTATCTATCTATCTATCTATCTGAGTGTGTGTGTGTGTTCGTGTGTGTGTGTGTGTGTGTGTGTGTGTGTGTGTGTGTGTGTGAGAGAATATCCAGTGTGGTGTCGTCTACACCCATGACCCCCTCCCGACGGTGGGTGTATTCTTACAATGCGACCCTAATCCCTTCCCTTGTAGCATCTTCGATCTGGTAGATATCCTGTCACAGAGTTCCTTACGTATAGCCCTTCCCACACTATATCCTTTCCGTCACGGGCCGGTGCTTTGCAGGACTTCTTAATCCTTCAAGGTGGGGTGAGGGTGAGGGTGGTGAGTGGGTTCCTAGAGCACTTGACCCCTTCGTCACCACCGACCACCTGTTGTATCAAGGGATACGGCTCTGTGTGTGTATGTGGTGTGTGTGTGTGTGTGTGTGTGTGTGTGTGTGTGTGTAATATCCCTGTGGGAAAACTAAAGGTATCAAATGCTTGACCAGAATCTGAAGAAAGGACGTACTACTGTCTCAGGGACTTATTATAAGGGTCGTTTATACGAGAGGCAATGTATGGAATTATTATTATGGAAGCGTCATTCATTTAAGGTAGTGGAGTGTGGCAGGTGAGCTGTGGGATGGAGTCCCAGCGCTAGGGGTGTAAGGAGACGTCCCCGACGGTATATTCTTAAGATTAAATACACTAAAAGTATGATCTTCCTTGGTTTTGCAGTTTCTGACCTCGTAAACCTCTTGGTATCTCAGAGTCTGGCCTTCTGAGACATGGCTCTGAGAATTTTGGCCAGGTAAACCTTGGTCTCTGGGGTTGTGGTCTTCTGAACCTTGGTCTCTGAGGTTGTGGCCTTCTGAATTTTGGTCTCTGTGGTTGTGACCTTCTGAATCTTGGTCTCTGGGGTTGTGGTCTTCTTAACCTTGGTCTCTGAGGTTGTGGCCCTCTGAACCTTGGTCACTGGGGTTGTGGCCTTCTGAATTTTGGTCTCTGAGGTTGTGGTGTTCTGAGCCTTAGTCCCTGGGGTTGTGGCCTTCGGACCTTGGTCTCTGAGTTTGTGGCCTTCTCAACCTTGGTCTTTGAGGTTGTGGCCTTCTGAACCTTAGTCTCTGGGGTTGTGGTCTTCTGAACCGTGGCCTGGAAGATTCCTGCCTGTCATGCTATAGTCCATCAGCTTATAACAGCTTATAAGACCCCCCGAAGTTCTTGATCCCCTAGTTTCTGTCTTTCCATAGTCAGATCTCTCAGACCATGGCTTCTTAGATCCTGACCTCCCAAATTCTGGCCTCCAGTATCCCTGGCTCCCCAGATAAGAGTCCCTTCAGACCTTAGAGAGAGAGAGAGAGAGAGAGAGAGAGAGAGAGAGAGAGAGAGAGAGAGAGAGAGAGAGAGAATCATGTTGTGTGAGCTGTGTATGTGTGTTACATATGTATATAGATCGATCTTCCTACCCACGCGGATCAAAATGTAAACACATCGTGGCTGGGAGCACGTGTGTGTGTGTGTGTGTGTGTGTGTGTGTGTGTGTGTGTGTGTGTGTGAGAGAGAGATGTTTGCGGCTTGGAGTATGGTGGTTGTTTGAGGTAGTGTGTGTTGCTCTTAATTAGCTGGAGTCTGTGGTGACGTGTGTTGCTGAAGTTTGTCAATAGATGTACGTTTTTCTTTTCTTTTCCCCCTCCTAGTGTGTGATGGTGCCAGTGGGACATCTATGACTACTTAAATGGACTTCCTATATTGTTTCTGTGAAAGAAAAAAAAAGTTATGATTGTTTTCTGTGGTGTAGAATCATCTTTGTTTTATTATGGCTGTTGTCAAGTGGATAGTCATTTACAGCTTCTGTGGTCCCAGATACGTTATTCACAGCCTGTGTGGCCCTAAGTGCGATGTTCACAGCTTCTGTGGCCATAGGCACTTCATTCACAGTTCCTGTGGCCCTAGGTACGTTAGCCACAGCTTCTGTGGCCCTAAGTACGTTATTCACAGCTTCTGTGGCCCTAGGTACGTTATTCACAGCTTCTGTGGCCCCAGGTACGTTATTCACAGCTTCTGTGGCCCTAGGCACTTCATTCACAGCTTCTGTGGCCCAGGTACGTTATTCACAGCTTCTGTGGCCCCAGGTACGTTATTCACAGCTTCTGTGGCCCCAGGTACGTTATTCACAGCTTCTGTGGCCCTAGGTACGTTATTCACAGCTTCTGTGGGCCTAGGTACGTTATTCACAGCTCCTGTGGCCCAAGGTACGTTATTCACAGCTTCTGTGGCCCAAGGTACGTTATTCACAGCTTCTGTGGCCCTAAGTGCGATATTCACAGCTTCTGTGGCCCTAGGCACTTCATTCACAGCTTCTGTGGCCCCAGGTACGTTATTCACAGCTTATGTGGCCCTAGGTACGTTATTCACAGCTCCTGTGGCCCTAGGTACGTTATTCACAGCTCCTGTGGCCCTAGGTACGTTATTCACAGCTCCTGTGGCCCTAGGTACGTTATTCACAGCTCCTGTGGCCCAAGGTACGTTCTTCACAGCTTCTGTGGCCCAAGGTACGTTATTCACAGCTTCTGTGGCCCTAGGTACGTTATTCACAGCTCCTGTGGCCCTAGGTACGTTATTCACAGCTCCTGTGGCCCTAGGTACGTTATTCACAGCTCCTGTGGCCCTAGGTACGTTATTCACAGCTTCTGTGGGCCCACGTACCTGGTCAGCTTTTCCAAGGGGGTTCAAGGGTGTTGTTCTGTGGTGATGTGCAGCATGTGTTGGGCAACACTCTCAAACGCTCACACAGCAGGGATGTTCCCAGGTCTCAGAAAGCGTCAGTAGAAATCTTTGTGAGATCTTTACCAGCTTTCTAGAAAACATGTAAACATATTCAACCACAGGTCTGTCTGAAATGCTGTTTACACACACACACACACACACACACACACACACACACACAGCCACAGAACAAAACCCACATAATCTAATATAGAATATAGCCATCCATTATATCAAGAACTAGACCTGGCATCACCCTGGGTCACCAAAAACACAACCACAGCCTCCAGAAGACTAACCACAAGCTCTTCAGACCCTAAACCATACGCCCTACCACACCCAGTAGCCATATCCTCCACCGCAGACAACAATCTTTGATAACAATGTGGAGGGTAGTTATGTTTCCCTAGACAAAACGTACAAATTTTGAGACACCAACCTACAACCACAAACTCAACACCTACAAAGTTTGAAACACAAGTCTACAACCACAAACTCGGCACCTACAAATAATGAAACACAAATCTACAAACTCGGCACCTACAAATAATGAAACACAAATCTACAAACTCGGCACCTACAAAGTTTGGAACACAAAAGTACAACCCGACACTTGATACCTAGTTAAGTAAACTTAGTGTGTTCAACTGGATCAATCTAGCTTTCCAGTTTTATCAAAAAAAAATACAAGATAATCGACTTATTTTGCGTTTTAATCCTGGATACAACAGATAATCAAGTGATTCGTTCTCTTATATACATATATACATAAACAGTAGTTTTCATTATGCGTTCGAGTACGGACAGAAAATGTAATTGATAATCATGAAATAATTTGCACCGAAGGTACTGTAGCCCAGAAAAATCATCCATGCTGGAAGACGCGTTGTACAATCTGTAATTTTATGGTTTTACGAGGAAAACCTCAGCACTGTGGTGTGAGGAGCGATCGGGGGGGCATGTTTACTGAGTTACACATGTGAGTTAAAAGTTGAACGACGAATTCCCGTTACAGAGAAACGTGCTCGACATTGTAACATAGCTATTCCTACTGTGACAGGGTTCTGGGTCACTTGTGAGTCTCGAAACGTTGGCAAGGAAACGTTTTTAACTAAGAAACCTTTTTTTTTTACTTTATTCACGCTTTCTCTTTATTTTTTTTCCAATTCAAGCTGTGTGCATGTGGTCGCTAATCCCTCGTTCGAGAAATCACAGCTCGTCCTTATGTGTGAGTTTCATGACCGTACGTAGACGACACCATGGTCAGATAATGATAACCCCCCCCCAAAGATAATGATAACATCCCCCCCAACACCCCAGCTCCCCCCCCCCCTTCCTTACCCCCCCCCCCCTCCACCAGGTGCCTTAAATAATGACCAATCGAACAAGGTTGTTTATGCTGCCTCAAACGACACTGTTCATTGTGGACGACTTGAGGGACGTCAGGCACCTCCCTCCACTCACCCCACACCTCCCCCCCCGTCACCCCTCCCCTCCCCTCTACCCCCTCCCCCCCACCCCTCTCCCCCTCCTTTCAACCGGCCGAGGATGCAAATTAGGCCGTAAAGCATAATTGTTCCTCCGAACGCCCTTGCGGTGAAGCCTCTCCCCTACTCCTCCTCCTCCTCCTCCTTTCCCCCCGCTCCTGTAACCTTCCCTTCCCCCCTCCCTGCCTTCCTCCCTCTCTTTCCCCCCTTTTCCTCCTCCTCCGCCTCCTCCTCCTCTTCCTCTTCCACCTACCCCCCCTCCCTCCCCCCGAGCCCAGCGCTTCCCATCCCATAAAACTTAATGATAATACGCAGGAGGTTGTAAAAGGTAAAGATATATGCAGCTTTTATGGACAAGTAAGCAGAGTATCCTTGCATCATTATTTCCAAACAACGACAGATTAGTGGCCAGGAGGAGCAGGAGGAGGAGGATGAGGATGATGATGACGATGATGATGACGATGATGACGATGATGATGATGATGATGATGATGGCGATGAGGATGATGACTATGATGATAATGATGTTTAGGTGGGGAGGAGAAAGGGAGAGTGGGGTGTGGAGGGAGGAAGAGAGAGAGAGAGAGAGAGAGAGAGAGAGAGAGAGAGAGAGAGAGAGAGAGAGAGAGAGAGTGGGTGAGCGTGTTGATGCCGGCACTCACGGTAGCCAGTGCCGGCAATCGTGGTGTGAGACACACACACACACCTTGTGTACGGAGAGGGAGGGAGCTCCCTGGCTGGTGAAGCCACCTGGTTGTCTCCTCTCGTTCAGTTCGTAGTCACGATGGAAGCCAGGGACTTCGGAGGTGACTCAAGTATTCCTTTAGGAAACGATTTCTTCTCGTTAAATGTTAAGTTTATGTCATTTGAGG
>NC_092243.1:7537500-7582500 GCF_036320965.1 Panulirus ornatus | reverse complement strand
TGTGTAGATTTACACTCGGCTGGTGAAGTTCCGACCACCTATTTCCCAAATCTTTGACTCGTCCCAAATTTGAATATAATTTGTATGTAGGGACTGAGAACCACCAAGTGTAATGAGATAATTGGCTCGCCAGTTAATAGGTCTGGATGTTTGGAAGGTTTTTGTTCACATATTTCTGGGTTTCGACAATCTGTGTGTGTGTGTGTGTGTGTGTGTGTGTGTGTGTGTGTGTATGTGTGTGTGTGTTTGAGAGAGAGAGAGAGAGAGAGAGAGAGAGAGAGAGAGAGAGAGAGAGAGAGAGAAGTCAGTATGATGAGGCAAGTGCGTTGAGGAACTTGAGATGGAGGAATCTCTAACAGGAATCCACACAGTCGTTTATCACTTTTTACAGAGATATTAGAGTTGTTGCAGGTCTTGATCCTTAATACAGTGGGGTAAATCTTCATTAGAAGAATTGGGACATGTATGACATATGAGCTTAAAAGGATTTGATCCTGCAGTATCGATGCTTTTCACAGAAGAGTGAGGAAGTCCAAGCTTACGTCTCGTAAACACAAGTGAGGTATTTCTATTTTTTTTAGTTTTCTCTTTCTCATGATTGTGGTAGCTGAAGCGTCTGGTTCTCATAACACCCCATCGCTAAAGAGCCTCTTTTGCTTGTGGTTGAGTAGCTCTTTTTTCCCCCCTAGTGTCAGCCGCTGTTTGTTGATGATACAGAAGGAGTGTTTCATCCTGTAGATCACGACAGTAAGAGTGCTTGATCCTCTAGATCACGACTGTCTTTTGTAGATTGTCTTCCTGGAGGTGGCACCTTCAGCGCCCTCTTTGTGAATCAACCCACGCACTTCTGGGTGAGGTACTTGTGTTTACATTCCAAGGTCTTGTGTTATCTGTCCTCCCTATGTTTGCCGTAGCTGTCCTCTAGCAGTTAATCTCGTCATAGACCATCAGGTCTTCAGTTGTCTGTCCTCCCCATGTGCTACCATCACTATCCCTCCATCAGATAACCTCGTCTGTCCCCTTATACTCTCACGTAGGAAGTGGTTAACACAAGTATTTCGGAAGAAAATGTTAATGTCTGTATCTTAAATGCTCTGAGAGCGTTCACAATTACAGATTGTCAAGCACAGTCCTCCTGACATGATGTAGATGAAGTGATCACGAAGCGATAAGATTACGAATTCCAGCAATGCGTCGTGGAAAAACAAACACATTCCACAGGAACATCTTTTTCTCCTACCTTCTTTTTTTCCTCCTCCTCCTCCTCCTTCCTCCTCGTACACCATCCGGTGCAGGTGGTTGTCTAATCCTGTCATTTGTTCATTCTGCTGTCCGTGCCTCAGATCGGGGTCACTTTCTAGGAGGAAGTAGAACCTCCAGTCAGTTGTCATGTTGGGCGTACAAAGGGGATCATTGACTAACATAGGTCTTTACCTCGCACGAAGGGGATCATAGACTATCATGGAAGGTCTTTACCTCGTACAAAGGGGATCATAGACTATCATGGAAGATCTTTACCTCGTACAAAGACATGTTTATCATATCTCGCCCACGGAGGTTTGTCTCGAGAACGGGTACGTGTGAAGACTTGTTATTCATGGGACGTCCCCGGATTAGATTATCGTGTTCGTCCAAGTGGTATATGAAGAACGAAGGTGGATGGCGTCGTTGCCAAATCCTCCTGTTGTAACCTGGGTAGGAATCACTGTTGCTGCAGGTTATATACCCTGTGTGTGTGAGAGTGACCAACACGTCTGTCACTGGCCAAGCGAAGCATACATGTCTGTCTAACTCTAACTATTTCTCTCTCTCTCTCTCTCTCTCTCTCTCTCTCTCTCTCTCTCTCTCTCTCTCTCTCTCTCTCTCTCTCTCTCTGATTTCTCGAGTGTGGCTGTTGTTATCATTACTGCAACAGGTTAAACGCCATTCATCGGGTATTGTTTTGAATGCCGCAACACACTGGGGGATCAGATGGTTTAGACACGCCTGGTGTAAACACCGTCATGAGCTGGTGGAGTAGCCCATTGCTTCCGAGACCCCTCAGCTATCAGAGGAGAGAGAGACTTCAGGCAAGCATGTCTCCTGGTTTAGTAGGGTTTTACTCCACTCGAATCGACTTCTTATGACGCAACGCACGATTAGATCAAATTAACCCCTGTTGTCCTTTTTTTGTTCCTGGTTAGGATAAGCTCACTCATTAACCTTTTTCAAGGCGATGTGTATTTCAGCTGGGATGGGGCGGGCTATCCCTTTTGCTTGTGCCATTTTGGCTAAAGATTAAGAAAAGATCATTTGCGCTTCACCAACCCACCATCGTGCCTTAGTCAAATGAATATCACAATTAATTCCACTCCATAGGTCCAGACCCAGGTAGCCAGAGATCATGTTTTGATTACCCTTCTGGGGAAATAACTGCTGGGGACAATAAGGTTCAGGAGAAGAGGAATCAGGGAGGTGATCTGTTGAGTTCTTCGAATCGCAGTGATGAATAGGATCCTTATCTGCGACATTGGATCCTTTAATGTCAGTGGAATTGAGACTGTTCGATGCCTCGATGTGTTTAAAGACGTCGTATTGTATTCTTTATTCAGCAAAGTCGTGGTGTTTTGGACTGTGATTGTACGCATAGAATTAATGTTCGTTCTTCGTATAGTATGGATTCAGGTGTGTTAACCATCATCTATCGATAGATGATAATCAATTCAGCAGTACACACGCATGTAGCACTCATGATAGAAGCCAATTTGATGATAAAGACGTCTTATCTTATCTTAAACTTTTGAATATCTAGGACCTCTTAGACGTTTTCTCCTAAGCAAGACATGGCTTCGACGGAGCGCCTCTGTCTTTCATCAATGCTTCAGGTGAACCACCTACACCACGATGATGATAACTTCAGAGTCACGCGTGATAGTCGAAGTGGCTGTGAGGAGAGTTACAGAAATAATGTCTCACCTGAGAAATAGTCAAGACATTACGTACTCTGGCTCTATCAGGTATGAGTCGTTATCCTGTGACGGTCGTGGAAGACGTCTGATATGTAAAGTAGGTGTGACCTTGGCTATCCCATGTTCTCTCATGAACTACCCTCAAGCAGATAGCCTAGTCATAGACCATTAGGTCCTGTACTCTCTGGTTTTCCCATGTATTTCGCTCTTATATTTCTTCCTCATTGTCTTGGTGGAGTTCGATAACTGGGCTACCGAGGGTCATCAGCATTTGTCTCCACCCTTAACACCACTCCGCAGACGAAGAGGATCACTACGCCAACAAATGGTTTGCAGAAAACGTCGTATTTAGAACTGTGTCTGACGAGGTTGTAAAATTCGACTGGTGACGCCATCTCGAACTGGTAAAGTCAACACTGTTGTTACATCTGCGTTGATGCCATCGCGAACACCCTGAGTGTCAGGGGGGAATGTTACGCGTGAACAATACTGCAGTGTGGTGCTCAACACAGTAGTGTGTTTCTGTAATTCCGAATGCTCCAGGTGGCATTCGTTTGCTTCAGACCCTAAACGCTCTGCTGTCGTCATGACCTTCGACAGACTTGAAGTCTTTAAGCACACGTTTCTTGGTCTCTTCTGGTGGACGCTGTGCCTCAGAATGCCCATAGAGAATTGGCCATCCAATTGCCGTCCCCACACACACATACACACACACATACACACACAGAGGCAAACCTGGAGCATTCCATGAAGGCTGTTCGCAAGCACAGTCAAGCACCCTGTGGTGCTTTCTTGTCCCCAATATCCAGCCTACAGAGCACCCCTCCAATCACCCCTCACCTGCGACAACATTTTCTCTCAGGGTTGCCCCTCGTCGCCGCTACCCACGGCCGCCCAGGACCCAAGTAAGTAAGGGCTGGGCGCTGGGTGTACATACCTGGCCGGCAGAGGCCGGTAATGAGCGGGTGATTGGCTGGGCGGGGCGGAAGGCAGTAGCAGAGCGTCGGGAACGAGGAGACCAGGTACTTACACACTCGTAACTCCACGGTCGCCTCCCTAAATATGCAGCGTATTTGCATAGGTAATTGTGAGGGATGGGGCGCAACATGCAAGCCGTTAACGGGTTACAACGCCGTTTTGTGCCAAGCCGTTTGGGGCCTTACGGGAAGGCCTGCCTTCAGATTTTGGGCTATCGAAGCTCGAGGAAGGCGGACCGACCCGGCACACCGCAGTAGCAAGGTTGGATTGAGAGATTCGGAGGCCGAAAGCTACCGGGTGCTCGCTACAGGTAGGGGCGCGCGCCACCATACTTGGCCCGTCCGTGTGGGAGATGAGCGCCGATAAGCATCTATGGGTCAGTGATATGAGGTCTTAAACAAGGGCGAAAACTGCCCGCCGTCTGTACTCATTTGTCCAGGAATATCTCCAAATGACCAGATGGTTGGAGAAGGAGGAGGAGGAGGAGCAGCAGCGGCGGCGTCGGTGGTGGGAGGAGGTTGAAGGTGGCGTCTCACTGATACATGGAGAGGGGGTTAAATGCGTACGAGGATGGTGGTTATTTCATTATCTTGACATCAATATCCCATCTTTATGACATCCCACATATGGCGGGCTGTACTAGACGTGAGGCGGATATCTCGTAGCCGGATAACCAGCACTCGACCTGGCTGGGTTTTTGCAGCCTTAAGCGATCGAGATGTAAAGGTGGTTCTGTCGTGCCTGCTCACCCAAACGAGGGTTCTAACCCTCTCTCTCTCTCGTTAAGGGGGGGAACTGCCGGCTGTTTACACGTCTGGCCACGCGGGGCGACACCGTGTTATTATAGAGATCTTAAACAAACAGTGTAAGTGAGCCGCTTTTAAGATCTGCCTCCCGAAGGGGTTTGCATCTGTGGCAGACGTCTGGGGTCCACCTGGCACCCAGGGAGAGTGTGTGTTTGTGTCCCTCGATGTTTTGCCTCGTCGTTTTCCGACCTGGACCGTCAGGTAGAGAGAGAGAGAGAGAGAGACCCAACGTGTTTTCCTTTTTCTCCTCGTTATGCAAATTGATGGTTATACATCCAAGACAACATGGACTCTTATGTCTTGTATTATCTTACTGTGTTTTTTTTTTTCTTCTTCTTTTCTTTGTATAAATCATACGACTGGACGGAAACATGTCTTTTTCCCAGTTCGTATATAATGATTTTTCTTTTTTTATTTTCAAAATAACTACACCACGGGCATCTTGGCTCAAGATGAATTTACATCTTACCCAAGTTTTCAATCATTTCTCGGTTAGAGAGGATCGATGATAAGGGGTGTGGGTTGTGGTGATCATTGTGGCAGGTTCCTTTTACTGTCTTGCTCTTAATGGTTTTGTTTATGTGATGGATGTGAGAGACTAATTCACACGTATGTAGATATCTTGTTCTGTATGGCTCTCTCTCTCTCTCTCTCTCTCTCTCTCTCTCTCTCTCTCTCTCTCTCTCTCTCTCTCTCTCTCTCTCTCTCTCTCTCTCGTACCATCCAGCGGCATCATATCAGTTACCAGTTAACCTCAAACATTTTCATTCTCTGATTACTCAAAATGTATGATACTTTCTTCCATTTTTTTCTTTTTTTTTTTTGATTGTTAACCTGTTCGTGTTCCTTCACTTTATACACCGTTGGCCATAGCTGGCCACCTCGTATAGAGTAATGGTTAACTAAGCACAATAAGAGAAAAATATTCGCGATGGGAAAAATATAAGAGAATATTGGATGTTGCCTCATGAAGATATCTGATCTGTCCCTCGACCAAATTGAGAGAAATAGACGCAAGTAAAAGCTATATCATGAGAAAACCAGAAAATTAGACTAAGATTCGGTACTCATTTTCTTCGGTTGACACAGTTACATACGCGAAGTAGAAACTTTATTCATGTTGCTCGACGAATCTGTATTCTCGATGGTATGGCCTTGCCAGAGATGGCTCACCACTCCCGATGTGACCTTATGCAGGCAGAGTCCGGTAACAAACACACACACAAACATATATATATATATATATATATATATATATATATATATATATATTTTTTTTTTTTTTTTGCCGCTGTCTCCCGCGTCTGCGAGGTAGCGTAAGGAAACAGACGAAAGAAATATATATATATATATATATATATATATATATATATATATATATATATATATATATATATATATTATATATATAAAGTGTAGATATACTAGACAGACGTAGCGTTTGAAAAGTGACGATATTTAACAGCCCCAGTATTTAAACTGGTGGTCAGAATACCCAAGAGCACTTCATTTAATGGCTTCTGTAATGAGATGGGAGTCGCTCATTAACTATGCATGGCCGGTCGCCCGTTTTCTCTCGTAAGATTTTCTCGACGACTTTACACTCGTCATATATATATATATATATATATATATATATATATATATATATATATATATATATATATATATATATATATATATATATGTGTGTGTGTGTGTGTGTGTTTTCGAACTGGAAAAGAAATGTTCATGACCAGAAATAAGTGTCATTATGCAAATATGCAGCTCATAATGTTCCCAGCTTCGTTTAAATAGCATTTAATTGATAGAGATGAGATACGACACAGGAAAAAATATTATCTGAGAAAGTTTCAAAAGAAGATCAAGAAAGGTAATTTCTCACTGAACCAAATCTCAGGAAAACGGGATAACATTTCCCCTTAAACCAGTCTATAGAAAACGAGGAATTATTTCCCGTGAGCCAGCTTACAGAACGCTAGGAAATTATTTCCTTTCTCTTCATGAAACTAAAATTTCCTGTTAGCTTCTGAGACTCCTTTCTCAGTGGTAGAGATTTTTTTCTCTTTTTCATCTAAAATTTGACTGAGAACCAATTTATGGGATGATATAGAAGATAATCTTTACATCACAAACACTCAGAAATGGAAGATCCGAATATTGACATTCTGTGGAATATTATGAAAACAAATCTATGGCAATTAGGTATGACCACGATTAATGATGAATATATCAAGTAGTATTGTTGGCCAATGGTGGTTCAACATGGCCACTTCTGGTGTGTCGCAGATGGCCATCCTCAGAATGGCCTCTGTCTGCGTGTGAGTGGACAAGTAAAGGCCACTTGGCTTCAAGGGTGACGACAGGTGCAGGTAATAGACAGTCCAGGGTAATGACGCCAACGAGGGAAGGACAAAGGTCCACAGATTGACTTTTCCAAACTCCTCACGCTCACGAAATTTAACATCAGCCATGACTCTATTGCAAGTTGTCTCGAAGTCACTGCATATACAATCGTCTAATAGGAAATGATGAGTAGGTTTATATGCGTCTATATTAGGTAACCGTACCCAAAATATAGCCTCGCTCAAATGTCACTTAAGACAAGAATTACTTGTATAAGAGAAGGAGATTTCGATGCTACAGTAGATAATGATCATTTAGATTATTAGCCCTTTTTCTATATTATTTTATTTTATAAAGGTCTCTCCTTTCTTGTTACGTTACTATGGACAGTTTTTTATTATAAAGGTCTCTCCTTTCTTGTTACGTTACTATGAACAGTTTTTTTATTATAAAGGTCTTTCCTTTCTTGTTACGTTACTATGAACAGTTTTTTTATTATAAAGGTCTCTCCTTTCTTGTTACGTTACTATGAACAGTTTTACACAACTGGTCAACGTAGGAAATGTCCGAATCAGATGCGAAATATGGAGAAAGCTCATCATCGACTTGCCGAACCATGTAAAGAAAACGTCATTTCGGACTGAACAAAAAATGGCGAATATGTATGTACATTGTGTGTGTGTGTGTGTGTGTGTGTGTGTGTGTGTGTGTGTGTGTGTGTGTGTGTGTGTTCATTTTTTCATCATCAGCTGATCTTTTCGCATTTTACATCTTTCAGAATAATTTGCACCCAGCACCACGTTCCTTGATAAAGAAATCACCAATATATATATATGTATGTATATATATGTATATATATATATATATATATATATATATATATATATATATATATATATATATATATATATATATACGTCTCTTCTATGTATATCAACTGACTGTTATATTTCTCTCTTGTGTCTCCCCTGATGATGTGATTATTACACGAAAGTGCACTTGGGAACTTTTTGTGTTTCATTTTCCCCGTGGACTCATAGGAATATATATATATATATATATATATATATATATATATATATATATATATATATATATATATATATATATATGTAACCTAATCAGCGAAGCTGTGTAACCCACATTTGATTATCATAATGAGGAACACCCGTATCTCCGTCGTCTGATAATGATATTGCTTCATTAATCATCCTAATTGTCTAATTATTGCTTTTATGGTCATTACTCATCTCGATTTTTTTGTTTTAATGAAGTTTTAAGTAAATATGAGCAACTACAGGGGGACCACTAAATTACTTAATTAGGCGAGCGGATGCAATTTTCGTGTTTCTGTTGTGAAGGAAGAGGAATAATGGACCGTAAATTTCATTTCCTTGACATCAGGTTAATCCTGTCTTGTATATTAATGATGATAAATCAGAAAATGTTCAACTGTTTTATATTAGATGTATCATTAGAAGAAAACTACTCGTGCAATATATTTTCGTCTGTGTAAGGGTTATCTGTTGGTAAGATTTAGCGAGAAAGTATTTTGTTTGATATATGATTATGTTTACTCCCCCCTGCTACTGGAAGTAGCGCAGTCTTGGGCAGAAGGAGACTTTGGAAACGGTTCTTGGGTAACGCCAAGACTCTCACACCTAAATTGGTTCAGGAATTGATCATAGAGAAAATGTATAGTTGGTTATGCAGTTAAATGATTTCTTTTATGAGGCTTTCTATCTTCGAGGTTCCACTCCACGCGTGAGCAGGGTATGGTGGACACCCTCGAGGTGAAAGTAACTTCGACGACGTTTTACTCTTTTCACTCAGCTTACGAATATCCTCCCATCAGTTAAGGAGCCAAATCGCAGATTAGTAAAAACTCAAGAAACATTCTAACGCGGGAAAGAGAGAGAGTGATAAACATAGCTCACGATAATGCGAACGGGAACAACGATAAATCCTGCTTGTGTCAAAGAGTCCCTTGTTACATATCCGTTATACAGTAACTTCCATATGTATATATATATATATATATATATATATATATATATATATATATATATATATATATATATATATATGTGTATATTGTCTATTCAAAATATCATCAGTATCACCAGCGGTTTAAAACAAATATATGATCAGTTTGTTGTGATTTAAGACCAAAAAGAAAGTAAATATTTGAGATAACTCGCATCAGTTGACGACTTTAGGAAAACACGTGAGGTCAACACAGATATTAAATGTTGACTGTAGTGTTAGTGGGAATCAAAACTAGACAGATGTAGCATCGGCAGAAGTATAAAATTCACAGAAATTAAAAGAGATGATAGAATGGAGCGATTAAGAAAAAGATACGAAAACAGATGAAAAGTCTACTTCAAGAATGACTAGAAATTCAGAGAAATAGGAAGGTCAGTGATAAACAACAGTACTGATAATGGAATATACGATAACCAACCATATCCATAACAATTAACGTAAGACAATAATCAACAAAAGTAACAGTAGTAAAAAAAAACAAAAACCAGCAGACTATAGCGGGTGTGACGGTAGCTAAACAATAGCGGGGTCCCGATGCTCACCTTGATGGAGCTATCCATTCACCGGGGAGTTGGGGTAGTCCCTATACAACTACCTAATGACTTCATTATCACCTTGTCGCTCCTGGGTAGTTTGTTACTGATGGTTCGTCCCCTACTACTACTACCACCACCACTATTACACCTACCACCACTAGATTACCATGCGCTTGGTTCTCACTCCTAGACTACAATTTCGATACTAAATTCATACTACTACTACTACTACCACTACTACTACTACTACTTCTACTACTAAAGATAATACTTCCACTAACTTCTACTTCTGATACTATTAATACTACTACTGCTACTACTACTACTAGTACTACTACTACTTCTACTACTAAAGATAATACTTCCACTAACTTCTACTACTGATACTATTAATACTACTACTACTACTACTACTACTACTACTACTACTACCACTACTACTACTACTACTTCTACTACTAAAGATAATACTTCCACTAACTTCTACTACTGATACTATTAATACTACTACTGCTACTACTACTACTACTACTACTACTACTACTACTACTACAGTAACTACTATTACTACTTCTACTTTACCACACACACACACTCACGTACCAAGCCACCACTACCACAACACTGGCGGGAACACTGGTAGACGTGACCTACCACAAAGAATGATCTTGTACCGCTACCTAGTTTATCATGTTTCTTGGGTTTTTTTTTTTCGGTCCCGCCGTTACACTAGCGCTACCCAGTCACCCAGGTGTAACGTGTAACACTCGCCACGGTATGTGTGACGCTATATAAATGCTGAGTGTGTGTTTGTGAGTGTGTGTGTGTGTGTGTTTCCTCCTGCAGCTGATTGCCACTGGTGTGTTACGGGGGAAAAGTGTTTTACACTCGTGTTGCCGCGTCTCTTAACCTTGTACATAGACCATGTCTTCGCTTCATGATTGCATACACACACACACACACACACACACACATACACTTGCTTGCACCAGGTACCCAGCCCGAAAAAGGTGAGGATGAACAGCTGGGTTGGCTGTGATTCGGATGTCCCCTCAGAGATTCGAACCTGGGCTCATTATGTTGTTGTTATGGGTGTGTGTGTGTGTATGCCTTGGGGATGGATGACACTCGAGTGTTGCTACTGACGAATTTGGTGAATTTCATAATACCAACCATTTTGCCGGTCCTTGTTGGATGACGAGGCATCGACGAACACCACTGCAAGCACCCACTCATAGTGTCTTCGGTGATGTCACTGCCAACGACTCTGCCAACACTGCCTTTAAAGACAAGACTTTCGCATTTGGTTGTGGATCTGTGTTTTTTCGTCTTTCATCTTCAGCGTTTTGGGCAACACTTTTATTAATGTCATTGGCTGAAGAAGCATCTTTAAGCAACACAGATCTTGAAGGTAATAAGCACTGTTGGCAGGGATGTCGCCAAAATTTGCGTTCAGCACTAGTGCCAACATTTGTCACGACGACTGCCATTAGCTGCTACTGCCCACAACCTCTGCTGGCAACACCTGCCAACAACAGTAACTATAAATCCTCCAACATCATCAGTAGTGAGCAATTGTTTGAAACATCCTGACAACACAAGCGCGACATCCATCCATCCTGCCACCACTGCCAGCCACCATTCATTATCACCAGCACACGAGTGCCACCACAGGCATTGACTTCGCCTACACCCTGACTACTGTATCCCCAGTTATTACTAATGTAGAGTCTCTCTCTCTCTCTCTCTCTCTCTCTCTCTCTCTCTCTCTCTCTCTCTCTCTCTCTCTCTCTCTCTCTCTCTCTCTCTCACTCCTCCCGGCCACCAGCAGAGAGGAGTAGGAAGTGATTTTCACGCTTCTCGCATGTCTCCCGCGTGTGTTGTGCGTCCTCCTGCACGCTCCACGAGATTGCAAAATCGACTCTCCCTTGGTTTTTTTTTTTATATGTACATAAATGTGAGGAAAAACAGAGTCGTACATCCTCCCCCTGCTGTGTTATATCTGTCTTCCCCAGTGGCTGTGTTATATCTGTCTTCCCCAGTGGCTGTGTTATATCTGTCTTCCTCAGTGGCTGTGTTATATCTGTCTTCCCGAGTGGCTGTGTTATATCTGTCTTCCCCAGTGGCTGTGTTATTTCTGTCTTCCCCAGTGGCTGTGTTATATCTGTCTTCCCCAGTGGCTGTGTTATACCTGTCTTCCTCAGTGGCTGTGTTATTTCTGTCTTCCTCAGTGGCTGTGTTATACCTGTCTTCCTCAGTGGCTGTGTTATATCTGTCTTCCTCAGTGGCTGTGTCATATGCAATCTACCCCGCCGCCCACGCCCCCCATTTTCCATGCTGTTAAGTATTTTTCCAAGTTAATAACTCATAAAATGATCAAAGCTTTCTTGATATTTTTTTCTTCATTTTTTCTTAAACTTGAAGACATCTGTTATCATGATGTTTACGTTGAATGACTCAAATCGTCTTTAGCCATCATGTCTCGTAGTTAGAGTCTTACCACAGAGACCATCGTCCTTCGCGTCGTAGCAGACCTTGATGGCCAGAGCGTAGCATTATAATCACTCGCGAAAGAAACAGTTCAGCTGACGATTTACAGACGTTTGTACCAAGTTGAAATATATATCAACTTATTTTCGCAATGGGTTTAGATTTGTTTTTCCTTCATACTGAGTATATTAATGTATCAGGAAATAGAAAAGAATGGAAAAAGATTGAAAATTCTTTTTTACAAGTGTTAGGGTGTGTGTGTGTGTGTGTGTGTGTGTGTGTGTGTGTGTGTGTGTGTGTGTGATAGAGTGAACTGGAACGATGTGGTATACTGGGGTCGACGTGCTGTCACTGGAATGAACCAGAGCATGTGAAGTGCCCGGGGTAAACCATAGAAAGGTCTGTGGGGGACTGGTCATGGATAGGGAGCTGTGGTTTCGGTGCATTACACATGACAGCTAGAGAATGCATGTGAGCGGATGTGGCCTTTCTTCGTCTGTTTTTGGCGCTATTTTGCTAACGCGGGTTGTTATTCCATGTGTGGCGAGGTGGCGATGGGAACAAATAAAGGCAGACAGTATGAATTATGTACATGTGTATATGTGTATATGTCTGTGTGTGTATAAATATGTGTACATTGAGATGTATAGGTATGTATATTTGCGTGTATGGACGTGTATGTATGTACATGTGTATGTGGGCGGGTAGGGCCATTCTTTCGTCTGTTTCCTTGCGCTACCTCGCTAACGCGGGAGACAGCGACAAAGCAAAATAGAATAGTAATAATATATATATATATATATATATATATATATATATATATATATATATATATATATATATATATATATATCATAACTTAGTTTGAAGAGAAAGAAAATGCTGAGTTAGAGTAAGAAACTACAGGTCTAACAGGAATTAAATTAAAAATCCTTCTGGGACTACGAATGGGGTCGTTACGCTGCTGAGAATGAGGTCGTCATGGTGCTCAGATTGGGGTCGTCATGGTTCTGAGAATGAGGATCGTTAGGGTGCCTCAGATTGAAGTAGTTAATGACCTTTTAGAGCGAGCCTCGGGTAAGCCAAACTGCTTTAGTGAATTAACGCCATTCGTTATACCCAATCGTCATAAGCTTTTACACTACAGCTATTTAGTTTATAGAATCGTCATTACAGATCTTCAAAATGACCTCTTTAATTACTGAATGGTTCAGATGAGAAGAATTCGATCGTCAGAGTATATTAAGGGTTCGATACCCTTTTTCACTTCAGCTCGCAAACGACCTCGAAGGAGCCTATTTTTGGGAAGCGAAATGGTTTCTAGAGTTGGTTCGAGTCTCCGTCAGTTCTTATGTGAACCCAAGAGAGCAGCTGAGGAAGGAAAGAATGTCTTCCGTTTAGCACGACATCAGAAGAAACAGGAAGCCTCTTAATGCATCTGTTAGCAAACTTTTAAAGCAAGCCCGTGAATGTTCCACATCCTCTCCTCCTGAATATATGTATATATATATATATATATATATATATATTGTATATATATGAAAAGATTTTGTACATTTTCACTGTGGAAGCGCAATAGTTTCATGGTCTGGTGCCCTGTATTAACAGATGGTGCGAGACATTTACGAAGGAAATGAAGCATGGATCATTAATATCTTATGAAGATGAATAAGAGGAAAACTGCAAGAATGAAAAGAAAAATGAGAAGAAAGAATATCAGAAGATGGAATTAAATCGAAAAGGCAAATCGTGAGGTGTAACAGCAAAAGCTGCAGCAGAATTTGAAGCAGCGGCCTATCACCAGGAACAGCAGTTTGCAGGGACAAGGAACAGCGGCGAGGCAGCGGCGAGGCAGCGGCGGAGCAGCAGCTCCTGCAGCAGCAGCAGCATTAGCAGCAGCAGAAGGATCCCCTACACAGAAGCCAGTAAGCCAATTACTGAAGCTGACGTTAACTTATGGAGTGGTCACACCCAGGGAGTGAGCCAGGGCGAATGGACTGTGTCCCGACCACCGAACTCATCTATCTGGCGCAGCTGGTACGGAGGAACCCACCTAATTACAGATCCTTGCAGTCTACTGATAGATACAAATTCCTGTAAAAAGAGAGAGATTGAGAGAGAGAGAGAGAGAGAGAGAGAGAGAGAGAGAGAGAGAGAGAGAGAGAGAGAGTGAATTTATATTGAAGAGTACTATAATGATGGAGCAATGTCGCCCTTAATGGATTAGTGTATAGGAGAGTTTATAGTCTGCATTCACGGACTTTTCATTACTCGCAGGCGTTATTCCACAAGAGATTGAGCTCTGCGAGTCCCGTTCCTAAGGAGCGGTTCTCCTTCTCGTCGGTTTTTCAGCACATATCCTAGCTAATGAAGACAAAGCCGACGGGATTTCACACCGAGATTATTCAGCTGTGAAGGCAATAATGGAGTCATTTAAACGTTGTCAAACATAATGTAACGCTACAATGGATGTAGATTGGTGTTTGAGGGACCTATAGCCGCCGATAATTGAGAGAGCCTTAATGGTAATTAGTTTAGGATTGGCCAAAGCGATGGAGGGTGTGAGTGTGTGTGTGTGTGTGAGATGGCGCGGCTCGGGCATGCTGCTATGCTGTCTTCTGCCGTACCCAGACTGGCTTTTACCGTCCACTCTGGTTAGATCAGCTGCTGTGCTCTACCCTCTTACTATCCCTTTGTCGGATAGCCCATACATAGCCAGCTGGGTGGACTGGCTAGTATGGGTCACGCCCCCCCCACCAAACCTTCTCAAGCAAGACTAACCATACAGTACTCCGTCCTCCCTGTCGATGGTAACTATGCTCCACCTTCCGTGCTATTTGGGCTAGTTTGACTCTCCCTTGCCTCCTCAATAGCCAACCGGACCAGCTATCCTCGTTTCTGGTAAGGGTTGTAGTACTGCTATCCTGAAAAGAGGTCTCCGTATCATAACACGTACCTTCTTCCGTGTCATGATTTGCGACCTCCTCGAAGCTCCGAGCGAACTCGTTAAACTGCCCCCCCTCACTTCTTGACCGGACTCGCTAAATACCGATCCTTCATCCGGATTCGTTAGAGCGCAAACCAAACCGGACTGTGTCTGTCCTCCCTTCCTCCCTCCCTCCCTCTTTGCTCAACCAGTGAAATCGTCGTCCCACAAACTCACCTGGAATCTCTGCTCTGCTCTGCTCCTACTTCCGCGCTTTTTGTATGTGCTCACGCCACCTCCACCCAGCCATACGGTAGCGTGCGTCCGCCGGAGTCGCCGCTACACCGCTCTCTCGTCAAAGTTCTGACTGTTACCATCCGAACTCCTTTCGCCACATCCGTCAGTGGACGCGCCACGGAGTCGCTCAAGACGCCTTCGAATTAATCGCTCCGATAGCTGGAGTACTAATCAAATGGATGTATGTTTAGTCCTGATGATATCTAATTTCCATTCATAAGTATGAAATTCCAGTGTCTGGGACGTTATTCATGTCCGTAAAGTATTTGTTTCGACGTGTTTTAAGTGAGCTGACTTTCCTTTGGCCTTGATGTTACTTCCTGTACAGTGCTGGTCGGACTGACTGATGGACGTGGTGCGCGAAGGTGCAAGAGAACGTCGGTTCATAGGCAGGACTCGCTAAAGATCCGCTTACACACGCCGGATGGTCTTCGCTTACCCTGGCTCAACCGGATCCGGTGATCGAGGCTGTGCAGCATCGTGGCTCGCTAAAGCCCCATTGATTTCCACCGATTAATGAATTTTCCTTGGCGTAACCGAGGCGAGTGTGCGGCCATCGGCCACCGTCTGTGTGGCGACTGAATTCCCGATGGCATCGCCCGATACCTGGTCTTCTGTGGCGACCCAACCAGGGTGAGGAATAGATATGACTATTTGATCTTCTTTCATCGAGCGTAAGACTGAAAAGGAATATCTTCAGCCTTGACTTTGTCTTTTGAAATGAAGCGACCTTCGGTATGATGTCTTCTCCCGTTGTCCCGTCGGTCACGGACGAAGAGACGTCCAGGGTCGTCGAAGAACTTCCCACGCCAAAGGCGTCCATCCTTTCCCCCGCTACTGATTGTAGGCTGACACTCCATTCATCTGCCGTTTATTCACTGCTGTGTGAAGATTATGAATGCCTACCAAGGGAATCGGTGCCACTCGCGGTTATTCATTATGACATGCACTGTAGCTGATGGTGATGAATGATGAGGTATCAGTAAAGTATAGAATGTTTACGTCAGTAAACTGACTGTTCTTTTACACTGTAGATGTAAACACACACACACACACACACACACACACACGCGCGCGCGCGCGCGCGCACGCTCACTGTGTGTGTAGCCACTCAGAACGAGATCACAACCAGAAGTTGAGTCCCAGTTGTAGTTATACCAGTTGTAGTTGGCTGAGGGGGAGAGAAATATATCAAGCAATTATGCAAGGAAGTTTACTAGCGGGTCCAGCCGTCAGAGAAAATCTACATGAAATATGAAGGAAATATGAACTTGTGTAGCTGAGGTTCGCATTATTGCAGTTGCTGTGGTGTGTGTGTGTGTGTGTGTGTGTGTGTGTGTGTGTGTGCGGTTACGCGAGGGAAAGAAATAGATTTAGTTATGGAAAAGTTAAGAGGAGATAATGAAGATATATCATGCGCCAGAATGTGTCAAAGTTAATATCTTCGAAATTACTTTTTTGTTGAATAATCGCTTCTTCCACCAAACCTACTTGTCCTTGGGGACGGCCTTTCAGAAGTCGAGAAGCTGGTATTCCTATTACAACGCTATGAATGACGACCGTATGACCTTCAGGTCTGATTATAGAAATAGTTCCAGGCCCAGATGAAGGACGGGTCGATAGCTTCTCTCTCTCTCTCTCTCTCTCTCTCTCTCTCTCTCTCTCTCTCTCTCTCTCTCTCTCTCTCTCTCTCTCTGCTGGAAGCCACTGGAACACGATGGCCTCTCACCACATGATAGTCCGTCCAGCATCAGTGTCTCTGGCATAAACCCAAAGTCCGTCCAGCGTCAGTGTCTCTGGCATAAACCCAATCGAGATCATTGCACCACCGTCACCTCACCTCAGTGGGGGGGGAAACGCAACACCCTGACAGGCCTCAAGAGTTACCACTGCAATGCTGTCATCGCCTCCACACACCTGTATGAGCAGCGCCGCCACACGCCTGTATGAGCAGCGCCGCCACACGCCTGTATGAGCAGCGCTATAGCAGATATTGGCACCTGTGGAGCAAGAGGGAAAAAAATTAATGAAAAAAAATGACGCAGTGAATGTGAAAAAGGACTTACGTTTCGTGAATAAAAAGGGAACATGAACAATGAAGGACGCGTGTGTGAACAGATGGACACACGCATGAACCAAGAAGAACACAGGAATGAACAAAGGACGCAATGCTTGAACATAGGGAGACACACACACGCACGTACGTACACAAAAGCAAGAAGCAAGAAGGGCGTATGCTTATTTGACGAAGAATAATACAAAGAAAATAGAATTAGAATGTTCTCACTCGAAGTCAATAATCATACCTAAACAAAGTGTGGTATACATTGAGCATAGTCAAGCATAACTTGAGCATAGTATAACCCATAGTATAACCCCTCATACCCAAAGCATATCTAACTATAACCTGAACATAGTCCAGCATAACCTAGGCACGTTCTAGTGTAACTTGCGCATGAGGTATTATAATCTAGATACATTCTAGGATGACTTGAGCTTCGGCTAGCATACGTAGATAAGAGATTATACCTTGAGCATAGTATAACCTAGTATAGTGAGGTATAACTTGGCCAAAGTCTAATAGAACGTGAGCAATGAATAGACTCTAGTACAAACCTAAGAATGATCTAGTATAACATGAACGTTATCATGTATAACAATAACAACAACACTAGCATAACCTAAGCCTGGTCGAGTATAACGGAAGCATAGAACATCATGATATAAACATATCATGATATAACATGACTGTCTCATGAGCGAGTGAAGATTACCGCGAGAATCAACACAAATGGCACGAATACGAAGCCAAAAAAAAAAAAAAAAGAAATTGATCCATAAATCTTCATAGAACATAATAGAAAATCGAACAAAAGGGAACTAGAACAGACAATGAAAACACACACACACACACACATACACACGAGAAATGAATCTCGTACAACCTTGGCATCAGTAAATGGGATACATTCTTTATGAGTCAGATAAACGGAACGAGGAAGAGAGAGACGACGACGACGACGAAGAAGAAAAAGATAAAGAAAAAACAAACCACACCCGCAGGTACCCGAGTGAGTCAGTGGTGGCAGAGGACCATATAATATACATTGCTGGCTGGACTTTCGTGTCTGGAGGTACGAAACATTGTCGCACCTTCTTCACGACGGTGTATTATCAGATCCGTGTGTGTGTGAGAGAGAGAGAGAGAGAGAGAGAGAGAGAGAGAGAGAGAGAGAGAGAGAGAGAGATGATAGAAAGATGTGTTTCACATGAGGTGTGTGAGAGGTGATAGAAAGATGTGTTTCGCATGAGGTGTGTGTGTGTGTGTGTGTGTGTGTGTGTGTGTGTGTGCGTGTCAGATGGGGGTGGGGGGAGGAGACTGGTAGACGAGCATAGGTCAAGGAGGTGATAGATTGAGGTGCAATTTCATGATTTATTTGCGTGAGAAAAGACACTTAGAACATAAAGCATTGTCTTTGCCCTACTCGCTACGATCTTTGTGTCAAGTTGTTGTTCCATCCACGCCTTTTTTAAGTGATCAACAACCCCCCACAAAATAAAAAAGGCCCTCCCCCCCAAAAAAAAGGCTGATGAAATGATTCGTTAAGGTAGCCACTAGAAATGGCAGGGTTCATGTTATCCATACGTCTGTATACGCTCAGTAGTTGACTGTGGAGAGGATAGATAGTCGCACGTCAGTTCCAGGGTTTCTCTTGCCTGGAAAGGCAGTTCTCCTGGAGCTCTGAGGTTGCTCTTCCTACCTCACGACTGAGGTAAATACAGACGTTTGGTGAGGCACAAGGCCAGGCTCTGAGCAACGTGTCACGTTTTCTTTAATTTTCCTGTTTGATTTCTAAAAGATTCTTTCTTTCTTTTATTTTTCGTAAATGAAGACGGCAAGTTAATCACGACCCGGTGATAGCCTCACAAACTTGTGGTGAGAGGGAATGTCTTCACCAGGTTTCACAGGTGAGGCGTCACCTTATGAAAACGAGAGATCGGAGAAGATGAAACGAGACGGCTTCCATCTGTGCCAGTGGATGAAACTCTGTTCTATGCAGTTGTAACTCATAACTCGTCTCCTGGTGGTTCATTGAAGGATTTGAATATCTTCGACTCAACACCATCGAAGGGAAGATCAGCATTTTATGAAAGCTTAACGAGAGGATGATGTTAAACCCTGCAACTGAACCCTGCAGTTTTATTGTCGAGTTGCGAACACGGGTACTCAGATAGATTTAGGGCTACGTTGTACTTCATTTCTCGTCTATCTGCTGAGAAAATAACCACAAAGCAACAGTAATAAATGCGTACTGGCGAACGTTTAACCGAACAAGACATACAGAGCCTCAGATGTTGAAATCGGAAGCCCATCAGTAAGAAAAAGACTCCAGATCGACAACCCATCAGACAAATAAAGGGTTTTAACATCGTCGACCCATCGGAAGAAGGAAATCAGCATCTTCAGCCCATCAGGTGAAAGAACTCGAGGTCGCCAGCCCATCAGGTAAAAGAACTCGAGATCGCCAGCCCATCAGGTAAAAGAACTCGAGGTCGCCAGCCCATCAGAAAAAAAAAGGACTCTTCATCGTCAGCCCCCAAGAAGAAGGAACTCAGGGTCTTCAACCCATCATAAGAGAGAACACAAGATCTACATCCTATCAGTACACAGGTGTACACTAGGGGGAGGAAGAGGAAGATCACTAAGGGATGAAGTTCAAGATCACCACGAGACGAATCTGGATCACTACATCCATCACCAGACATGACTCCAGATCACTACCCCATCACCGGGACTCATTACCATCACCTCCTCGTCACCCAGTAAAGCACCTTTTAGCAAACCCGTCACCAGAGGGGACCTCAGATCGCCATCGAATCAAGACAAAGAACTCGGCCATCACCAGTCCATCACACACACGTCGGAGACCTCCAAGATTGCCTGCCACCACCACCACCAGCGCCCGTCATGACAAAGGACTCGAAAATCACCAGGTCATTATGAGACGCTGTGTCGGGACTTCCTGTGGTGTGGTCTTTGAGGAGGTAAATACCTGGGAGCATTTCCTGTTGGTGTGTCGTCTCTTCTGCCCAGCGACCACCACCACCACCCGGCGGAGGACCAGTCCAAGCCCTCGAGGACAATCTCAGGAGATTGCGTATGATTATTTCTCCTCTTTTTTCCCCCTCCTCCGCTGATAATTACGTGTTCTCACTTTGTTAAGGCCAACCTCCTCCTCCTCCTCCTCCTCCTCCTCCTCTTCCTTCTCCTCCTCCTCCTCGTATCACGTTGGTGTCTCTGTTTTTTTTCCTCCCCCTTCCAAAATGAAAGCCGTTTTTTCTTTCTTTCTCTCTACCCTCATGGTCCAGAAGTGAGCGAAGGGAAGACGCGTAGATACCAGCACTGAGGACAACACTTAACAAAGGTGGGGTGAGGGGGGGTGTGGGGGGGAAACATGTCGTGTTTAAGACAACAACCGTTTTTCACACTTAACAGTCGGGTAAATCATGGGGTTTCTGACCATCTCTAGCGCGAGGGGGGACTGATTGGCCACGCCACTAATGACACCCCCCATCTAAAACAGCGATACTTTTGTATCCTCCCATTTTCAAATATATTTGACCCATCTTTATATATACATATATATATATATATATATATATATATATATATATATCTTTTATTCTACTCATACATTATGTCTTCGATTATAAAGATAAGGAGTATACCTTAGTCGCTCTCGAGGGCCTGGGTGATCAGGGACATAACAGGGAAGGTGGAGGTGATTGGGGTGGGAGGGGTGATGACAGCAAGATATGTAAAAAAGATAAGGAAGCAAGACCCTACCCTGTGGCATCCAACTCTACTCTTTCGGCCTGGGGATAATTACAGCCCGCTACAATATCCCGGTACGTCACACACACACACACACACACACACACACACACACACACACACACACACACACACACACTCATATCCCAGATGAAGCCGACATCTGCGGCCACCTCACCTGGGACACACTTGGGTGTGTGTGTGTGTGTGTGTGTGTGTGTGAGTTAATGTATGGGTGCGTGTTTCATGTGGTGAAATTTATAAGTTTGTAGATCTTTCTCTGCTCACAGTTGAAATATGTACAGAGCTCAGGTACTGGTGGGGGGTGGGGGGTGTCAGTTTTCGTTGACATCTATCTATCTATATCTGTCTATCTATCTATCTATCTATCTGTGGGCTAATCTTTGTGGGCTACATGTGTTTAACGCTCGTGATTTTTATTTGTGTGTTGCGGGGGAGTTTCACGCCAGTGATTCTCTGTCACCCTTTGTATATATGCCATTCCTTAACTTTATGTATACACATTCATATATACACACATACACCGCCAGTTCCCGCCTGGTTTTCATCCATAGACCAGCCCTAAAGGAGTGGATGAACAGCTGGGTTGGCTGTGAGTCGGCTGCCCCATCCGAGACTCGAACCCACATCCGTTAGACTGGTGTTTGTCAGCTCCAGTATATGTACGTTATCGTCTCAGATTTTTGTCTGGGCTTACGAATGAGAGGGAAGCACTTACGTCTGTGAAATTACCGATGTTATAAAGTTAATTGGTTGGTCATTACTGTTTTAGGCCTATTAACTCCCTTGGCCATTAAGACCGTAAACATCATTTAGTGAGCATCAATCAGAAAAGATTGAACGTCTGAGTTTAAAAAAGTAATTCCTAAATCATTGTATAAATTACTTGAAATTTGACATGGATGGGGGTAGGATTATATTCACACAATGGATTTCTGAAATTTGGTCAGTTTATGAAATACTCATCTGGAATCAGTTTAAAAGTTTAACTATACACAAAGCGAAAGATGAAGCGATTCAGTGATACCCTGAAAGTGATATGAAATATCCAACATATTGTTGTTGATCACAAAGTGTGACATGATATCTCTACTTTTTTACGTCATCTCATCTGACCATATCATCATAAAACATATTAAGCCATCTTCAGACATCTATACAAAAAAACAAAAAAAATATTGATGATATCCCATCAACAAGAGAATTGAGTCTGTCTTGGGCCTCAGAAATATGGTCGAAACCTGATATTTCAAAACATGTTTTTTATTTTCATGACATTATGGGCCAAATATCGTTTATCCAACACATCATTATGGGTACATAAAGCCATCTTGATGGCATATGTGTCCTTAAGGGATAGTATCGCAAACACTTCCCTACATTGCAGGTACAAGGCTGCATTAGGGACAACACCAGCTAGCTGTTGAAGTCATCGCCCACATCCCCATACACACTCAGTTCAAGGCTTGTGTCAGTGACACCAGCAACAGATATCACTGCCCACATCCCCATAAACCCAGCCTCTCCCTCTCTCTCTCTCTCTCTCTCTCTCTCTCTCTCTCTCTCTCTCTCTCTCTCTCTGTCGTGCATGCCATTCGTCTGGAGGATAGCAGTCACTGTAGACTCCTGAGTTTCATCATGGTGAGGTAATTCCCTCGATATCTCTTATTCATTTAGGTAGTGAACCACCTGGAGATAAGGTTAATCATACGGACCCAGCCAACCACACTAAGGATATCAGATGACACAGTATCATCCGCTCAAAAGAATGAAAAGCATTTCAGAGCATCCCTGTACATAGCATGTCGTCTTAATTCATACTTCACACACACACACACACACACACACACACACACACACACAGAGGCCTCCTTACCACACGAGTCCATGGTAAACCAAGTACACTGAGGCGGGCTCCTTTCATGGCCCCGGATTATCGCCACTCTACAACACTAGACTGGACAAACACAATACAACACGCGCCAAGTCCCTTCTCAGCGACTTCACCCTCTCATTTACCTGTTAACTGGCAAACGTTCAAGGTGGCCGATAGAGACTGATACCCCATACGCTGTAATTTTCCTCCAGTTGGGTAGATTGACCGGCGCAATTAGTGCTATACCTTCCAGGAAAGAGGTCTGGCAGGGGCTGTCTCCTAGGGTGGGTTCTGTCCCGTGATAAGTGTAAGCGTTGTCGTGGCGATGGTCGTGGAGGGACGGAGGGAGGAGGAGGAGGAGGAGGACCCCCAGCATTATTATTGTGGACTCTTGCCGTAAACACGTCGTCCCTGATCACTACCTGCGGGACGTTTGAGATCTCTCATATATCACACGGGCCGGGAGGAGGAGGGACGATGGTGATCTTGGAGCGCCGGGAGGAGGAGGGACGATGGTGATCTTGGAGAGCCGGGAGGAGGAGGGACGATGGTGATCTTGGAGAGCCGGGAGGAGGAGGGACGATGGTGATCTTGGAGAGCCGGGAGGAGGAGGGACGATGATGATCTTGGAGGCCGGGAGGAGGAGGGACGATGGTGATCTTGGAGGCCGGGAGGAGGAGGGACGATGGTGATCTTGGAGGCCGGGAGGAGGAGGGGGCCACCGTTGATGATCTTGGGAGGTAAGAGGGAGGCAGAGAAGGTGATGATCTCAGAGAGAACCAGGAAAGTGGGAGAGAGGGACAAGTGTCGTGAGTGATCAAGAGGGAAGTGGAAGAAAGGATATGAATATGCGAGAACTGTAAGAAAAGATTATGAGGAGCAGCGAGAGGATCATTGGAATGATAAGAGAGGGAGGTGATGCTGATGATGTCGGAAGACTGAAATACGATAGGGAATTAATGATAGACGAAAAGTGGAAGGAAGGATGAGGAATAGGAATTAGAACTAAAGATAAGAACAGGAAAGGATGGTCATACGGAGATAAAGGGACAAGGGAACAGGGAAGATTTAACATGGAAAAAAGAGCAGTGTTGAAGGATAATGAGATGAAAACGGAGAGGTGTGAGTCACTGGGGATAAAGTGGGAGTAGAGAGAGGAAGGAAGAATCGGAGGACTGAGGAATGGGAGGGATACGTAGGGGAATCAGTATAAGGGAGAAAAGAGGAAGGAGTTAGGAGAAGGGAGGAAGAATTGGTAGGTTTTAAGACGGTCACCACCAGTTATGCAGCGATGCAGACTGGTCACTGTGTTTGGTCTGGACCACACACACACACACACACACACACACACACACACACACACACACACGGTGCATATGATACAAGTTTAAGAGATGAGGCAACACATGTGTCAAACTTTCTCCCCTTAAAACAAAATTATCACAAAAAATAATTCCATTTTCATACATACTGAAGATTTCGAATATCAAAATGATTGTGTTAGTCATTTGATACGACCTATACCTGAAATTACCCGAGTGTGGGGCACCAAAGAAACAAGAGCGAATCCTAACTTATGTTAGTTTTGAATTACTAAAGTCGACATGAACAGCTGTGAATGTTTTCAGTGAGATTAAGAGATTCAGTGGATTTAGATATTCGTTTTTCACCGAATCACAATTCACTGAATATCTTTGAATCTGGGGATCCTATTTTCGAACAGAATCATCAGTCAGAGGCATTGCCTCTTCTGGCGCTTAACATAGAACAGAGACACTGGCTTATCTTGGTAACATGTTTACATGTGGTGAAGTGTATTGATGGTGTCATCACAGCTTGTTGGAATCATTGGCAGATGGTGCTCATGATAGGCAGTGGAATGAGCCAGATAAATCTGTGCACAGGTGGTGATTGTGAGACTCAGGTGGCTCTATATGCAGGTGGTAGGATTAGCGTTATAATCCGAAGTAGCGATTGGTGATCGTAAAGAGTCAGGTGATGATTATTACAGATGGTGAGTGTGGCCATGTAAATCTAGTTACAGGTGGTGTTTGTCGCTGTCAGATGGTTGATTATGACAGGTCATGGACCTGATATCCACAGGTGGTTCGAACTTTAGATTGTTAATGATATAACTAGACAACCATAGGCTGTTAGTGTGGTACTTAGGTGGTGCTAATTGCTGGTAACGGGTTTAAAAGCCATAGGTGATCGAGACCTCAGGTATTTCAAAAGATACGTGATGCTAATTCTAACTAATGAATATATTTGTATATCTTTAGTATGACCGCCAGTCACGTACAAAAGGCCTCTTCAAGTTCATAAGTCTTAAATGAAGCATGAAGAGGCTTTAAAAAAAGAATTGAGATCGAAAAATAAAGCGAGAAAAGAAGAAATGTTAATCTAAGGGTCGTGATAAAACTGACACTTGTCAAGGGATCTGAGAGCCAGTTAGAACTGGCCACACAGCTTCGAAGCCAGAGGGAGTTACGGAGGGAAACAAGATGACTAGAAGGTTCCTTTTCACCACCGCGTTCCTCTCGTATCCGCCAACTTTTTCACAACTCTGGACCCTTTGCAACTTTTCGCCGCCCCCCATATATCATCGCGGTTAAGATTTATCGTCTATTGTTTACTCCCAGTAATCTATTACCCGGACCACTTTCTTAAAACAGTTTCTCTCTCTCTCTCTCTCTCTCTCTCTCTCTCTCTCTCTCTCTCTCTCTCTCTCTCTCTCTCTCTCTCTCTCTCTCTGACCCATCGATCAGGGAGGTGTACTACACGTACATCACGGTCGTGTATCGGTAAGGTAAGCGACGGCCCATCAGTAGCCGTCAAGTTTCACTCCTTTGGCCTGAGTAGCCGTGTCTTTCCCTTCTTCCGCCTCTGTCATACGTGTGTTGCTGGCATTCAGTCCACAGACACATGCAGCGTCTTCATCTCACACCGAACACTGGGACGACGACACGTAATTCCACACGAATCGCTCCACGTAACTCAATACGGCGAGGGATGCCCTCTATAGCCCAGCCTTATGGCAAAAAAAAAAAAAAATATAGTCGTAAAAACTCGTGAGTTCGTAAGTACTCATACACACACACACACACACACACACACAGATACACACACACACACACACACCTAGTATACCCCCATCATGGTAGTCGTCCAGGTGATTATACCAGAATGGTCGTAATTCAACCACCAGTTCGTCCTCCCAGCTGGTAATGAAACGTTTTCGTTACGTTGTTCGCACACAGAGATCATGACCTTTTGACCCGGATATTATTCATCCGGATGTCACCATCTGTGACCTTGAGTGTAAGTACGAGGAGAGAGAGAGAGGGGGGGGGGGAGTAGGAGAAGAAGGTGGAGGAGCAGCGCCACCTACGTGTAACAGCGGAAACTGGAGCGCTTCTAAGCCCATATGCCTAATTGTCTAGCTCATTAGGGATATCCTTATTGTGCCTCTTTAATGAGCCGTTGTCAAGCTGATGATTAAGGTTAGAAAAAAAAAGCGGGGGGGGTGGGAGGTCGTTGGCTTATTATTTAAGGGTCTGATGCTGTGTATCATCCAGGGAAATTTTTCTAACGATCAGTTTGGCTAATTAATAGTAGCTTGAGCTGTCCTCCCAAAACATTCCATCAAGTGAAAAAAAAAAGGAATATTTTTACTCTCTCTTTCCTCGTCTTGACTTCGAAGGTGTTTAGGCCTATGATTAATATGATATACTTCCTATAATTACAGGAGAAAACGGAGAGAAAGCGTCAAAAGATTATAGAGTGAAAGACTGGTATGAGGAATGAGGCGCATCGGGCGCAAACTGTTCGTAATAGTGAAAAGAAAATACGAACAGCTTTGAATGTGTTAGTGACCTCATCGTACATTAGGTCTGAATCTATTGTAGTAAATGTACACACACACACACACACACACACACACACATACACACGACTGTGGCCTCTTCCTTCCTCCGGCTGGTGGGAAGGGGCTGGTGGGGTTCGAGTTTCCTGTCTCTTGATGGCGGAGATAAGAGGCCTTGTTCGACCCCCTGACAGGTGCAGGGGCGGCTCCCGCGGCACCTGCCCAGGATGCTCTTCATCAACTCGCGTCAACCTTCTATCCCTCGACCCCCACCACGCCACGCCACCACCACGCCCGCCTCCTCCCTCTTCCCAAGCCGACCAGTGTTGTTGTCCACTGTGTGACGTTTATGAAAAGGAAACAACGTACCCAGAATACGAGTGGTTGATCATCCTTCCCTCTATCTATTTCTCTATCTTTCTATCTATCTATCTATCTATCTATCTGTCCGTTCATCTGTCTTTCTACCTGTTCATCTATCTATCTATCTATATATATATATATATATATATATATATATATATATATATATTTTTTTTTTTTTCATACTATTCGCCATTTCCCGCGATAGCGAGGTAGCGTTAAGAACAGAGGACTGGGCCTTTGAGGGAATACCCTCACCTGGCCCCCTTCTCTGTTCCTTCTTTTGGAAAATTAAAAAAAAAAAAAAATACATATATATATATATATATATATATATATATATATATATATATATATATATATATATATATATGATCGATCATTATTGCTAATTACATCACAGAGCAGCAGAAATGAGCTGGCCTATTAGGAGAACATTCTCTTTGCAAAATCTTGGAAAAAAAAAAAAAAGGTATCGTTCTTTCTCTCTCAAAGTCAGATTACTCTCCATCAATGGCATCTTTGCTAGTGGCCACTGATGAGAGTGTTATTGAGTTATCATTGGTCATCCATCAAATATATACTCACTGAGATAGGAGGAGAAGCCATAGGTTCAATTCACTTCTGACAACATCTTTTGAGTAGTACCTACGCGGTGTTCATCGTCCGTTCCCCTCCAGCCAAACGCCCATCATCTTCCATCTTCTCCTCCCTCTCTCCCCTCACGTCCTGCCAACTGCAGGTCTCCAAGAAGTCCATATCTCAAGTGGTTGTGTGATTCCCTCCGGGTTTCATCCCCCTCCTCCTCACCCGTCATACCACACTCGCGAGCTAAAGCCGCATCCCTCTGCATTGTGAGCCACTTAAATGCGTGTCGCATCCCATTTGGTTATTCTCACTCACTCTCAAACCCGCCTATTGTTTTCCCCCCCTCCCTCACTCCCACCACCAGCGCAGATACACTTGCCTGTAAGTATACAGGGCGCCTCGCTGATGCTCATAATCCCATGGCCTTTTCCATCAAGTGTGTGTTTGCATCATGCCCCCCATTTCTACCGTAAGTGATACCTGCATCTTATCGCGTGTTCGCATTTGATAGATTTTCTGTTCTTTGTTTTATTTCCACTTGATACAACCAGTTTTTTCTTTTTCTTTTTTTTTTTTTTTTTACATTCGTGTCTGCTTGCCTGCCTGCCTGCCTGCATGCAGTGGCTATTCTTGACTCTCCCATGAAAGACAGCAGCATTTGCACGGGTTTAAGCCTTCATGTACTTTGTCTCATCTCTCAGGTGAAAATCTCTTCATCATTTTTCTTATCTCTCAGACAAACGTCCCTCCGTCTTGTCCCATCTCATTTTTTCTATCTCTCAGGCTAAATACCCCCTTGTCATTCTCCCACTTCTTAGGCAAAACCTTCTTGTCAATCTCTCATCTCACATCAGCAAAACCTTCTCATCATTTTCCTTTGTTTCAAGGGGTAAAAAAAAAAAAAGGCTCCCCTTGTCTTCGTCTCATATTTCAATACATTTGATCCACACGGCTTGTTATTACCCGGGCAAGAGACTGTTCCACCGCATTCCCCCATCATAAACAAAGGCACTTCCTCATATCTACTTTTGATTACGTCCAGGAAGATATCTTATCTGACAGAGGGAATAGATTTGTTATGATATTTCTAACCTACGGAGTTCCATGGCCTCTCGTTTGACAGCATTGAATACCGTTTTGTGGGACGCGTCCTCTGGCGATAAGGGGATATCATTGTCATGATAGTGGGACATGAGTGAGGTTGGTGTCTCCACGGCTCTCGTAGTTTTATCATACAGCCTTCGTCAGATCTTCGTGAACCCCAGAACCCCACAGTCAAGGTTCATTATAAAACAAGACGTGTGATGATAGTGTCTAATTTTCGTGGTGATATTCCCTTCCCTGTTTTTCCATTATGGTCGTCTTCATATCACTGCAGTCACTGTCCTATTCTTTACCGTCTTCTCAGCCTCGCAGTGAATGTTCATATATGTTATTAACCTTCGTCATTATGTCTTCCTCTATAATACTCTCTTCTTATTTTTATTTTTCTCTTTCTTCTCCCTCATTCGTTGCGCTACATTAATTTGTTAACCTCTGCAACATTTTCTTTTCCCCGTGTTTTGTGATATTGATGACAGTTGTCGTCTTCATCTCCAGTTAACATAATCGCTGTGTTTATTATTATTATTATTATTATTATTATTATTATTATTATTATTATTATCATCATCATTATTATTATCACTATTACTATTATTATTACCATTATCATTATTATTATTTTCTCGCGGAATTCTCAATCTGATTGCCACTCGTTCGCTTCTTCCACCTCACAAATCACACCATCATCATCTCTCTTCCTATATACATCTCTTCTCTTCACGTTTTGCAAGTTCTTAATATTCTCTCTAGTCCTTCTTTTCTGCGTTCTTCAGCCACAACCTTTTTTTTGTCTCTTCATTTTTCTCCGTCTTTAATTCTTTAAGCTTTGTGTAGTTAGGGTTTTGCTCACAAGCGTACCTTTTTTTCCCCCGGGTCTTTGCATGAAACTGCTTTTGATTTGGTTATTCTGTTGCGTCATAGCCACTCACATGTACAAGACTCGTGGCTATTCCGTCTCTCCAGTTCTACTCTTTCAAACCTGCCTCAGATCAACTTTCTTGTGGATGATATGAAACAGAAGATAGACGATGAAAATAGCGAGGGAGAAGAAGAGAGAACGAGATAAAGGAGGAATACGAGGGAATGACAGATAACTGGACACCTGATGGCCCTATGATGAGGTTGTCTGTTGTCAGCACATCGTAAAACCAGAGATCAGAAGACCCTGATGGTCTATGGAGAGGTTATCTGTTGGAGGACAACAATGACAGGACCGGTAACAGAAGACCCTGATGGTCTGCGTTGAGGTTATCTGCAGGAGGACGACAGCATTGGCAGTACATGGGGAAAGGAGAGACGACAGAAGACCATACGATGGTCTGTGACAGGGTCATCTGCTGGAGGTGGGGGGGGGAGCAGCAATAGTATCCTATATTCTTAATCCACAATAGATTCTGAACAGGTTCGTAACTGAATAGAAGGAAGTAGACACGGTAGAGCATACTTTGGAAAGGATCAAAGAGAGAAAAAGGAAGAGGCACAGATGGCAGAAGGAGAGGAAGACGAATAAGTAGAAGAGAAGGGAGGAGGTGAAGAGGAGGAGGCACAGATGGCAGAAGGAGAGGAAGACGAATAAATAGAAGAGAAGGGAGGAGGTGAAGAGGAGGAGGCACAGATGGCAGAAGGAGAGGAAGACGAATAAGTAGAAGAGAAGGGAGGAGGTGAAGAGAATGAGGCACAGATGGCAGAAGGAGAGGAAGACGAATAAGTAGAAGAGAAGGGAGGAGGTGAAGAGGAGGCACAGATGGCAGAAGGAGAGGAAGACGAGTAAGTAGAAGAGAAGGGAGGAGGTGAAGAGGAGGAGGCACAGGAGGAAGGGCAACAGGTGCTGACTGTGCGCGGATGTTCTTCATCATCGCGGGGCCGCTTCTGTCAACCTCCTCTCCTTCCCTTCCCTCACTCCTCCCCATTACCCTCCATCCTTCCTCACCTATCCCCACTCCCTACCCTCGCCCTAACCATCCACCCCTCTACTCTTCTCCCCAGTTACACCCCCTCCCTTTCTCCCTCCCTCCCCTTTAACCCTCCTCCCCTGACCGTAACATTGGCTAATCACCTTTGGTACGGCCTGTGTCAAGGGAGGTAGGCAGGCCTAGCAGACATTGTGGCCAGAGAGTGTTGTTCGTCTTCAGCTGTAAAACGTGTCATTCACTTTAGGGGTCTGTGCTCAAAACTGAGCCTTAGATTCTACAAACTGACCCTTAGCTTCTACAAGCTGAGCCTTAACTTCTACAAACTGACCCTTAGCTTCTACAAGCTGAGCCTTAACTTCTACAAACTGAGCCTTAGATTCTACAAACTGACCCTTAACTTATATAATCTGAGCCTTAGATTCTACAAACTGACCCTTAACTTCTACAAACTGAGCCTTAGATTCTACAAACTGACCCTTAACTTCTAGAAACTGAGCCTTAGATTCTACATACTTATCCTAAAATTCTATAAACTGACTTTCATTATCTGTTATCCTAAATCTGTCGCGTTCTTACGCCCATAAATTTCCCTCACGTATCGGCAACTTTGAGATATGATAGGACTTGTAGGCGTCTCACCCAGCGTGTAGTATTCCCCACCTTGATATTAATCTCCTCTTCATTTGTGACTACAATCGTCTTTTCGGTACAATGGTTTTCACAGCGGTTAAGCCATTAAGCCATTTGTTATATACGATGATTGGGAGACATTTATGTGGCCATTAAAATCAACAGATCGTAAGATCATTATGTTAAAATGACGGAAAACGGAATGGAGTGGAACAGCTAATGATTGCTGCTGGAAGAATTCGTCTAGTGCACAGCGTCACGTCTGCTGCACAGTGACAGGAACTATTGCCATCAACACACAAGAAGTGTGCGGGAAAAAGCGATAGATTGAATTCGTATGTGATTATCTCCTGTGTGTCGTAGATGGCGACTTAGAAAGGGGCGGGAGCGGAGGGGCTGGAAATCCTCCCCTACCCTCATGTATCAATTTTCTAAAAGAAGACGAAGAAGAAGCAAGGTATGAATCTGGGGTGAAGGTCTTTTAGTATTATTTTCCATCATTTTTTTTCCCCTGGAAGGTTCAAACAGTCATCTGCTTCCGACGCCATTTTGCCTCGTCTGGGAAAGAGGCGAGCGGAAATGACAAATTATGAAATGATCATTAAATTGTTTCCTCCTGTGTTTATCACGCCGATCTCTCTCCTACCAGAGTTAGCTTATCAGTATTCTGTTATCCTTCATTATCATCACCAAAGCCCTGTTCTTATCCTCCTCAACCCCCCCCCCCCTTACCCCCATCATCACCCCTTTTTTTTCTTCTTTTCTTCCAAAGTTGACTTTCACCCCCTTTTTCTTTTTCTGTGGGATACTCCCCAAAACCTTTTTTTTTTTTTTTTGTATTCCACGTTTATATGTTTATTGAAGACATCTGACATTTCTCTTCAAGGAGACTCAATACATATTTGGACTCGTAAGAGTCATGGTCACATGACATATATATATATATATATATATATATATATATATATATATATATATATATATATATATATATATATATATATATATACACACACACACACAAACACACTAAAATACATTTTCTGTTTACAGAAAGAAGAAAATGGCAAAAGACACATTCTGCCGTGGTTCCTCCTTCTGTGTCCTTCGCCACATCTATCTCCTCACAAGGTAAGATGAAACCACAGTTGAAATTATCTTCACAAGTGTAGATGGTGCCGCTTATCTTGGGTGTCACACGAGGTTGGTCAATGATCCGTGCGTATAGAAGGAGAACATAGAGCAAGATAACACCCTCCACAACCCACGATATCATGGAGTTATCCTGGCATGATTACATCTTGTGGTTATCTTGTGTGGGTGTGTGTGTGGGGGTGTGGGAGGGCCTCAAGTCGTCTCCCAGGTGTAGATTTCGATGATCATACACACGGATGAGACGGTGCTGGTGTCATCACAACCGAGGATGGGGATGGGGTTATCATGCTCGTGGATGGTGGTTATTATACCTGGGGATGGTGTTATCATACCAGGTATGGCGTTATCTTACCGGGATGGTGTTATCATACCGGGGATGGTGTTATCATACCAGGGTATGGCGTTATCTTACCGGGATGGTGTTATCATACTGGGGATGGTGTTATCGTACCAGGGGACAGTGCCATCATATCGGGATGGTGTTATCATACCTGTGGATGGTTTTATTGTACCAGGGGATGGTGTTATCATACCCGTGGATGGTGTTATCATACAGGGGATGATCAGAGTGCCACATATGCACCCGGGGATAGTGATGTCGCCATCATAACTGGGGGCAGTGACGAAGGATGATAAGTGAGGTGGATGATGTCTTTGTCATCATACCAACAGATACCGATTTAGTTATCATACCTGGGGATACCACCACGGTTATCATACCTGCGGATGCAGGTGTGAGTCACCATACCAGGAGATGGTGATGGTGATGATGATAGTGATGATGATGATGGTTGGTGATGGTGTCATCATACCAGAGAATGTGGATCCACAACCGTTTTCTTTCAGTCCTCATAGCATGTGTTCATTACCTGACGTGTGTCTCTCTGGGCTGGGGAAAAGAAAGGGGGAGACACACACACACACACACACACACACACACACACACACCATGAGAGTACCATGGCACGTACACACACACACACACACACACACACACCATGAGAGTACCATGACACGTACGCACACACACACACACACACACACACACACGCACACACACCATGAGAGTACCATGGCACGTACCATGAAAAACCAGTCATGGTAGTAGAGAGAGAGAGAGAGAGAGAGAGAGAGAGAGAGAGAGAGAGAGAGAGAGAGAGAGAGAACCGTACAAAGTCAGCTTCCCAAATGGAGATAACAGATATTTTTCTTTTTTTTCCCTCCTAAACAAGTAATTTATATAAACCACAAATGAGGAACGACGCAATTCAGACGTGTAATTGTCTCCGGTGATGTTCTTTTTTTTTTTTTGTGGTTCTCCCATCACATATTTCGGAGACGCTATTAATTCTTGCTCCGCAAACCTCTCTCGACTGGAAGGGTTCGATTCCCTGGAACAACCCCCCCCCCCCCCATCACTAAACAGCAGCGGTGAACGATGTTGCTTAATTGGCCGGAAGTCAATACAAGCGCCAATTATAAAGGAATTACTTTGACCACAAGAGCTTCGTAATAGTTAATTACAGTCTGCCTTAATTAACATGATAATTAAGGCGGGATTCATATCATTTGTTCTCAGTAGATTATTGCTCGTTCAACTCGAGAGCAAATTAGGAAAAAAATTTATCATGTTACGGGAAGAGGCTGTCAGAGGGATGTCTGGAAAGAACCAGCAGCAGACGAGATGTGCCAGTGTTCCACTTAGGAACCAGGCCAGTGTTCCAGTGGCTGGAATGAGGAGGAGGAGGAGGAGGAGGAAGAAACCAGAGTGTGCTGGACTGAACCACCCATCTCTCTCTCTCAGAAATCTTTTTTGTATGAGATATTCCTACTCTGAAAATATGAGGTCGCGAAGATAGAAATAAAGAGAGAAACAGAGGTAGTAATAAAGAAAGAAGATAGAAATAGAGAAAGAGAGATCGTAATAAAGAAAGAAGATGGAAATGAAGAGAGAAAGAGATAGTAATAAAGAGAGATAGTAAAACGCTGAATAAATGAGAAAGTGTGTGAGAGGGGAAAACAGACAGACTTACCGAAAAAAGGTATTAAGTATTGTACAACATAAAGACCACAACATACACTTGTAAATCGTAAACGAAGACAAGATGGTTTACACGGCCACAAGCGCCATAGAAGATATATTTACACTCGGTATTCTCCCGCACGGTGTAGTAAATCCTGTAAATACGTTAAATAAGCATGATCTGTAAATCAAGGTTTAAATGGTATTCTTGAAAAAAAGATATCCACCAGTGACACGTATATAGAAGTCTAATGTTATTGATCGTACGCCAATTGTTGCTGGAGTGTCAGGAGAAAAATTCTGGAGGTGGTATGGCTACGTTTGATCGTTTCAATTCCGTAGAGTTTAATACGATTATTAAATGACGTACCTTCTCGACGGGTTCGTCTGAGCGATGGGAAGAGAGTAATTGTATCGTTATCGGTCATTTAGGTTTCTTTCGGACGAGATTGGTGTTCACACAGGAGGACATCACGGGTTTACTTCGGTATACCACTGTAGATTATCCTCACGGCTTGAATGATGACGTCAATATTGCTGTTACAAGCGTGAACAGTCGTTCGAATGGGTGACGGCTTTAATGATAGGGCTGGTGACGTCAATATTGCTGTTACAGGCGTGAACAGTCGTTCGAATGGGTGACGTCAGTAGACTTTTACAAGCGTATACAAGGCCATTAGAATGGATGACTTCATATGCAGCAGCACTTTCAAGCGACGTCAGTGAATTTGTTACAGGCGTATACAGGCATTAGAATGAATGACATCCTCTCCGACCCAGCTTTTGCTGACGTCGTGGAAGTGTTACTAGGCAGATACAGCCGTCAAAGTGGATGACATCATCTGCAATAGCACTTGTGACGATTAGGGACATTGCACCACTTCGGAACGCTGCTCTTGCTGGTCGTCTTGGGACCTGAGGGCCGAAAAGGAGGAGGTGGAAACACTTGGTTGGCAGAGGCCTTCTGGAGTCTAGAGACAAAGGGCTCCACGCCAGGCCTTAAGAGTCAGTAGGCTAATCTCCTTCGAAGTGCGAGGACTTCGATGTGAGTAGTCGTTGTAAACATGTACACTGTGGCTATTATCACTGTGACGCGTGGCGTCTCCTGGGGAGGTGTTGCAGACGACCTAAGCTTAAGAAGAAAAGGTGTGATTTCTTCAACAGGTTGTGTGACCAGCTCAACGAATAGGCACCTCTGTTCCTGAATTCACACTTGGGAAATGATAACAAGCAGATGTGATGGTCCTTAATGAGGGTATAGGTCAAAAGGATCAGTTCAATACACTCGTAGAAACAGGATAGCAAGTCAGTAGGCAGAAGTATGAGGTGTAACACAATGTACTTGATGATGATGATGATGATGATGATGTGGTGATGATGATGATGATCATGTGGTGATGATGTGGTGATGATGATGATGATCGGAGTGGTACGGTGAGGGGAGTGGTCCGTAGACGTCATTCGATGATGTTCTTGTCTCCGTGTCCTTGTGGTTCCGGTGGTGTTCGTAGCTGACACACACAGCCTTCACTCGAGGGGTTCGGAGCGAAGTACAGGGTACATAATCCACCTTTTTACCGTCTTTTACCCATCCCGTCGGCCATATAGTGTTCTGTGTTACGTATACTCGTTTGAAGTACAACTGATGGTGGATGTACACAGGTTATGCCCAGGGATCCAACGATGGTTTATCGTTTGCAGGAGATATTTCTCTTTCACAGACACTTTGAAGTGCTTCATTTACGAGTAAGAAATTAATGTAATTCTTTTCCCACAGATACTTTAAAGTGCATCATTTACCAGTAGGAAATTAAGGTAATTTTCATGGTCGTTCGTTGAAAATACAAGGCTTGACGGATCTCTTTGTGACATCTCAAATATATGTCACCACATCATTTCCTTTTCCATTAAAGTAAGAAAATAATGTCATTGCCATAAACTGTTTATCTCACAATCTCGAATGAAGCAGCTTCGCCCATAAAGCATCGTGGGAACTCTTGTCTTGGGCTGTATGGAAGTTCCCGTTTCTACCGAGCGGCCCGTGAAATGAGGCCACATTTTTGTAGGGGATTCTGGCGCAACCATAAACCTTGAGTCTCGCACACAATTTCCCCCTCCAAACTAACTATTTATCATTTAAGCAACTCGGCCAACCGTCGACGATTACATACGGTGTAAATCAGTTTTCTTTATCGCCCAACATAACTTCGTTTTCTGTCCTCTTTTTTTTTCTCTCTTTTTTGGGGCTTCAGTCACGGAGAAGATCCATCATGACTGAGACTATAGGCCTTAAACGAAACAAAAGTGGATCGAGGGAGCCAAAGACAAATGGGACAACGGAGAAGCTTGATCTAAGGGCTTTTTTAGGGTGGGGGTGTGTGGAACATATTCTCCTGGAGAAATAATGAGGGTGCAAAGAGAGGGGGAGGAAAGGGGGAAAAAAACGAGATCCCAATAGCTCACGCTTAAATTGCCATCGGTCACAAAGTAATCATGTAACGAGGTGGTTGGTTGAGTAATGCGTGGTGTGCCTCAATGGTGGGGGGTGAGGGGCGCGCGAGCAGCCAGTCCTCGGGAGCGAAAATTTAAGTAACGTCTACAAAAGAAAGAAAATAGAAACAACCGTCTGGTGTGAGGAAGGAGGGTCTTGTATTTGAGGTCAGACTGGGAGACTTAATGACTCGGGTTTGCTTCAGACTTGACTCTGTTAGATGTATGGAATTCTATGTCTCAAATAGAGCGTAAGTACTTCATGCAATGTCGAACGACGACTCTGTATCATCTGTCCCAGCTGTTTCGACGTGAATGATTTCCAACATCTGAACAGATTCCAGGTTTCGTAGTGGCAGATTTGACTGTGTGATGTGAAGATTTCAAGATAGAATAAGTCTTATGGTGAAAATGCTTACGTATGATTTACTGAAGTGTGGAATTTCAGGGCCTTTAAAGGGGCATTGGAAGGTTGTGACGAGTCTTAGAGAAAGAAAGAAGAGGTTGAATTGTAGAGGTAAAATGCCACACGAAGTTACGTCCACCCATCGGGAATTTCTCGCTCAAGTTTAGGCTCGCAGAGATCGAACAAGAGATTGTGGAGAAAATTCTGAAAACAGCGTAATGGGTTGTCTACCGAAGGAAAGAACCAGCGATAAAAAGTAGAAAGAGCGTGGGAGACAAGGCAAGACCCTGAGGAACACCGCTGTTAATAGGTAGAGGTTGATCCATCGGTATTTACGGACATGAAACGACCAGAGAGGAAAGGAGATATGAGGGATTAGATGTGGGAGGAAGGAATTTATGAGACCTCGATGCTACATACCATGTCAAGAGCTTTCCACATATCAAGACTGCAACGTAGGATTTCCTTAAGTCTCTCACAGAGGATGAACAGACGTTAAGTAGCATAGGAAAGGTGATCATGGGTGATCTCCCCTTGCGAAAGCCATGCTGATGATGAAAGAGAAGACTGAGAGACGGAAGATACTTAGGAAATGGGGGTTAAAGAGATATTCAAAGACTTTAGAAACTGTTGGTGTCTAAGCAATAGGACGGTAGATGGAATGGTTAAAGTGGGTTAGAATGTCCCGAAACATGTCTCCAAGAAAGGTGGAAAGTTTTTGTTTTATACTCCGAAGCAAAACAGACGAGTAACCACGAGAGCAAGTTGAGATGAACACACACACACTAAGCGTGAGGTAGAATACCATTCGGTCCATAAGCGTTGATTGCGACCAAGGAGAGAGGTGCTTCTTGGATTGCACAGAAGGATATCATAAGGGAGTTTGGGACTGGTACAAATGTGTGTTCGGGCGTATCAGAAGGTTAAAGCCATACAAGATGGAGCTTAAGGAAAGAAAATCCACTAAGATATGTTTGGTCGAGAGCGCCAGTTAATCCTAACGTGAAAGAAACTTATGAAATATGGCAAAGAAAAAAAATGTATACGCACGTCCCTTTCATGATGTTCATTGACAGCCATATTCTTAATGAAGGAGTATAGAAGTAGATACTTTCCTTCCTCATAGATGATATGGCAATGCTTTACCATCGTCTCTCCATCCCCATGAGTATGTAGGATCTTAAGACGTGGTATATTCTTAATGCCAGGCAGGAGGGCTATGATCTGAGGTACACACACCTGTACAACTCTATCAACTCGGTTCGTTGCAGATGCTACTGCTGCGGGTGCTTACGGGACGTCAAGTGACGCGCCATTGCTGCTTTTTGTTGCTTCTTTAAATGCGATGTTGTCTCTCTTGACTGAGTTACGCAGAGTAATATAGATGCACAGACCACGCAGATCCCCCAAGGTCCAAGCGAGGGGGTCTGGCTTCAACACTACTTGATAGAGGGTTCAGTGCTATGTTGACACCTTTGGTGTGGATTGCTTTGTTTATTGTCGTGGTTCAGGTCGAGTCCTATGTTGCTCCTGTAAGGCGTGCATGGATTGTGTGAGCTTAGGGAACGATTGCAGCCGCCATGACGGAGCTGAAGTGTCGTGGGGCTTCTCCCGAGACGAAAGATGTGTTGATGTTAAGCTGGTCATTATAATCCTCTGCATTTACGGTGGTGGTGATCTTGTACCACAAGCGTTGTGGTGATGATCGTGAGGACCCAGGTGTTGTGATCGTGTTGGGAGTCGAGTGTTGCGATGCTGCCACTGATACTTGAACCATGGATGTCATTATTCTCCTCCTGCAACGCTGAGGTATCTTTTTGTCTTCGGTTGTAGTTTAGCTACACGATCTCAAGACGACCTTAATTAAATCAGAGTGAACTTCCTGGTCCCAGTGCTCCGGCAGGAGGGAGGTGGTGGGTGTTGGAATAATGAGATAGGAATTAAATCCATCCACCCTCCGACACACTCCTGCTCTGTGCTACCTGAGTTTTAGTCTCCTTCCTTTCTTCCTCCTCTCCTCCTACATCTCCCTCCTCCTCTTCTTCTTCTTCTTCTTCTTCTTCTTCTTCTTCTCTTACTACTACTACTACTACTACCACTACTACTACTACCACTACTTCTACAACTCCTCTAATGAGAACCATCTCCATCATTGCCATCAACATCTCTCGTATCAGTTTCGCTCTCAAAGGAACATCCTTGTCCTGATCTCCTTCACTGATCCCCCATCCTTATGACACGCATAACCCACACGTCTCCATCACCACACACCATCCTCTCACAACCCCCTAACAACACCACCATCTCTACCACGTGAGCTACAAGTACCACCATCATTGTCGTCACCCTCAGAACAGTTCCCCTCATCCCCACCACATCTACAACCATAACCAACGAACAACCATCAGGGCAACAACAGTTGACCGCAAACACTGTGGCTACATTAGTTCCCCAACCACTGTCACAGTTCCCCACTGACGCAAGCGTGGTCATCATCAGTTCTACAGATGCCACCACTGCTCACGACTACCAGCACCGTTTTTCTTTGCTACCACCACCACTATCACAAACACCACGACCACTACCACAAACACCACGACCACCACTACCACAAACACCACGACCACCACTATCACAAACACCACGACCACTACCACAAACACCACGACCACTACCACAAACACCACCACCACTACCACAAACACCACGACCACTACCACCACCTACACCACCACTACCACAAACACCACGACCACTACCACCACCTACACCACCACTACCACCACCAACCACCACTACCACCACCACTACCACCAACACTACCACCACCACCACCATCCTTAGCTTGGCGATACACGAGTTACCAACCTCCCGAGAACTCTGCCACTTCGTAATGATCTTCGTCTTCGAAGTGGAAGTGACGGTTGTGCTCTTAAGCATGAGAATAGGGGAGAGGGAGGCAGGGGGTGGCTATTTATCCTCCCCCTCTCCCCACTGGGAACGGAAATTCAGACACCTGGTTATTATAATCTCTCCTCCTCCCCCACCCAAAGTAATCACATTGAGATATAATTCCCGCATCAGGGAAGGGTTTAACAATAGGACTGTGTTATCATAATGGAACTTATTCATAGCCCAAGTAAACGGGACTTTTAATAGAGCAAGGAGGGAGGGAGGGGTCATATAGTTTTGGGTTAACACGGAGGAAGAGGAGGAGGAGGAGGAAGGTAACACGGAGGAGGAGGAGGAGGAGGAAGGTGTGTGTTTCAACCTGGGGGAAGGAAAGATCAACTGCCGTTAACAGGGAGGGAGACAGAGCCAACCCCGTTTCCAACAGGGGATAAGAACTGTTTTGTAATAGAAATTGGTAGTTCCTCACGACCTTAACGTCGTCCCTTCAGGCTGCATATGCATGACTATCATCACATACGACACCACATGTATACTCTCGTCACCAAAGGTCGTCTCAGGTGTCCCAGGACAACGGGATTCGAACTAGTGGTCCTTGTCGTGAGTGTAGGGTGTATGTGGGTGTTACTTGCTGGTGTATAAATGGAAGTCATTGACCCCCGCTCATTGGGTGTATCCATTTAATCATATCACTCCAGTATATCCTCTTTCACGGGTCTTCCCTTACACCTTCAAGGCTGCACCACAATCAGTAGCAGGGAAAGGAATGGACTTCCTAGGAGTGAGAAGTTCTCTTGACGAGGCTGTACTCCTTTTCGTCCACTGATGACGACACAGCATCGCTGAAGGTCATTTTACATTATCGGTGTAGGCTCATGTAGGTGTGAAGTTTGGCAACACCGTTTGTCACTTGGTCATGATAAATCCGGCATAAGCGTTCACGACCACAACGACTAGATTGCATTGTTAAGATGTACGAGTTTACCTTATCTTTGATAATGGCTTATATCTAGCCATTCAACTGCTTTACCGAATTCTCTCTTGGTGCGTTCAACTGATTTGGCTGTCCATAATGCATGGTATTATTCTAAAATGATTCTATACAAAACTGGAGAATTTACATTCGAAATGTTCAAATTATTCAGCACTCTATATTGTTTGTGTTCATTTTATTGAATTTGAACATCACTGGAGAGGTCACATTCATCACACTCGAAGCACAATCTAGTGATCTATAATGCATGGCTTTCTTATTCTACTAATTATATACATATATCACCTCGCACACATGAGGGGGGAGGGGGCTGTTATTCCATGTGTGGCGAGGTGGCGATGGGAATAAATAAAGGCAGACAGTATGAATTATGTACATGTGTATATATGTATATGTCTGTGTGGGTATATATATGTGTACATTGAGATGTATAGGTATGTATATTTGCGTGTGTGGACGTGTATGTATATACATGTGTATGTGGGTGTGTTGGGCCATTCTTTCGTCTGTTTCCTTGCGCTACCTCGCTAACGCGGGAGACAGCGACAAGGCAAAATAAATAAATAAACATATCACCACTGAGTTTACATCGAGAATTAACATTAAAGGAATTCACATCTATTTTTCTATAACGCGTACTGGAATGGTTTTGAAGACGTCTCGTCTTTCCTGTGCGTTTTATCCTTGCCTCTTCATAACACACTCATAATTACATTATCGCCCCTTGCGCTGTGTGTTTCCTCACACTTCGTCATGACACAGGCGCTGTTTATTTCTTTGTTCGTCTGGAGGAAAATGGAGATCTGATTGGCCATAAATCCCACTTAGTCATAATTTGACACCACAGGTTCGAAGCCACTGACCTCACACGGATGGTACTACTTGGGCTGAACATCTTTGTAACCACAAACATATATGTATAGATTTATTGTTTACAAAGTATAGACTTTCACAATCCTTCAGATCCAACCTTAATAAAACTTGAGACATTTTGTATACAAAGGCGATCGTATTCTTCATTGGGTTTATAAATGCGATTCCGACTCTCTTTTTTTTTATTATTGTTACCCGGACCCGTGTCAAGGGGAAGGATTGTGTAAAGGATATAAGGAAGTTCAATATCAATCCACGAAAGGAATTCAGTCCATTGTGAGGTGTAGATTTTTGTAGAATCAAATTCCATAGTGATGTGTAGATTTTTGTAGAGTCATCGCCTTTTGATTTAACCTGAGACATTGGATTCTAATGGGAGACAATGAATTCCGTCTATTTGTAGCTTTTATCGTCTTTAATTCCATTAATGGGTTACATTTATTTTTTTTTTTCGTTTTCTATCTCAGGCACATACGGTGTCTGTGTGAGCTGACGTCTTTACGAACGTTTCAGTTCGGTAATATTGTGAAGACTATACGCGTCTTTCTTCATGTGACCTCCAGTTCAAGACACTGACTTTGTATGAGCTGGCTACATCTCACAGATGCTCAGAGGAGAGCAGTCTTATCTTGTAGGATTAACATATAAGCGATCACACCTGCCACGTGTGTCGTGTTTCGAGTATATACATCTGATACAAGTGATGTGTAGAACAGATATGCTTCATCATATGCTCTCTCTCGTTAACGCCAAATGTAACCTTTCACTCGTATTGTAACCTCACGCAGGGAGAATCCAGTAATATATATATATATATATATATATATATATATATATATATATATATATAGATAGATAGATAGATAAATAGATAATACAAAATACTAATGCTTGATTATCGAGAATTCTACTTTTCCGAAAACTGAAATATCTTCATATATATATATATATATATATATATATATATATATATATATATATATATATATATATATATATATGTATATTATATCACATGAAGCCAGCGTATCTACACGTGGGGGGGAGGGGGAGAGAAGAGGAGGTATGACGTCGCTGGCTGGGGTAGCTGTGTTAACTGCCAAAGACTTATTCATTGTTTCCTGTGTCTTGATAATCACCGGACCTCCAGCTGGTTACCAGCATATACTCCACTGTTAATCTCACCTGACGATGATTGATCACACTCTCTCTGATCACGAAGACCTACCAACAGTTCTCTGCTCGATTACCCGGCCTTAATGACGGTATGGTTGTTATCAAGCGAGTACATAAAGCCTAAAATTGGGTCATTACGGTTGACCACAACACTGCGCGAGGATACAATTTTCAACTCTCCCATCTTTTTGTGTGTGTGTTTTTCACAGTCGTAAATTACTGATAAAATGTATCCTACATATATTAATTTCTGGATCGTCCAAGCTGGCTACTTCAACAAAAATTATATATATATATATATATATATATATATATATATATATATAGAGAGAGAGAGAGAGAGAGAGAGAGAGAGAGAGAGAGAGAGAGAGAGACTCTGTCATCGGAAGGACACAGTCTTCTCAAAGAACCTCTCACTCCTGAAGGCGTTCACATTCCCCTGCTCCTGGAAGTAGCGCAGCCTTGGGGTTGCAGGAGCCTTTAGAAACATATCCTTGGGTAACGCCAGGACTCCTCCTGAGACAGAGGGTCTTGGGTGGTGGAGGAAGGGTCCTAACTTAACTGGTGTTCTGCGGGAGCCGTGAACTAAACTGGCGTTGACAGGCCCTTGCAAGCCTCTGCACGGGATTGCCAAAGACACTTCCAACCTGGATGGAGCCCTTTGAGGGCGACGAAGGTGGTGAAAAGAATATTACACACTGGGTGATGAATATCATCACACAAAGAAAGAAGAAGATTTCTTATGATTTCTGAAGGAGGGAAACCCAGATATCTTTGGACCTGCAGACACTAAACTAAGAAATCATGCAACTGGTCAAGAAGTGTAAGAGGCGAGTATGTTCCGAGTCATCGTAAGTGTTGAAGAAGGAAAAGACAAAGTATGATGGAGTAATAACTTGAGGGGGTAGCCAAAGCTGTCGAAAAGCACATCAAAACTGTAAAGTTGAGATATGCACGAGTTATCGGTGTGGCTACCCAAGCTGACAGAGAATCACCCTTCTTTCTTCCAGGTGTACGCACCTCAGCCGGGTTTCACAGTACAGATTAAAAGTCTGGTTTCGTAAGGGATTTTGCACGGTGAGGTCGAAACACTTCTTGATAATGAAAAAAAATATTATGATTATGACTGGAGACTTGAACGGTACAGCTGGTAATGATAGAGGATTTGCAGAGAACTTACTCAGGCCTGAGTGAAAGATTGATAGATTAATGTCTGCCATGAAGAACTATTATGGTCATCAAGAAGAAACGATGAAAAATATGATGAAGCAAGATAGCGAAAGACACTTTTTAAAGCAAGATGGCGAAAGACGCTCCATTTCAGCAACAGATTATCGTAGGAGGGACTAGATACTGACATGACACCAAACTGGACTGAGGAAATGAAAGCCAACAGCTGGA
>NC_092243.1:7475000-7535000 GCF_036320965.1 Panulirus ornatus | reverse complement strand
AACTAAACTACCCAGTTGGATGCCTCCTCACATCGACCAACCTCTCGTTCATGAGTGTCATTATCAGCTTTGGTCTTTCCTTCTTTCTTCCTCCCCCCTGACCATCGTCTGAGTTCCGGATACCGCCCGCCCTGCATGACTTCCCTTAGATCCTTCGTAAACTCTCTTCATATCGCGAAGCCTCCATTCCACCACACCCTCTCCACACCCCAACCCTCGTAAACGGGGGGTGTCTTGTCAAGCCCTAGTGCCCAGTGGGAAGTTTTCCTCATAGCGATCGAGATATTACTGCAGGGGTAATGGCGGTGTAATGCTCCCTGATACTGTACACTGTCGCTCTTTCGACAGCTGATTATTTCCTCGGTCAGGAGAGGAATGCTATTTACCATCGCCTACTTCCGGGCTGAGGGAAAAAGAAGAGAAGTCTCCACTCCTCCCTCCCTCCCTCGCTCCCTCCCTCCCTCCCTCCCTCCCTCCCTCTCGTGTAATCTAATGTTTTCCACGAATCGACAGAAGACATAAACACGTTGTGGTTGAATGTTGTTAATCCAAGTACGTAACAGATTGTGTCTGGTAATAATTTGTCGTCAAGCTCTCGCTGACGTCCTCTCAGAAACTTTTGAATTTATCTTTTCACTGACAAGGTCGGGAGTAGTGGGTTGCCTTCGCGGTGGGATTGTACGATCAAAAATAACATGGTTCCCAGGACAGTAATGCTTGTGTCTCGGATGGGAAACTGGCGTATCACAAGACGTGATGACAGAGTGCATTCTCAAGTCCTGGTGAACGCCTCGCTCCTACGAGTATAATAACCGGTTCGAGTGACAGAATACGGTTGTAATTTCCTGCCTGTAGAAGATGTGTATATTAGAGTGGTACTTTACCCTCCATAAATAGCGAATATCATTACCAGCGCGAGGTAGAGAAGGCGTCCCCCTTTTTTCCAGGTTGTCAGACCTGAGCTCAGCTCTTCACGTGTGTGTGTGTGTGTGTGTGTGTATGTGTGTGTGTGTGTGTGTGTGTGTGTGTGTGTGTGTGTGTGTGTCTAAATCTATTACAGAACGTCGTCAATAGAACTTCACGTGTGTGTGTGTGTGTGTGTGTGTGTGTGTGTGTGTGTGTGTGAATGTATTACAGAACGTCGTCCATCGTAAATTGAACACCCACCCTTATTGAACCAGTTGGGTGAACGCCTTTCGTTACCAGGGAGTCGTGTACGTGGTTCGTCAAAGTGTAAATTATTGTCTCGTGTGAAGAGTATCCAATGCCACGGGACAAAGACCGGTCAATAATTCTCCCCAAATGACTCCCACGCGTTTACTAAGGAGGAGGAGGAGGAGAGGAAGCCATAAGTAATTATATCCCATACTCGTTATCTTTTGTAATGTGAGATCCCCACAATTACAGCCAGCAGCACGTTTTTTATGTCCGCTAGTATGAGAGCTTCATGTAGGTGAAGCTGACGCCTGTCACCCACATTGTTATATATATATATATATATATATATATATATATATATATATATATATATATATATATATATATGCAGAAAATCGCAACAAGCACGAATGTGACTTCATGAATGCAGGAACACCATTTGGAAAAGGAAACACGAGAAACATGAGCGCTTTCGTGTATTACCGCATCTTCAGAGGACTAGTTACAGAGAGAGAAGATAGATACAACAGAGGGTATGTATGTACAGAATCTGAGAAAACATGAAATACATGGGACTTTTTGAGCACCCGAACGTGGCCCATCTTCAGTCAAATGGCCTATAAACGATAGAGCACAACATTAAAGACAAAACAGGAATTGATCACATCTCGAAGTGTTAGTAGTGAGAGTGGTGACGTAGATGATAGGTTGATAGGTGGACCGTGTTCCCTCGGAGTTCATGCATGGTGGTGTGGTCGGTAGGAGCCAACAGATTCTTCAGGTCAACGGTTAGGAGGGGGGTTTCCTAAGGTCAATGCAAAGGGGGTAAATCCGGTAGAGGTGGAGAGTGGGGGTCATATGAAGGCTTAGTATGTCGTGTACTTTGATGATTTATGAAGGGCTGGACTGAACCGAATTGGACTGAACCAGGGCATGTGAAGCATCCTGGGTAAACCATGGAATGGTCTGCAAGTCTTGGTTGTGTATAGAAAGCTGTGATTTCTGTGCATTACACATGGATATATGCTAGAGACTGGATGCGAGTGGATTCGACTTTTCTTCATTTGTTCCTGGCGCTACCTCACTAACGCGAAAAACGGCGATCGGTTAGAATATATAGATACATATGTATGCAAACAAAACCACCGCAGAAATTAAATTGTAGCTGCCTTATACCACAATTTCATATCTCCTTTGGTTATATGTATATATATATATATATATATATATATATATATATATATATATATTATTATTATTATTATACTTTGTCGCTCTCTCCCGCGTTTGCGAGGTAGCGCAAAGTTCTCCCCCTGGCGGGGGTAAGATATAAGGATGGTGGACCGTGGATAATGACAGTATCTGTTGCTCCTCACAAAGGTATCAGATCGCGTGTTCGTGTAGTCAACTCTACTGACGGAGAAGTAATTGAATCTTACGGAGCGTCGGATCGCCTGCGGAGGAGCGTATGACAGTGCGGGGGGGCAGAAGAAGCCACTTTGATCACGGATTGTATACCGACCATCAAGTACTTCACTGGAGTGAGATACTTATGTCAGCTCGTGTTACGATGAAGGTACTTGAGAATAAAGTCTAAAATCAGCCATGGCAGATCACTTACAAATCAGCTTCGGGAGGGACGCTCGCGATGAACTAGTGCAACGGCGAGAGGGTAATTTACGCAACGAACTACTTCGTTCACTTCGTTGGTTCAGCACTCGGTGATAATTGCAGGTTTGATACGTGTGTTGCTATAAACCTTGTAGAGGTGTTTTTCTTTTTCTTTTTTTTTTTTTCTTCTATCCTCCGTCAGCGTCCTAGTCGTGCAGATATTCACCTCGTGTCCAGACACCGGATGAACAAACACTCAGGTTTTGCCCTGGACCGACTGCTAAACGATCAAATTACCTCTGATCTTATGCGATGATCTTCAGAGAGAGAGAGAGAGAGAGAGAGAGAGGGAAGAGGGAGAGTGGTAGAGTGAGAGAGAGAGAGAGAGAGAGAGAGAGAGAGAGAGAGAGAGAGAGAGAGAGAGAGAGAGAGGGAGGGAAGAGAGAGAGAGAGATGTATTTTGTACGAGATGTTTGATACCTACTTCTCAGCTTGACTAAACAATTGCTTCGTAGAAAATGAAACCCAAAAAAAAAAATTAAGAGGGGAAACTGTGAAAATTCGGAACTGTTTAAATTCTGAATATCTTCATTTCTATAATACCGCGGTTATTCAATTGTTGATTCTCAACTCTTTTCTGCTATAAGTCCCAGGAAGCTCGTATGATTGCATGTATGACTTACGAAATGAAGAAAAGACTGTGCGTCACATGCAACTTGTTCACCTTGAGCGTCGAAGAGAGATGACATATGGGAGGTAAAGATTGAGACACAGAAAACATTAGAAGACAGCGAGACTCAGAAGAACAGTAAAGTAGCATAGAGCGACTATAAAGACTTAGCCGAAGATAAGAAGAGTGACAGCAAGTTTATACATATATATATATATACCCCAGCTCAAGATAAGAGAGATGACATAGATAGCTCAGATAACAGAGGATAAGCAGCCCGGACTGAAGACACGGATAGGCCAGTTCGGAGTGAAGATAATCTGAGTTACAACAGAGACACTTCACTGAAGAACAGACTAGATTAAGGCATAGTCTGCCCAACAGAGGAGGAGGAAGAAATAAAGACAGCTCAGATTATGGTTTATACGTACATAAACCGACTAAGGACACAAAAAGACCAGCTGAGGAGATAAACTCCAAGGTTCAGAATACAGAGACAACGTAGATGAGGCATGTGTATATATATATATATATATATATATATATATATATATATATATATATATATATATATATATATATTATATTTTTATTTATATTTATTCATTTTGCTTTGTCTTAAAATCAATATATATTCCGATGAGTCCACGAGGAAAATGAAGCACAATAAGTTCCCAAGTGCACTTTCGTGTAATAATCACATCATCAGGGGAGACACAAGAGAGGAACAGAAGAGTCAGTTGATACCAACTTGGAGAAAAGCTGAGCAGGTTTGTTTTTTTTAAAGGTAATGATGAGGATGGTGACGATCGGCTAGGGGAAACCTGCAACAGCAGTGGGGCGAGAGAAAGGAATTACCTTACAGTAACTTAGAATCCATCCTCTCTCTCTCTCTCTCTCTCTCTCTCTCTCTCTCTCTCTCTCTCTCTCTCTCTCTCTCTCTCTCGTACAACAGGAAAGACGCAGGAAATTTTCCCCCTGCCCTTCCCCTTCCGCTAACCCAGACGTAATGTGTTTATCAGTTCTCATTTTCTGTTGATGGCGCCCGCCCCCCCAAACGTCTCGTCTGATCCACCTTCTTTGTCTCCATTCGACCTCATCTACTTCTAATTGACCTCATTCCCTTCTAATTGCCCTTCTAAATCGATCTAACTTTCTCCTAATCGAACTCATCTGCTTCTAACTGACCCCATATGCCTTTGTTTAACCTCATATGCTTTTAATCGACCTCATGTCTTTCTAATCGACCTCAAAAGCTTCTAATCGACCTACGTTTCTTCCAGTCGACCTCATTTGTTTTCAATCGACCTCAGTTTATTCTACAATCGATCATTTTTTCCCTCATATGAAGGATATCCCCGTGCGTATAGGGTTAAATCCTCCGAAATATTGATCAACTCGTATCTCTATCTGTTCCTTTCGGACAAAGAGGTTTAACGTCACCCAATGAGCATCTCTCTCTCTCATTTTCGGCCCTTCAAAAAGGAGAGAGAGAGAGAGAGAGAGAGAGAGAGAGAGAGAGAGAGAGAGAGAGAGAGAGAGAGAGAGAGTGGGACATTCTGAGCACATACTGGCCGTGGACAAGTCTTGGTGGGGGGGGGGGGTGATGTCCTAACTCCCTCCCAATTACATTAAACTCACAGTGTGCCGACCGCCTCCACCCGGGGGGGGGGGGGGGGTTGATGTTATAATAACCCGGCGGCCTCGTATAATAACAACCTTCAGTTCCACAGAAAACGTGTACGTGTGTATATATAAAGGAGAGACGTCTTAAATGCACGTATGAAAATTTCCTTTTTTTTTCCTTTTCTTTATCTTACCTCCGTTGAGTTAATTTTTTCTTGGCTCATCTTGTCTCCCTCCGTTAACCTAATCTCTTCTTGCCTCATCTCGTCTCCCTATGTTAGATTATCCTCCTCTTGGCTCATCTCCTCTCATTTTCCGGCCAAAACTCAGCGTGAGCCGAGGTGAGTCCTTGCATCAGTGAGGGCCAACTGGCAGAAGAATATCGGGTCATGTTCAGGGTCGGGGGTTGAGAGCAGAAGACCTGATGTAATTCATTCCATTTTCTTTCATTTTTCTTTTTTCTTGGTAGTGGAGGGAGGGGGGACGTCGTCGTGCGGGGTCGTCTTACCCCTCTGATAATGCAGCTTCTAACCTCATTAAAAAAAGAGAGTTTCCCTCACTGCAAAAAAAGACAAGAAAAAGATTTAGCCTCATGGATGAGTTAACCATGAGTGCAGTAGCTGGCCTCATGATAGATTGGCCACACGTCTGTGGCAACATTTCTTCTCATGGTACGTCCGGTAGCGCATCATTTGGCCTTATTGATAGAGTTGTCAAGCGTAGCAGTGCATCAGTGTTTGGCCTCATGGAAAAGGGATGTCATGAGGTATGAGAGTCATGAGACGAGATTAGATAATACTTACAACAGTTTATGACTTGCTTGTAAGCTTATAACAACCATAGCCTGAAATTTTCGTTCCTTAATCTAACGTTTCCTTTTGTTCATAGATTTTTCTGTTTAATTTTCACCGTTCATTGATAATCATATATATATATATATATATATATATATATATATATATATATATATATATATATATATATATATATTGTGTGTGTGTGTGTGTGTGTGATATCCTTCGTTGCATGGTAATATGAATACATATTTCAGGGTATTGTAGTCGTATGGTACACATTAAGAATAATGGAGCTCTGTGTTAGATTATGAGGGTATTGCTACCGTATCTTAGACAATGAGGACAATTTAGCTGCATAGAAATAACTTGGATAATGCAGGTGTATATTGTTAATGAGGGTGATGCAGTTTTATTACAATAGTAATGCAGCTCTATGATAGATAATGAGGATGATTTAGCTGTATACTTGAGTTTAATGAGGGTAGTGCAACTATACGACAGATAATGAGGGTAATGAGGCTGTTTAATGATCCATACCGTTATCCGGTATGATACATATGCCTTTTGTTGTATACATATATTAGAAAAAAGCATAAACTTGTAGTATGTATAACACACAGATCTTCGTTATACATACCTGCAAGTTCCATAACCATTATACATACCAGTGAGTCCCATATGATACATACCTGTAAGGTCTATAATCATTATACATATACATAACTGTAAGTTACATAACCATTATACATATACATACCTGTAAGTTCTATAACCATCACACATATACCTGAGTGTTCCATAACTCACCTTAAACAATTTATGATTCACACGAATCAATAGTGGTTGTCTTTGTCCAGTGGGAAACGAAATAACCCCCCCTCATCATGCAGGAGGCCCCCGGGTCCCACTGAGAAAGTGTTATCACCATCAGTTCCCTGTCGAGTGGTTTGTAGTGGTTAGGGGGACAATGGTTTAACCACAGGGGAGGGAACACCTTGTTCGGCTCCCATATTGTATATATACAATGGTTCTCTGTTCTTAGTCGTGTTTCAACATCCTATGGGCCTTTTTTTTTTTTTCTTTATTCTGAGATGTATCTTTTTTTTTTATCATTGTCTGAAGATAAAAGGAGTTTTGGGAATTGAATAGCTAATGGTATGTGTTTAAAGTAATTGTAAGTTATGATAGTAGTGATGATGATGAAGGTTGTAGTGCCTAGGTTGGTGGTTAATTTGTCATAGTGTTGTCACTATTAGTGATAATATGTCTGAGGATAAGATGGTAGTAATGATAATAGCAGGAACATTATCTCCTGTTGTTGTTCTTGTTATTATTATCGGTGTGGCATCGTGTGCTAGTGGTTACCAGACACCACAATAGGAAACGTTTTCATGTCAATATTGGCAACTTCTTGTTTAAGGGTTTCCATCCTCAGATTATGTGGCTACTCGCTTCTTTAAGTAGGTTCCCATCATTTAGTATGCTCCAATGCCTTATATAAAGGTTTCCATTCTTAGATCATGCTGCAACTCCTTGTTGAAAGGGGATTCCCATCCCTCTATTGTTCCAATGCCTTATTTAAGGGTTCCCACCGTCACATTGTGTTGCGTTACTTATGGGATTTTTCCCATCCGACCATTACGTTCTACCGCCGTATATATCAGAAGCGTCTACAATCTCCCATTTTCTTTTTTTTCCCTACAATGCCGTAGAGTGACCGATCTATCGTCTATTACCAGCTGACTCCCCCACAGTTACCCGATGTTGCATGACGACGTCATTATTCCCTCCTCCCCCTTCCGATAACTACGCCACTCCAGCCGCCATACAACGCGTAATTTCTGCGCGCGCGCACAGCACCGGACCGAGCCTTCCACTGTTGCCACATGCAGGGCGGTGGATTTCCTTGGAAGTGCAGCCACAACCCCTTGTCATATTAGAATTACCACCACTAATCAGCTCTAATTAACACTTACTGTTGATGATTAAGAATATAATGAGAGGAAATTTTGACCAAGGGTATTAGAGGGGACTTAGAAACTTTAGAAATAAATTAGGAGATTCGTTTTTTAAAAGAGGTGGTTTTGGGGTAGGGGGGTGTGTGTGAGTTGACGTCAGTATGGTAACACTTGCTCTCTTCCCTCCCCCGGACCGGTGTGAAAATACGGGGGAACTCACAGGTGTGAAAACTAGACAATAATAACAATTAACTCGCGATTATCCGCACCTGGGCTATGGCTAATTATGCTTAACCTGGCTAGCCATCTGAAACAAGGGGGGAGGGAGGGGCCACGGAGAAGAGAGGAAGAGGAAATGATAATACGGAATAAAAGGGGATGTAATAAGGCAACACAATAGGCACCGGTAATGGAGCGTAATTGGGGTCGAGGTGAGGCATTGGTAGATAAATAGGGATAAACCCGTCACCTGTTAAATTTGTTTGGGCAGTGGAGGTCTAATAGGGAGGAGGGAAAAGTAGGGAGAAGGTTCATGTACCAACACGAAGAGGGAAGGGGAGAGTCTCTTGTCTTCACTTTATCTCGCAGCTTGTAGGTGAGGGGGGTTTTTAATGGAGGGGTATGAGAGTGACGGAAGTATGAATACAATACGGTAACTCATGGGAATAAAGAAATGCCATAGAATACGGCACATACGTATTCGTAAATAAGATTAAGAAAAAATAGAAAGGAAATAGAATAAGGTAAACGAGAGGTGATAGCACTACGTATTTGTTTTGTAAATGTTTAAGAAGTTAAAAAAAAAAAAAATTAACCCAGGGATTCAACTCGATTTTATAAGGGTTAATTTCACAGTTTGTTAATCCGGTTGAAAACTCGGAGCTCAAAATGAGACAAAGGGCGAGCATGACGCAACTTCCGGACGCAGAGCAGCGACAGACAACAACAGCACAGCAGCCAGAGCTGAGCTGAGCTGAGCTGAGCTGAGCTAAGTGAGCTGAGGACACATTCGTGACGCAGCAGCCCAGGTTGATGATGATGATGATAACAATATTATGTCGAGCCGGTTATTCAAAACATTACACCGAGAGAGAGAGAGAGAGAGAGAGAGAGAGAGAGAGAGAGAGAGAGAGTTTAGGTCATTAGCCCTTGAGCAGCTCTACAGCGTCGTAAAAGGCCTTGGGAGGAAGGGGAAGAGGAGGAGGAAGAGGAAGAGGAGGAGGAAGAAGAAGAGGAAGGAGGAAGATGGAAACCTGAACGTTCTTCAGGCACAGGGAGGCGTCAGATGAAAAGAAAATGGGGGGTGGGGGGTATTATGTTATGGATGACCAAAACCATCACTTGAAGTAATGGAAACTTAGAATCTACCGTTTTTTGTTTCCAGTCAGTTGTGAGTGAAGACTGGATCGATGACCAAACAGCGCCAGAATAAGTTAAGCTAACGCTGAGGGTGTGTGAGGCAGCGACTTAAAACGTGTTGACATACGCTGAAGGAGTGGTCAGTGTATTCTTCGTCTTTGTTGATGGGTTGCGTTGAGAGAGAGAGTGTGTGTGTGTGTGTGTGTGTGTATGTGTGTGTGTGTGTGTGTGTGTGTGTGTGTGTCGAGGCGAGTCATTGACTCTGCCTTATTGACGAGAGGCCGCTCGTATCTGCCTGTCCGTCAGGGATGTGTGGCTCTTGTATATTGTCATGCGTCCCAGAGCACCAGAGTGATCTTGTACTCTGTGCTCTGTGACGGTGAAGTGCAGGGATTGGAGAGAGAGAGAGAGTAGGTGCACTCTCCTTTATACTGTCCTATCTTCGTCTATACAGATCAGGAATTTAAGATGCTATTGCTGCTTTCCAGCGAGGATAGCCTTATCTTAGACCATCAGGTCTTCTGTTATCTGTCCTTCCCATGTACTGCCATTACTGTCCTCCAGCAGATAAGTTCGTCATAGACCATCAGGTCTTCTGTTATCTGTCCTTCCCATGTACTGCCATTACTGTCCTCCAGCAGATAACCTCGTCATAGACCATCAGGTCTTCTGTTATCTAACTTTCCCCACGTACTGCCAATACTGTCCTCCAGCATATAACCTCGTCAGAGACCATCACGTCTGCTTTTATATGTCTTCACCGTATATTCCTATTCAACACCGTGTAGTGAGTGGTGGTTCCAGGGTGATCGGTACTGGTCTTACAGCTGTTGAGGACCATAATAAAGACACAGATTAACATACATCTATTTCTAGCAATGCGCCACAATCGAGAAGTGTAATTCAGGGAAGCCGGATACAGTCTTATGGCCTTAATAATACCTGGTGCAAAAACGTGAACATAAAAAGACGCCAAGAGTGAGGTTGGAACCCCTAAATTCTGCGACCAGACTCAGCCAACGCCCATGGGAGACAAAGCAGACACAGGCCAAGCAGAAATAAACCGCCCATTTTCTGCTTCAGGTAACTTAACTGCCTCCCTGTGTTCTCGTCCGCTGCCCCTCCTCTCTCTCTCTCTCTCTCTCTCTCTCTCTCTCTCTCTCTCTCTCTCTCTCTCTCTCTCTCTCTCTCTCTCTCTCTCTACCCCCCCACACCCCCACCCATCTTCTCGCCGTTGAGCAGTTAGTGAGGCGTGACCGGGCAGTTAGAGCGCTGCTGGGTGGTTAGAGGTGCTGACAGAGGATTGCAAGCGCTGCTCCAAGAGCAGTGACGCCGCCACCAGGGGCTGCTTCAAAGTCCTCCTACTCGCCAGGGGTTCTGTAAGAGGTCGTCCCAGTCACAAAGAAGGGTCGGGTGGGGGGGTGTCGGGAGCCACTCTATCGCATCCACGTCGTTGTGGTTGTTGTGTGTGTGTGTGTGTGTGTGTGTGTGTTTGTTACGGACAGAGAGTTGTACACTCGTGTTACCCTATCACTTAACCTTGGGTGTATGTACCGTAGCTTTACTCCTATGTGTGTGTGTGTGTATGGTAAACACACAAACACACACACACACACACACGCACACATAAATACGTACACACCCCCTGTTTAAGCCAGGTTACCCATCTATCGACCATTTGCGAGGGCGGGATGAACACCTGAGTTAGGTATAGGTCGATTGACGCGCCGAGGGTTGGAACCCATAAGGGTTCGACCTTAGGTTGGCCAGTAACGCTCGCTGCTACACCACAGAGGCCCGTGTGTGTGTGTGTGTGTGTGTGTGTGTGTGTGTGTGTGTTTTGATACGTACGCACACATATTGGAGTGAAAACATGGTACACATATACAAGGCTAGAGATGAGGCAACATAAATGTGAAGGCTCTCTGCGCCCCGCAGCAAACAAGCAGCAACTGACACAGAGATGCGACGGGCTGAGTCACCCGTGGCGTTCTGCAGAGCTTTTCTCTGGAGCCATTACTCTTCTTGATCTTTGCGAATGAACAGCCGCAAAGAATTGGACTCCTCCTGGCTCATAACGTTTGCAGGTGATGCCAAGTTGATATGAAGAGTAAAGTAAACGGAAGGTTTGCATCAAGTTACAATGGGTCCCCAAGACAGATTTCAAAGCTGGTTTGATACATAGATGATGAATTTCAACTCGAGTAGATGTAATGAGGACAGGATACAGTCAAAGGAGGCCCCAATATGATTATAGATAGATAACTGTTACAGGCCTTGAATTAGTACATTATGGAAGGAGAAAAGAATGAGCGGCGACCGGATCACAACCCTTTAGTTTCTGAACCAGTTGATTGAAGTTAAAAGTAAACAATTCTTGGAAAGATGCAAGGATGGAACAGCCAGAGGCCATGACATGAAAGTGAACAAGAAAATGTGCAAAAAAGAATACTTGTATACAAGCAAAAGAGTGACGGATGAATGCTGTGAGCTTAATAATGAAACTATGACTGCAAACAGAATACAGAAGTTTGAAAAGGCTCTTTGACAGAAGAGAATGCTCATACTATGGCGCCTAATGAGTGTGAAACTCCCTCCCCATATAATGAAAAATAGGCAATTGCACACACACACACACACACACACACACACACACACACACACACACACACACACACACACACACTCCATGACCCACACAGACAAGTGGGACAACAGCGGAGGGCGATGTGAAAAAGAAAAATAGAATAAATTTGGACCCTCAAAATGGGCACAGGAAATTTGTCGCTTCAACGCACGTCGACCATCATTCGCCCACCTGGCGGTGAACACGTGCCAAAACGCACCCCCCCTCTTGGAGTGAGGGGGAGGGGGAAGGAGGGGGGAACACCACCACGTGCCACACGCACTCCTGTGGGGCCCACGTGCCACACGCACTCCTGTGGGGACTCGAACTTCACGCACCCAAGCGTTCCTGGTGACGGATGGAGTCGTGTGCTTTCGAGATCTTCGTCGTAGGGTGATTAATGGCATTGGTCGGTTGATCTAGTCTCGTCACCAGAGGACCTTAATCGCCTCTTCGATTCTCCGCGGTTCGTTCCGTGAATTATCCGTCGCCCTTTATTTGGAATTATCCGTCGGTGATGAACGTTGCGTATCGTCATGATAATCGCGGGATCGTAGAAATTTACGCATTTAGATTATACCGAAGGGACTCTGTGAATTATCCAAGCGTCTCAGTGAATGATCAGCTTTACCCTGATTGAATCGTCAGAGTGAACCTTCTCAGTTATCACATCAACTCTTTAGTTATCAGAGTAAACCAGCGAATCATTGACGTTGCCTTAGGAACATTCTCAGGGTAGCAGAGTGGATCATTGAAGTAACTCAGTAAAGAGTCAGAATCGGACACGACCAGGATGATATATATATCTGGTCGTATCAGAGAGGACCAGGATGATATATATATATATATATATATATATATATCTGGTCGTATCAGAGAGGACCAGGATGATATATATATATATATATATATCTGGTCGTATCAGAGAGGACCAGGATGATATATATATCTGGTCGTATTAGAGACGACCAGGATGATATATATATCTGGTCATATTAGAGACGACCAGGATGATATATATATATCTGGTCGTACCAGAGACGACCAGGAAGATATATATACATATCTGGTCGTCATTATCAGTGTCTGACTATTCAATTTAGCATGACGCCCCGTCAGCAGCTGGATGGTGCACACTGGTAGTGCGTCACCAGGCGGTATTCATCTGATGATCCGGGGGTGTTAATGGATCGATGGCGAAGTCATTCATTGTCATATCCAAAATTATGGCAGCTATGCGGTGAAGCATCGGGTTTTTTTATTCTTTCTATCTTTTTTACGGCGGATTATTGCGTTTATCAAGCGTGATATTAAAGAGTTATTCGGGAAGACATGACATTTCCTTTAGAAATCAATAAAAAAAAAAAGGAAATCGTTTAGATGTTCTCCTTAGCATCCTATCAAAATGATTATATAGATACTTTCCCTTAGAAACCCATCAAAAGGATTATTTAGACACTTTCCCTTAGAAACCTATCAAAATGATTATTTAGATACTTTCCCTTAGAAACCTATCCAAATGATTATTCAGATACTTTTCTTTAGAAACCTATCAAAAATACATTTAGATACTTTCCCCTTGGAAACCTATCAAAAATATCATTTAGATACTCTCCCCCCTTAGAAACCTATCAAAATTATACATAGATACTTTCCCCCCTTAGAAACCTATCAAAATTATACATAGATACTTTCCCCCCTTAGAAACCTATCAAAATTATTCATAGATACTTTCCCTTAAAACTTATAAAGATTATCATTCAGATACTTTCCCTTAGAAACCTATCAAAATTATCGTTTAGATATTTTCCCTTAGAAACCTAACAAAATCCATTGGAAATTTCCATAATGGTGAGTGAGCATGGAATTTAGCCATAGAATTAGCAACTCATTTTTTTTTTTTTTTTTTTAATTTCTACGAGCGAATGAGGTGTGGGCAACCACCGCAGTTGACCTGGTATGTGGGGTAACCACGTCAGACGAGACGGGAGGCCTATTTAGAAAATGGTAGGTAGGCAGCCATATCACGTGAGCTAGAAGTCACTTCAAGAAAACGGCGTGTAGGCCACCATGTCCAATGAGGTAGGAGGTGCCCAAGAAAAACGGGAAAACGGTACTGAGGCAGGTATGGCAGATGAACCAGAAAGCAAGCATAGAAAATGAAATTCGTTCACAGAGACGGTGAGTAAGCAGCTGTGTTGGATGATCCGGGAGGTACTTACAGAAAACGGTGCGTAGGCAACCTTGTCAAGTGATCAAGGAGGCACTTGAAGAAAATGAGAGGCATTTAGGAAAGCGATGAGTAGGAAGCGGTTTCCTATGAACGAAGAGGTCTTTTAAAGAAAATGGCATGTAGGCAACCGCGTCGGATGAAGCAGGAAGACACTCATAGAAAAGGGCGTGCCTGGCAGCCATGCCACATGAGTCAGGAGGCACTTAAAAAAGAAAACGGTGTGCAGGAAACCACGTCGTTTGACGCATAAGGGACTTGAGCTATAATCTACGCGGATTGTGATCGCGTTGGATTATCCTGTTTTACCGTTGCGTTACGCGCAGGCGTCGGAGACGATCACTTAACTCGATAACACGTCATCGTCCTGGTTGTTAAGGCGCTATCTGCCTTTGAGATCAAAGGAGAACCAATGAAGGGTGTGTGTCTGTGTGGGTTGGTTCGCGTCGCCTTGAATCACCTAAGACTGCGCTACTCACCTTAGGGAGACGAGCTGAAGGAAGAGGTGTTAGGAAAGGCGTGGGGTTCCTGCATCGTGCTGGACTGGACCTCCTCTCTCGTCATGTCCTGTATTGCGGTGTGTGGAGGGGGGTGTTGGAGGGAGGTCCTTGTCTATGGCGGAAAGGAAATTAACTGGTGGTGTTGAAGGTGAGTTCATGAGGTGTGTGATGTGTGGTAACCGGGGTCGGAGCCTCATTGTTAAATCATGCTATATATATATATATATATATATATATATATATATATATATATATATATATATAGAGAGAGAGAGAGAGAGAGAGAGAGAGAGAGAGAGAGAGAGAAGGAGAGAGAGAGGGAGGGAGGGAGAGAGAGAATCCGAGACACACACAAAAAAATTAATGTACTTAGAGAGAAGAATGGATACGTGGGAACACGTCCTTGAGATGCATTGACAGTACAAGCGTTGGCACCTGACCAGAACGCCTCAGAATATCACAATGTAGCTTATGATACCAAATACTAGCACAGAATATCACAATGTAGCTTGTGATATCAAATTCTAGCTTGGAATATCACAATGTAGCTTATTTTGTCAAATTCTAACTTAGAATATCATGCTTTTGACACTTTATGCTCAAATCAAGAAGATCATACTCTAATTTAGAATATGATACTGTAGCTCGGAATATCATACTGTAGCTTAGAGTATCATACTTTAACAGAATATCATACTTGTAGCTTAGAATATCGTACACCTAATGGAACACTTCATAGATTCTTCCTCATGACCAAATTGTCCATAGGATTACATCGTTGATCTTAGATATAGGCTAATCATTCCATCCATCTCATTTCCATCCATCTATCTACCATCCATCCATCTCATTTCCATCCATCTATCTAACATCCATCCATCTATCTTCCATCCATCCATCTCATTTCCATCCATCTATCTACCATCCATCCATCTCATTTCCATCCATCTATGTTCCATCCATCCACATCATTTCCATCCATCTATCTACCATCCATCTCCGTCGAGCGTAGGGTCACGGTGGGTCGTGATAAACGTCAATGGTCAAACCTACTGGGGCAGCCTCCAATCGGATTTCGGGCTCCCAGTTCCTCCCTTTTGTCGAGGAAACAGAGGCAGTGGTTCGGTCATTGGGTCTGGTGACAGATTTTATTGGATTTCTTTACGAGTGCGTGTCTGTGATGCAGATACCACGATACCATTCTTTTCGAGGCGTGATTATTCCCCTCACCCGACCCATGTTCTCATTCTTCCATATCTCCATACTCCATGTTTCCATTCTTCCATATCCCCATACGCCGTGTCTCCATTCTTCCATATCTCCATACTCCATGTTTCCATTCTTCCATATCTCCATACACCATGTCTCCATTCTTCCATATCTCCATACACCATGTCTCCATTCTTCCATATCTCCATACTCCATGTTTCCATTCTTCCATATCTTCATTCTTCCAAGTATACATTCTCCTTGTCTACACCAAACCATGTCTTATCTCTACGTGTCCATATCTTTCCATGTTCATATCCTCGTAATGACTACACCTTTTCATGTCTCCTTCCTTTCATACATCCTCCATGACTACCTTCTCAATGAATGAATCCTAGAATATTATTTCTCCTCATTTTTGCCCCAGTCGTTGTCCACATTAACTCATGTATGTATCTTGAAATGTCCACATCCTTCCATACTTACATTCGTAATGAATACATCTGTCCATGTCTTCAGTCTCTATACCTACATTCCTCCAGGCTTACATCCTCCATGACAATAATTACCATGCCTATATCTCTCCCTGTATACATCCTCCATCCTTACGTTCGTCCATATGTAAATCTTCTATATCTTCACCCCCTTATGCCTACCCTCCATCCATATATACATACTCTATGTTATTTTTCATCCTTCCACATTGTTTAGATCCTACATGCTCACATTCGTCCATATTTATATCTTCATTACCAACACTCTTCCTGCCTACCACCCATCCATACCTACATACTCTATGGCCTTTATATCCCCTCCACACTTACGTCCTCCATCCACCGTCGACCAACTTATGACTCCTAGCGTTGGTAGAAGGTACTGTAGACGATGATGATGATTTTTGGAGGGTTTCCCTTCCGTGTTTTCGCCGTGTGGGCGCGTGTGACCTAAGGCCACGGGACCGTCCGTGCACGTGAGTGCGGAAGGGGAGGCAGGACACGTGCCGGCATATTGGGGGGGTAGTTAGGGGGGTGGTGGTTCGTCGTGGGGGTCCAATCGCCACCCGTGCGCTTATGGAAGATAATAGGATCGTTCGAGAACGCCATGTAAATTAAGTGCTATTGGGTCTCGCCTTGTGTTTCCTCAGCCAAGCGGGAAATTCGACATGTGGGACAAGGGGCAGGTGAGGGGAAACGAGGGGAGATGAGGGGGAGGGAGGGGAGGAAAAAGGGGGATTGGGGTAGGGGGGTGGGTGTTATTGGGAGGGTAAGGGAGAATAACATGTAATGAGAAAGTCAGCTTTGGTGTGGGAGGAGGAGGAGGAGGAGGGGCTGTGGGTGGCAGTGCCAGAGGCCAAAAGGTATTGTTATTTATGATATAATGATTTCCCGAGGTGACTCTCTCTCTCTCTATCTCTCTCTCTCTCTCTCTCTCTCTCTCTCTCTCTCTCTCTCTCTCTCTCTCTCTCCATTAAGGAGAATGGGTAATGGGTTAGTAACTTTGAAACTAGATCTCCTGAGGTGACTCTCTCTCTCTCTCTCTCTCTCTCTCTCTCTCTCTCTCTCTCTCTCTCTCTCTCTCTCTCCCCCCATTAAGGAGAATGGGTAATGGGTTGGTAACTTTGAAACTAGATCGGCTGGGTTTTTCTTTTTTTCTTTCTTTTCCCCTCCCTTCTGCCGCCTGATACATTTTGGTAAATAAGAGATGTTCAGCGGCGAAAGTACACGAAGGGAAGAGGTGAGAGAGAGAGAGAGAGAGAGAGAGAGAGAGAGAGAGAGAGAGAGAGAGGGGGGGGGGGTAAGTGGGGTGACGGGGGAGTATATAGAGTCAGCAGGGGGGGAAGGGGGGAAGAGGAGGTGGATACTTATCCTGTAATTACAATTTATTTTGCGGCGCCCGATGGAATTGATCGCTGGGGGGGGGGGGGGGGAATAGGTGGTCAAACCCTCCTCCTCCTCCTCCTCCTCCTCCTCCTCCCCCCTCTTCCCGGTGCGGTGTGTCCAGTCGAAACGGGAGCTGGGAAGGAGAGAGAGAGAGAGAGAGAGAGAGAGAGAGAGAGAGAGAGAGAGAGACAGAGTCCCAATTAATCGCCATTGTCACTTTCCCCCTCCCCTCAACCCAGCTCCGATCAACCACAAAGACACTCACCTGCCGACCTACTTACCTCCCCCTGCTCCTTATCGTAGCGCAGTGGCTCAACTCTACCGTTTACGACGATATGTGGATACGATGGTCGCGCAGTTGCGCAACCCGGCAAGTGCCAGCTGATACAAGGGATTAATCAAGGGGTTATTGTTATAACAATCAGACGTTGCTCCTAACTCCCCACCTACACCCACCCCATTCCCCATTTCCTCCCACAGCCATTCCCCCACCATCCCTCAACACCCCCACTAACCCCCCACCCCAAAAAAAACCTCCACACACCCCCACCGACAGACACCTGGGGGGAGGAATGGCTGACTCCTAACTTGTAATTTCCACATTGATCTCTCTCTCTCTCTCTCTCTCTCTCTCTCTCTCTCTCTCTCTCTCTCTCTCTCTCTCTCGGTGGATGATTTGTAATGCGCAATTTTCTGTATGAGAGAATCGAAATTTACCTTTGATATCGATCAGTTGATGTGAGCTATATATGCCTGTTGTATCTATCTATCTATATATATATATATATATATATATATATATATATATATATATATATATATATGCCTGTTGTATCTATCTATCTATTTATCTATCTATCTATCTATCTATCTATCTATCTATCTATCTATATATATATATATATATATATATATATATATATATATATATATATATATATGTGTGTGTGTGTGTGTGTGTGTGTTCCACACATGTTCGCCATTTCCCTCATGAGCAAGGTAGCATCCAGAACAAATGACTAAACCTTATAGGAAAAAATAAATATCCTCTCTTCCTTCTTTTGGAAAGTAATACAGGAGGGGAGGATTCCCATCCACCCTCCTGCTTCCGCCCCTCTAAGTCGGCTTCGACGACACTCTCCCAAACAGCCTCGTTAGGATCTAATGGTCTTTTCCCGCTCTGATGCCTTTGTACTACTTTTGTTATGGGATAGCTATCTGTAATGTGTGTGTGTGTGTGTGTGTGTGTGTGTGTATGTGTGTAAAAGATAGAGAAAAAGAGAGGGGAGAGAGAGAGAGAGAGAGAGAGAGAGAGAGAGAGAGAGAGAGAGAGAGAGAACGTGAAGAGATGGTTAAGAAAACGTGCGTAAGACATTTACATCCGTACGAGAAAGAGAGCTTTGGTAAACGTACAGTGGGTCAGTATGAGTCCATGGTGACGGAGGTGGTAATGGTTCCCTGCCTATGACTTGTTCCAGCGTCTGTCCCCTCTGTATACCTCGCCTGCTTGACCACACCCAGCATTGTAGGACTTCGTCCTGTAGACCTGTGGAGTGTTCAGTATAGGTTCTTTCTCTTTGGAAGGTTTGGCTGGGGCGTGGCACTGATCCCAGCGAACTCCCGAACTGTATAGGACCTCTCTTCTCTCTCTCTCTCTCTCTCTCTCTCTCTCTCTCTCTCTCTCTCTCTCTCTCTCTCTCTCTCTCTCTCTCTCCCCGTCTGCCTATTCTGCCACCCCCATTTTCCCCCTTCCTATAGACATACAAAAAGCACATTGTAGACGTTAGTGGGAGAGGGATGGTGGTGGGAGGGGCCTTCATCATCAAAAGAGAGATGGAGGGGCTAGAGGGATGGAGGAGGGATGGAGGAGGGAGGAATGCGCTGCACTAAGGGACAGAGAGATGTAGCAGTGGCAGCCGGAGGTGGAGGGAAGGAGGTCAAGCCACGCACCGTGTCGCACGTTCCCAGAGCCACCCTTGACTCCCTCCCTCCCTCCTTCCCTCACTCCCTCCCAGGCGTATGTCCTAGGACCATGAAATCGCCCGGGACGCGCGTGCGCCGGACGTGCTGAGGAGGAGCAGCACTATCCCATGATCCCAAACCTAGCCTTTTTTTCCAGGACACGGGTGAACCAGGGCACGTGGATGAACCGTGGTACACGGATGAAAGGGGTACACGGATGACCTAACGTACGATAGGCGGTCTGACATGCCACAGTGTGTGTGTGTGTGTGTGTGTGTGTGTGTGTGTGTGTTTCTCCCGGTAAAACCACGGCAGACGACGTGTGCTTTGCCCAACTCTTGACGAACTAACCACCCTGCCAATTACATGGTTCTCTTGGGAACCACGACCATGATGTGGGGTCCTAACGAGCCGCGGAGGTGAGGTATGTTCCCGACACACCGGAGCAAGGAGGAGGAGGAGGACTCGTATACACTACCACCACAACTAGCACTCCTGTGATCAATAGCCATAACCTATACTCGAGCTAACTAGCCTTATGATGAATGTGGGAACATGGGAAAGCCTATTAGCAGGAGACCTGGCGGTCTATGACGAGGTTATAAGCTGGAGGGAGTTGATGGCAGCACATGGGAAGGTCAGGCAAAAGAAGACCTGATGGTCTGTGATGCGATTATCTGGGAAGGACAGATAACAGAAGACCTGATGGCATATGACGAGGCTATCTGCTGGAGGACAGTAATGGCATTACGTTATAGACCACCGGGTCTATAACGAGGTTTTTGATAACATAGACTTTCCAAAGAATATAGAATATCCCCAACAGCAAGATTCGAACCTATACTAATTATACGAAAGCTGGGGATATCAACTCCATAGTTTCATATCCCTCTGCGTGTGGCAGTTTAACGTTAACGACTGGTTAATGTGAGCCCGTTGGGAATTGACCCTTTGAGACCCCGTGGATTGCGTGTGTAAGATGAAGGGTATTCGACAACGAGTTAACGATTGGTCGAATGGTCGTGTCTCTATCATGGGCTCCACAGCTTAATTGCTTACATTTGATAGTCCTTCTGGTAATGACGGATCAGTTTAGGAAAAATTGAAACCAACCGGCAATGAATAACTCCTTTAGAGAAGCAGTAAGAACAGTGCAACTGGTGATGAAACTGGATGCACGTACCCCAGAAGCTTTAACCGAAGTACTAATGCCCAAAGAAAAAAAAAAAAGGGTTTTTCTAAAGTCAGCTCAGCTAACGGTGGCGTTTAATACATGGGACGCGTGCCGCGTTGTTTGCCCTCGCTATTCCCGCCAATCACTGTGTAAATAATGCCGCCCTACGGAGTGTGGCCTGCCTCTGTGTCCAGACAGAAGGTAAACGCAGGCTTTCCCTCTGGTTCTTCATGCCGAAGACCAGCCAGCAGGAAAGAGCGCCTTTAAGAGAAAGCCTCCAGTTGTGACTCGGGACGTCAAAGACGTGTCCAGAGGAAGGGGACGTAACTGCCGATTCATAAGACTGGCTTTGTGACGAAGATCTCAAAGAGTAAGCTATGATGTAGGTGATGAAATTGGCACGCGGCAGTGATCAGCTAAACTGCTTGTGAATTCTTTGGCTGTAAGCAAAGTAAGCCTGGCCTGGAAAGCATCATTGGTCGAGTAAGTTTGATCCAGCAAGTGGAAATTGCCAGCGCTGGAACTGACCCCGGCTCCAGACTCGGTCCACAACGCGGGCTGATGTGCTGACGTCTTCGGTGTTGCTTGTAGGATTTCTGGAGGAGCCATCTGGAAATGGTTTGAGGTCATTAGTGCTATGCCTCATGTAAGGAGTAAGAGAGTTTTATTTCCAGCCTTAATACTATGTTTCGTAAAGCTTATAACGAACCTTTGAGGATCGTTTGATTTCGGAGGGTGTAAGAGGAGTCGAGAGGTTGGGGGGGGGGAAGGGTGGATCTGTTGAACCCATGGTACTTACCAGTGACCTCCACATACTCACCAGTGACACATGGCAATCACTACTGACCCTGTAGCACTCGTCACTGACCATTGGCACTCCACATTCACCCTTGGCACTTACCTCTTTTCCCTTGATACCCAAAATCTCAACAACTCAAGAGTTCTGGGAGCTTAGTTTTCTAATAACTCAGCAGTTATAACCCCCACAACACAACCCTGCCCACACACACACACACTAACCCATAACATAAGACTTATGTTCTCTCCTTGTGTCAAGATCGAGGTGGATGAGTGTACCATCTGGGTTGGGTGATGGTTCATCTTCAGGCAGGTGACGTCGTGGCCAGTCCAGTCATCCCTCGACGAGTGGGGGTCGTCCAGACGACCTCCTCCTCCTCCTCCTCATCCTCCTACTCCTCCTTTAGGCCACTGTGAGGTTTGTGGTCGTCGCCGTTGTTGGCCTTCAAGTCTGTGGTCGAAGTCCCATTCCTGTGCACAGTTTTGTGGTCGTCGCCTCATTGCCCTAAGATCTGTGATCATTCTATTGATCTCTCCAGTTTTCTGGCCGATCCAGTCATTTGTTCTCAGTTCCTGTAGTCGTGTCCTTCCACTCCCCAAGGTCTCGGGTCGTCCCATGGTTCTCCTCGATTTGTGGTCGTTTTTTTCTCCCTGCCTCAGTGGTCGTTCTAGTGTTGTTCTTAGTTCTGTGTTCGTCCCATTGGTGTCCGTAGTTCAGTAGTCGTGTTTTTTTTCATTGTGGTCTCCATCACTCATTGGTCGTCTCATTTTTTGTCCAGTAGTCGTCCGTTCTTCCTCCTCCCCCCACCACCCCAACCTATTCGTCCTCTGTCGTGTGGTCGTCTTCATCGTCTCCTCAGTTCAGTTCAGTGGTCGTTCCAGTGTCGTTCTCGGCTCTGGTAGTAATCCCCCAAGTTTCGTGGTCGTGACCGACGTAAATCTCTCTCCAAAAGTCAACCACAATTACCGGCAACCCAACCCCCCCCCCCTCTCTCTCTCTCTCTCTCTCTCTCTCTCTCTCTCTCTCTCTCTCTCTCTCTCTCTCCTCCTCCCCTCCTCCTTCAAGCTCAGTTGAGCTCACCCAACACCCCCTATCCCTTCCGTTACCCATGTCCCCCAACCCACACAACCTGAACTCTACTACAACCACAACCACAATTTTCTTCCGAAGACTCTTCACCACAAATGCAACCCCAAAATCCTAACCAACACCCAAGCTCCCCCCCCACAAAAAGGTACATGAAGCACACAAACAGAATCCTGTCCACAACTCGATCCAGTGATAGACCATACCTACAACCTCGGCCACGGTGCAGTCGCCAGACAAACCAACCCCACAACCTCTCTCAAAGAACGTTGCTCACAACCCTACCTGCAATGCCACCACCATCCAACATACCTACAACCCTACAACCTTAAACACGCTTAGTAACCTTCCCACAACCCAACATTACAAGCACCAAGCATCAAACCGACCAAACTATCATTGAACCCATCAACAACCTTACCTACAATCTTACAATCTTATACACTAGCCTTCGCACAACTCTATCTGCTCCACAACCTCTAACACACACACACACACACACACACACACACAAAACCCCTCTACCGATCCAAAACAGTTCGAAGCTTCTGAACCAGCGAGACCGGAATCGCTGCTTCCCATCATTTTTGTGTTGTCAACGCTTGAAAACCCACAGCGAAGGACCGACATATAAAAAAGAAAGAGAGAGAGAGAGAGAGAGAGAGAGAGAGAGAGAGAGAGAGAGAGAGAGAGATAAAAAGAGAAAAAACTTCGCTCAACCGGAAGTTCAATTTAAGCTTCGGTAATCCGAATATATGTCTCAGTTTTTGTGAAATGCTTTTACTACCCGGTTCGTTCGAACGCTCAGATACACCTTGAAGTGTTTCATACGAGTCGATATATAGTCCGGTGTCTGTGTTGGCTTTATTGGGGTTCGGGACAAATGCATGCTTACAGACCGGAAATTGGTATTAAAGGGAACAAATATCCGGTTAAATGAGGCTTTTAGCACACCGGAGACCACAGTGCAGTATTGCCAGAGCATAACTTCCCTTTTTAGGATGTTCTGCACAATTGAGTCAGTTTTCTCCGAATATATACACGTCTACGACAAGGAACCTGACACGGAGGTGATGTGATTAAAAAAGGAAAAGGGGGGAATATAAAGTCCAATCAGTTTTCTACTTAGTAATCGTCACTTAGGAGTTTATAGAAGGACCTTTGATCCATCCTCCTCCTCCTCCTCTCCGGCGTTGGCAACGATGGCAGCGGGCTGAGGGAGGGGAGTGGAGGGAAGCCAGATGTGCGATGATATCCGCCCATCTCTGAATCCTATTATCCCGGTGTTCTCCTATCCTGCCGGGTTTATTTATGACATAATGAGACACAGAATGCGTCGCGGATTTTTATTGGCGTTTTAATGGCGCTGTGAGTGTGTGGTGGAGTAAAGTAAAGTGTTTAAGGGTAGGGTAGACATTTTTCAATGGGACGTATCCACCCCGGTGCGCTTTCAGTGGGTCTGGGCGTCGCCCGCTAGGTTTTACAACTCATGTGTCGTATTTTCCATGTTTTCTCTAATTCAGTAAAACTATTATGCGTAATATCATGCTCGGGTTATTTTCAATTTCCGCTGGTTTTTTGGTGGGGTAGGTGCATCTCCTCTCTCTCTCTCTCTCTCTCTCTCTCTCTCTCTCTCTCTCTCTCTCTCTCTCTCTCTCTCTCTCTATCTCTCCCTTGTCCTACCATTCCCCATTAGCACTATCTACACTGCTCCTTGTACCTTTAAAGAAGAAGAAAAAAAAAAGATATTTGCAACGCTGTCTCCTTCGAACCGCTAACATTAGCAACACCAACACTCATAACAGTCCGCTGCCACCACCATCTTCTCCATCACCACTATCACCACCACCAGTGAAGTGCTCGTTACATACCACCACCCTTCACCACTTAATCACCACCAACACTACCAAAACACCAGCCCCCATCACCACCACCAGTGTAGCAGAAAGGGGCTGAGTTAGCGCACGAGATTCGTTGAGCAGCATATATTTTTTTACCCCCCTTCCTCGTGTTTTGAATCACGTTCATCAACTTTCTCATGGCATTCATTCGAATGTCGTCCATTCACACGTTTTAGAATGACGTTCAAAGATTGGGCAACCTCGTCAGTGAGCCAGTGGACAACTCCCTGTGTTAACCTGTCTCTCCCATGTACTCCCAACCCCACACACACACACACACACACACACACACCTTCCTGCAACTCCCTCACTCCTCCCAGCGCCCGTCACCAGAACCAAATACCTCACATTTACCAAGACAAATCCGATCACATTCCCATCTGGCCCAGTGAGGATGTGTCGGGGGTTGCCTACCTCCTTTGATTTCCAGGCAACGCTTTTTACCATCTTCTACCCACTGTAATTTCCTGCTTTGTGTGTAATTACCATAATTTCGAAGGTTTGGGAAATCGGTATGTGTGTGTGTGTGTGTGTGTGTGTGTGTGTGTGTGTGTGTGTGTGTGTGTGTCTTTCTGGGAAGGGGGTTCAGCGTGAGTGCTTGGCAGTATGTTATCACAGTAATGCACTGTGAAATAAGTACATCTAAAAGGCCCCCCCAACGCCCTTACTCGCTCCGTCTCCTGTGTGAGCCATTTGGGATACATCGCGATCGCGTTGCATCGCGACGGTGCATCGCGACGGTGCATCGCGTTGGTGGGTGGTGGAGGTGACCGGAGTGTTGGCGTTGTAGGTGATTAGTGACGCCGGTGATGGAGGACGGTGGAGAAGTTGTAGGAGTGGCGCGATTGTGGTGGTAGAGGTAGTGGTGGTGGTGTGGTGTGGTAGTTGTGGTGACGGAGGTGTGGTCATCGGGAGAGTGGAGAGGGAGGTGGTGGTTGGGCGGTGTTGGTTGGAAAGGAGTGAACCGTGACGCGATTTTGAAAGCAGAATGTCATTTTCTCTTTTTTTTTTTCTCTTTTTTTCCAAACGATGGAGATGATCTACATGGATGATGCTCTTGAAGATGAGAAGGTAACAGAGTATAGAAAAAAGAAAATGTCGTTTTCTCCTCGACTTCCCGAGGAAGATCTCCTATCTGCCCAGATTTGGCAAACCATGAAAGAGGGAAAAGAGAGAGAGAGAGAAGAGGCACCGTTTTCTTTACAGACGCAAGGGTGCGGGAGGATGGGAGGACTCAAATAGAATCCTGACTATTCCACGCTAGGTTTAAAAAGCAATGCGGCATGGAAGGGGGGGGGGGGGGCTGCTGCATCCTGTGTTGTGTCTCCCCCGTTGCCGCTACCGCCCGCCCCCGCGCCTGTTCACCTCACCGCCACACTTCCGATTGGACACGCCCTTGGGGGAGTCAGAGGTTGGGGGATGGGTGGAGAGAGAGAGGAGGGAGCGGAGGAGAGAGAGAGAGAGAGAGAGAGAGAGAGAGAGAGAGAGAGAGAGAGAGAGAGAGAGAGAGATCGCCCCTCCTCCCTCGGCGAGTGGTCACGCATGGTGCCTCCTGATGGCTCGTTGTAACAGCGGAAGGTTGGCATAGTGAACAGGTGGCGACCAGGGATCATTACCAGGCAAGACTCGTCATCATCATCCCCACCACCACCACCACAACCCACCCTCCCCTGTTACCTGTTGGACAATATGAGTCAGGTCGAATTTGAGTCGGATGAAGTGTTTTGTTCCTTGACTCACACACTCCATTCACATACCTGGTCATCTGTATACCAAGAATTATGAGGAAACTTTTGTGAAAGAAATATAGATATTTAGGGAGGGATTCTCTAACGATGGTGCTAAAAAGCCTTCTGAGTGGCGGGCGAAGTGCAAGATCGAGAGAAAGAAAGAGGACATGTTCCTTTCATCCAGGTGTCGCGGTGTGTGTGTGTGTGTGTGTGTGTGTGTGTCTGTGTGTCTGTGGTGAGGTAATCCTCATAGTGACGACGATGCGTCTTGGCTCCTCCGTTGAGGATCTGTCCTCCGCCTGCGACTACCACGACCGCCGCCGCCGCCGCACCTGCGTTTAACTCCTGCGTCCGCACGGTTTTGCCCGCCGTGGCGGCGATACAGCGGGTGGCTGCGGAGCCCCAAGCGCCCTTCGCTCATCGCGGCCGCAGTGACAACTTAGTGTGGGTAGGGAGGGAGGAGTGAGGAGAGGAGGAAGAGGTGGAGGAGTAGGAGGAGGAGGAGGAGGTGGGGTGATATGAGAGTGTTCGGCCGTGCACCACCGCTACGCCAGTCAATAGCACATATCCGTTCCCTCCCTCCCTCGCTTCTAATCGCTGGCCATCTCCCTCTCCCTACACACTCACCCACTAGCCACTCCATCTAGACCTACCCTCCCTCCTCATCTGTCCCACCACCACACACGCGTCCTTCCCAAACTGCACGTGGCGGACGAGACAGGCCTCTGAGTGTTATAAATGGCCTCCCGCAGCGAGTTCAATGGAAAAAGAAAAATATTTTTATGGTACGAAATTAATGGACACCAGTGGTGACTTATGCCCACGAGAGTTCCTCTCGATCAAAAGGACTTTGTCCAGTGGGAACCCACTTCGAGTCGAGGGGAAGAGCGTGCTCGGGGACTGCGAAGTGCTCGAGATGGTCGTAAGATAGACGGCTGGTGGGAGAGAACACCTCACATCGTGCCAGAGGAAACACATATCATATATTCTAAACAGAATCCAATCTTACTGCATGAACGATGTTATGATTCTCTTTTTTTCCTGTTATAGATCAAGTCATCAGTCAAGGATTACTTAAGGATTGCATTTATTGCCTCACATAGTAATTTCAGGTGTCCATAAATCTTCTTTTATGTGCTCAGGTGGCAGTAAGAAATGAAGGAAGTTTTTCCTTTGTCTTGCAGAAGATCATCATCATTAACAAGGACGTCGAAGACTTTCGATGATCTAGCTACTGTAGGATTCCGTTCCCAAAGATAAGAAAATCGTAGCGATTATAGTTTCTTTTCCTCTTATACTTACTTCCTCCCGCCCAGGAGCGTCTTCTATTTTGATGAAGCTCTTGCAGCGCCCAGGAAGCTGGTCATGTCCACCAGTCGGTTCCACGGGTCGTAAAGTGTTGCAATGTTGTGTGTGTGTGCGTCTGTGTGCAGAGAGAGTGCAGGGCATTTGAAGAGCGTCTGTGTAGGCCGGGAGCCAGTGTGGCCATGTAATATGGTAGCCCAGTGTGGCCACGTGCTATGGTCGCCCAGTGTGGCCACGGGTTATGGAGGCCTAGTGTCGTCACGTGTTGTGGAGGCCTAGTGTGGCCACCTGCTATGGTCGCCCAGTGTGGCCACGGGTTATGGAGGCCTAGCGTCGCCACGTGTTGTTGGAGGCCGAGCGTGGCCACGTGCCAGGCCGAGAGAGAGAGAGAGAGAGAGAGAGAGAGAGAGAGAGAGAGAGAGAGAGAGAGACGCCATCACGCTCACCTGACGCTCTGAGACCGGAACTCCCTCACCTCCGATCACGACGGATTTGTGACGCGGCTGAGTTACCACCACCGGAGACCCGCGCGAACTGACGACGCCAGGTGCTGGTGGTGGGACATGGTGGTGGTGGGACATGGTGGTGGTGGTGCTGGTGGTGGTAGGGATGGTGGGACATGGTGGTGGTAGTGATGATGGTGGTAGGGATAGTGAGACATTGTGGTGGTTGGCGGTAGGGATAGGGGGAGACGGTGGTGGTAGTGCTAATGGTGGTAGGGATAGTTGGACATTGTGGTGGTGGTGGTGGTGGTAGGGATAGTGGGACATGGTGGTGGTAGTGATGATGGTGGTAGGGATAGTGGGACATTGTGGTGGTGGTGGTGGTGGTGATGGTGGTAGGGATGGTGAAACATTGTGGTGATGATGGTGGCAGGGATAGTGGGACATGGTGGTGATAGTGGTGGTGGTGATAGGGATAGTGGAACATTGTGATAGTAGCAGTTCGACCCACAAAACCTTGAACACTTTCTTCAAGTGGTCAAGATAATTCTAGGACCACGTACAGTCCTGGTGTGTAAGTATGGCCCAGTGGTGGGAGGTATATAATGCTCCAGCATACATGTAGGAAAACCCATCATCTCTATTGCTGAGACTGTTCGTGTGAGCCTCATCTTCTTATATGATAGTTTACGATGTTAGCCATAGCTTTTATTGGCGCGTGTGTATACACAAACACTCATAAAAAAGCACAAGATTTCATTTTCTTTTGCTCGCAAAGACGGCACAGGCAACTGAATGTCCCGATACAGACCATCTCATAATATATATATATATATATATATATATATATATATATATATATATATATATATATATATATATATACTTAAGTGTAAGAAAGTTACCTATCTTATCAACCAACCCCGAGGGGATGATGAACAGCTGGGTTAACTGTGGACCGACTGCCGCAACCGCGAATCGAACGTATGCACTCAACTTCGGGCGTCATGGTCATCAACGCTAGCAGCTAACGAACAAACACACGAATACATGTATTGGACACACATATACACGGCACAGTTCACAACACACCAAGCCTACGTTCGTGTAGTTCTTGAATGATGGTGTATACACAGTATTCCACTCACAGTATACTATATCTCAATTGCAGTACACGTCATCTAAATTACAGTACACAGTACCACAATTACAGTAAAGAGTATATAGACAACGGTACACTGTATCTTAATTACAGTACACATATATACCACCTACGGAACACATCATCCCAAATACAGTACACAGTGTCTTGATTATAGTACACACACGATCTCTATAACAGATTAATGTCGGGAACACAACCATATACTTTCCAGCCCGGTCTGTTGATTCAACCTCACATACCCTTTACACCTCTCTCCATCCCAGCTCCCACCCCACACACGCGAATCCTTCCCTCCTCCTCCTCCCCCGCCCCCCCCACACACACACACGCACACTTACCCCGAACCTCATCTCCCACCCCTCATGTCTTCAGATACCCTCCTCCCAACCTCCACCCCAACATACTCAAAAACATACCCCTTACAGTTACAGCTCCCCCACCCCACACCCCCACACCACGTACTCACACCCCACCATCCTGGCCGACACTTACCTCCCCCCACAACCCACATTTAGCAGATATCTCCCTGATTACTCACCCCTGGAATTAAGGGCCCCCACGTACCCCAAATGATATGAATAAACTCTTAGCAATTGTCGTGGCGCTTCATCCTCGCCATACTAAACATGGGAGTTACAGGCTGGTCTTCCGCTCGTAATTGTGTGTTCCGTGATGGTTGCCCCAGTGGGCGAAAACTTAGTAGATTGTGGTGGTTACGAGGGCACACCGAACTCACAGCAGCACCACTACCACAACCACACCACTACCACTACCACCATTACTCCTTCCACTTCGCTCGCCCGCTCGCCCGCCCGACCGAAGCGACACCTCGTCCAAGTCTTGTTTACCCTCGTCTGGGGAGGATCCGGTACCGTCGTCCGTGGCTCCCTGACGAACAGAACGAGGGAATGACCTGTGCTAGATCCGAAGAGTTCAGTGGCTGGCTCCGTTGTAGCATTTCCAACGGCACTCGCAAGGGTGATTTACTGTCTAAAGATGAATCTATCGGGGTGTTGAGGACCTGCAATTTGTTTTGAGGTGGATGGTGGTGGTGGTGGTGGAACAGGTCATGACATAACGTAAGATCCCTCGAGGTTCCTAACTCTCGTCCCTCGCTGGTCCTCTCACCGACAGCGCCACACCTCGAGATGATCTTCAGCGGTGAAGTGACCTGTCGCATCCAGCGGAGGTTCAACGACGAAAACTGACATTAATAAGCCTTTGCCTTTAAGACTCTGTCGCATGTTATGAAACTTCGGCTGTCAGAAAGCCTGTCGTTTTCAGCCTCCGTGTGTCTAGTCGTGGGTAGAAGTAAGGGGCCAGAGGGGTTCACGCATCTGCTGGGGGTTGGTATTGCTGTATATCATAGAATTAGTGGGACACCACCTTTATCTTTCAGCTCCATTTTTCTACATTATATACATCTATATACATCCATGTCTTCCCAGGCTATAGATATCTCCTTACGAGAATTCCAAAGGGAGTGTAAGTTGAATTGATTTACATGTATTTCCATCATCCATGACTGGTGATGGTGTCAGGGTAGCGAACAATTCTACAGGCGCACAATACTCTCAGCGCACGATCATAATTCTTCACCGTTCACGGGGTTCGTGATTCAAGGTGATCTCGGATGATTCAGATTCGTGGCTAGAAATTTCGAGAAGCGAGTCCGCCTGCGTGGCTGTGGTGATTCATTCTTTGCAAGAATCCGTCTCTCAATATATATATATATATATATATATATATATATATATATATATATATATATATATATCTTGGCTCGCTATGTTGATCTTCGCCTCGTGACCCTACGAACAAGAATGACACCGTGACATATTCACGGTGTGTGACAAAGGTCAAACTGCCTACGTCAGGACGCCTGGTCATTCGACAGTTAACAGAACCACTGTTTATGAAAAGATATTTCGAAACGCTTGTTACGGGTGAGCCGCTATGTGTGTCATTCCTCCCCCCCTCGACGGAGCCGTGTGGTAAGACCGTACATTAAGAGTCGAGAGAACGTGACCTGTTTATAAGAGAGACAAGAGGTGATATCATGTCTCGACGCCGACATGTAAAACTCGCTGGTAAATCATGTTCGGGTCCGTCAAACTGGCTCCTTCTTCCAAAGTAGATCGTCGAGTAATATCTCGAATAATTTGGCGGTATTTTACTGCCTTCATATGTCACTCGAACCTCAAACGACGGCTTGGTTGAAGGTTCGAGAGCGAGTGGTCTCGGCTGATGGCAACATACGACCAGGTCTTTGTCAGCAGCGCCTTAAATCATTTTCACCCAGGCCGAAGCTCTGTGGGGTACTAGACCCAGCAGGAAACAGTCTCCTGCCTTCTGGAAACAGTTCCCTGCCTTCGTATGATCCCGGGAAGTACTAACAGAATGGAAGATGGTCATCCTAGTCTTGTGGCACTTAGAATTAGATACAAGCGAGCTCTTAGATCTAATCTGAACATAGTCCTCCCATATAAGAAACTAGAAGAGTATTCATAGAAATACAGTTCAGTGTTCCATGGTATGTGAGCGAGTTCAGTGCTCCATGGTATATGACTTCAAGTGGCATGGCCTCTTGAACTAGGATCAATGCTTCCTCAAAACTCGAGGGACACACGAGTTCGCTAAGCGCTGCGTCTGGAGCAGTGACCAGCTCTTGGCTGTGTTTGAAAAGGTGGGGGAACCAAATGGGTATTGTCTGAAGCCCTATTTAACCCTGAGGAGGAAGATTTGTCCCTCGTGGGACATACGAGAACCTGACGCGCTATGTAGGTTAGAGAGAGAGAGAGAGAGAGAGAGAGAGAGAGATCCGAACTGATGCTCAATCATCGAACTCACACTTCCAGAAAATTAGGACAAAAAGCTTCCCATTGTGGCCCAGCAATCCGGCCCCCCACCCAGGCTGACATGGTGGCCAGGCACTTCACACATGGCCACACCCGGTCTGGTGGGATGGTGGCCATACAAACGTGACAACAGCGAGGCCAATGTGGGTGGAATGGCCACACACAGACACATGAACACACCTAGGCTAGGCTGGTGCGATGGCCACACATACAAGGCCACACCCAAACTGGTGGGATGGACACACTCAGGATGGTGGGATGGCCACAAACACAAGGCCATACCCAGGATGGTGAGATGCCACACACACACACACACACACACACACACACACACACACACACACACACACACCAGGCCATACGTTTCACACATGGCCACACCCACAGACGTTCCCCAATCCTCCCACCCACACACTCCTACTCATATACATCTATCTTTCCGTACATCAGTTAACTCCATAAGAGAATATATCATTTTCTTCGCCTCCCATACTTTAAACTCAGCTTTATTGCGCCAGCCATCCAAAGGTTACGTGTAGTTAATACGATTCCAATAAGGCTGATGGTTAAGGCAATATGTTCTATTACCAATACTTTAAGTCAAAGAAACATTAGCCAGAAATTGAGTCTTCATGCTTAGCTTCCCCGCCGTTCAAGTGATTTTCTCTCCATAGTGTTTATGGTTATAGATGTATCTATGATAGATTTGGAATTTGTTATATTTTTCGAATATGACTCATTCCCACGTTATTGGAGGATAGCATTTAAAGAGAATGGTATATGTATGTGTCTCTACTTGAACACACAACACAAAATTTTATGTGTCTTGAACAAATAACACAAAATTTTGTCTCTCGATTTGAGCACACAACACAAAATTTTGTGTCTTAAACAAAGCACACAAAATTTTCGCAAGATTTTGGGCGAGATTATCTCTCACGTAAGATTAGGAAAGTAAGGAATTTATATATATAAAAAAAAAAAAAATTACCAAAATACGTATGAAAGGTTCTACAGTTATACCAAATTACACTTAAATGTAATTCTAAGTAATTTTTCTTTTGTACAAATGTAATCTTAAATCTTTTTTTTTCTCTACAAATGTAATCTTTTCTGTAGGAATGTAATTCTAAAGTAACTTCCCAATACAAATATAATTCCGAATTATCTTTCCATGTCAATTGTTTTCTTTTTCTTTTTCGTTGCATTACCTGCGTTGGTTTTACAAAGGCAATTTTATCTACCTCAATCTATTTACTAAACTGACGCCAGAATTCGTAGAGTGGAACATTTCTAACCAAAATGTATTAAGACACAATGTCGTTAAACGTATTGAGAGCAACGTATTTTCCAGATCAGCAGTTAGGGGCGAATCAGCCGTAGTGTTACGGGCCATTTTCATCCTTGAGTGACGGCCTAAAAGCGCCACCTTGTCTACTCCTCTCACGCCCTTATCTGCAACCCCCGACGGCCGACCTGCACGACTTTGACCCTTACTTCACCCTGGCATTTAGGTCCATTTGACTCTGTTCTGAGACGGTCCAATACATCTGCTGTGTTAAATCTTCCTTTTTTTAGTGTTAGATTTTCTTTTTTCTCCGTTCAGGTCGTGAGTTCGAATCCCTTGGGGGTTATAATCGTATTCATTTGTGTGAGAAGGAGACTCTTAATGTCGCTTTCGCAAGTCGAAGCTGAAATTGCCAGTGGATTTTGCAGTTCCAAGGAAAAGGGAAAATGACTTGTCATAAATACATAATGCAAAGTATATACAGATTACGATGAACTGACGTATCTAAAGGAAGCGTTAAGTAAGTTGGTAATTAACATTATGCTGATAACCGAATACAGTCTTTAATCAAGTGATATTTAGGTAATGTGCGGATGCAATAGAAAATTGGATGTCGCTCTATGGGACTATAGAAAACGTATATTTCACGTATGAATTTTATGAAACATAGACTTTTTTGTTTTGGTATTTTGTTGGTCTTATTGTCGAACTTCATGAAAATTTTGGCTCTTATTTTTGCGGTAGAGGCAAAGCAGTTTAGAAATATACAGTATAAAAAAGATTGCATTATTTTCGTACACACACACACACACACACACACACACACACACACACACGGGCCTGTATGGTGTAGTGGTCAGCGTTACTGACTGTGAACCATCGCGGGCCCGCCAGCGTGTGTTCGAATCCTGAGCGCGCGGCAGTCGGCCCATAGCCAATGCAGCTGTTCACCTCTGCCTTGGAGCTGGTTGACCACCAGTTAGTCTCGCGTCACTTACCTCATCATCACCACTCACTTGGCATTGCCCAATCCCTTGCTCGCGAAGGTCTCCAGCGTACCGAGCTCAGCTGAAGACTCATTGGCCATCGCTGGAGATCGAGGAGGAGGACCCTCGAAGTGAGCGCCACCTGTTCGACCCCTCCGTCTTCGACCACTCGTTTCTCACATCACTCCTCGAAGCGCGCGGGTGAGGCTGGCCACCGATGTCAGCTGGTCATCACCACCTCCTCAAGGCCTCCTGACGCGGCTGACGCCGACGGACGCCCACCGCCGCCGATTCCCCCCTTCCAATGTCCCCGTCACCACCACCACAAACTCCCATTCCCTCTATGACGCTGGATTCTAACAATTCGTGATTCGTACGTGTGGTTGTTACGGGCGTGTGACGCGCGCGCGTGACGTGTGGTGTTCCGCTGGGACTCGTCCGACACTGACATTGGTGACGTCGAGTGTTTGCGAGATGCCCCGGCTGGTGAGTGGGGCGGCTGGTGACAGGGGCGTTTTGTGGCTGTTTCCCGATGATGGAGGATGGATGGATGGATGGTGCTTGGCCACTGGAACGGGAGGATGACTGTCGTTGACACACTGTGAACATCAATAGCAATGCCGTCAATCAGCCCAGCCAAACCATGGCGTGATGACGTACAATACTTAGAGAAAAAACGAGTTGTGATATCAATATATTTTTTTCCCTCTTCATTCATATGAATAACGAGATGGAGACGAAGAGGAACAAGGACATTATCAATAAAAGGGTTCGAAAGAAAGGAACTTTCATAGGTTATCATAAAAAGGTGTTCGAAATAAAGAAACTTTCATACGTTATCATAAAAAGGCGTTCAAAATAAAGGAACTTTCTTACATTATCATAAAAAGGTGTTCGAAATAAAGAAACTTTCATACGTTATCATAAAAAGGTGTTCAAAACAAAGGAAGTTTCTTACATTATCATAAAAAGATGTTCGAAATAAAGAAGCTTTCATACATTATCATAAAAGATGCTCGAAATATAGAAACCTTCATGAAGACACAATTAGATAGTGTAAAATATACGAACAAAATACAGTCTCTTAGGAGCGTGTCGCATGTCCAACACCTATTGGACACAGAGCCCCCTAAACCCTCTCCATCTGTACGGTAAACAGACAAAAACAGTTTGAGAGGATGAAAGACTCGTTCTTGTCCAACGGATCTCCAAATCATTACGTACACACACAGTTTACAAGCCACAATCAATGGCCACTGACATTCGTCGACGAGGATGTAGGACAGGAAGCCATTGAGATACCAGCGTGTTCAATAGCAGCCAAGGGAGGAGGGGATCCCATCGGCCCTCGCCCCGGTCACAATCGGGCAGCGCCGGGAACCTCAAGTTTTAAAGGTCCGCGGCAGAAGTCGACGGGCGGGAACAATGGTCCGTGCGTCACGGTAGGGCTATCCGCAGGGACGACACCTGCCCGTTACGAGCCATTGGCGACCGCCGTCACCTCCTGTCTGATGGGGGTCTGGTTTTGGCCGGGATTGGTCCGGCTTACTCCCGTTGGTCACTCGAGGGCTTTTGGGGTAGTCTGGTCTGCCACTAGCTCAGGGTCGATTTTCAAGTCTATCGAAGGGGTAAAGGTGGTCTGCGGTGGTCTTGTCCAATCTGTCGTGCCCTAAACTTTTCAGTGGCTGATAGAGAGGTCTATTTAGGTAGCTAGTGGCTAGATGGCAAGTCATAGCGTTCTAAAGATTCGGTCTGATCATACACAACTAATATCCAGTTACATTATGCTGATGTTTACCTCCAGTGGATGCAGGTGGTCCAGCAGCTTTGTCCTCAAGGATCTCGTGGTTTGTTATGACCTGTGCTGGTGTGTCCTGCTGGTCGGGTTTACGTCAGTCGCGGCAAGGGGTTGAGGTGGTCTTCGACAGCCTGTACATATTGCGATGAATGGTACAGAGTGACCCTTACAGGGAGTAGGGAGTTTAATGTGTTTTCTCAGGAGCTGATGCCGTCTTATTAGTTGACAAGAATTGGAGTGATATCCTGTAATTTCCTGTCGGGTTAATAACATCGTTCATCGTGGATATTATGATCAGGGACTCGAATGGTTTCTACAAGATATCGAAAGCTGTGTGTACGGCGTGTTCCGTCGGGGATTACGTGGTAATATTAACACCTGTAGGGAGTCAAGTTGTCTCCTATGGTCTGTAAGGAGCAGGGGTGTTATATGGTCTGGTAGAGGTTGGGTGATGACTAATGTTTGATAGCATAACCTTAGGCTCCTCGTCATAAGGGAGAGGTAAGATACGAGATGGATGGCACCCACCTTTCATAGCGACCTAGATAAGCTCCCAGAGTCGATCTGATACACGTTTGATGATGTCCAACCTGTACACAGGCAAGGTAGGGAGGAAGGGAGCTGAATGAGAGTAGCCACACTCTGTTGGGGCTCCCTTCAACGCTTCTGAATCACGGTAGCGCAAGAGGGACTGGTAGTTCTAGAACATGGAATGGAGGGAGAGGCGACTGGCCACCAGTAATTCACAAGAGGACCGAAGAGAACTGGCCATTCCCTCGATATCCAATGGGCTTCCTCACCAACACCTGTCCTCATGTTTGTGTGTGTGTCTGTGGGCGTTGCTGGGTCATTCATCTCGCTGATGTATCGATGGAAAGAGTGTCTCGTCTCTGGCGGCCTCTCTGCTACCTATGAGTCTACGTAGTTTGGATCCCCTTCTGCAGTACCTCTGTGGTTGCTGAGGAAGGTGATCGTGTGTGTCTGTGCAGTGAGCATCAGACAACGGAGGCTTAAGCAATCAGATTCTTCAGTATGGAAGTTGCATCGTGGACATAGAGGGTCTTGTATTCCTCAGAGAAGGCCTTGATAAGCACTTCAGAATTTTGTTTATCGTTTTTGCTTGGCTTGATCAAAGACCAAGTCTTATGTCAGTAGCACGCCTGCTCGGCACCACCCACCTGCTCGACGCCACCCACCTGCTCGACGCCACCCACCGGCTCGACACCACCCTCCTGTTAGACACCACCCACTAGCTCGACGCCACCCACCTGCTCGACGCCACCCACCCGCTCGACACCACCCACCTGCTAGACACCAAACACTTGCTCGACGCCACCCACCCGCTCGACACCACCCACCCGTTCGACACCACCCACCTGCTCGACACCACCCACCTGCTCGACACCACCCACCCGCTCGACACCACCCACCCGCTCGACACCACCCACCTGCTCGAAGCCACCCACCCACTCGACGTCATGTTACTCCTCATGTTGCCGCAGTAAAGTCTCAGCGTTTGCCGTGATGGGCGTCATTTAGCGATCGTTACCGTCAACGGAGACATGGCTCGCATTACACATTCATCAGTAGCTTGCAACACACGACCATCAGTTGTAAGAACGACCTTTAAACGCCCTCTTTAAAAATATATAATCTAAAAGTCTCATTTGTGCATAAAAAAAACGAGGTAACGAACAATCAGGTGGGATGTAGTTCGAGTTAATTACCTCTACGTGACCTCATTAGTAGGAAGTAGTTAGGTATTATCCATCACCAGGGGTGCTCTAATGGCCTCTGGGGTAGAGGGAGGACATCCCTAACCCCCCCCCCCCCCCCAACCCTGAGGACGATGGCGAAGTTCCTGTCCACTACAACACTGGGAGAGTCATTTAGCATTATTATTTCTTTTTTTTTCTTTGGGGGGATAATCCGTAGCTGCTAACACTCTTGGGGTCGCCTGCGTTACATGTTAAGCGTGGAGAGTCGTAGGCAACAACAGCCGTGGGGAGATGGATCGGCTGGAGACATTAATTTAGAAGTTGCTCCCCGCGGGGGCCTCGGGCCACCACATGAGGAGGAGGGTATCTCTCGGTACTTATACAATACACAAAAGGATCCAAGCATTAACAGGCCATTGGATCCCTTCTGGGCTGCTTGTGGTATTGGAAGGGATCAGAAATATAGATATTAGTGTGGCGGGTGTCAGAGAGCAAATAAAAATAGTTACGCCTATCTGTTACGGGCTTTGAGGTACTGATAAGAAAAAAAATACTTCTGATGATTACTTCTCTTAATGGTAGAGTTCTTCACACAACAGTCACTTAACGTATGGAAACAGCTATGTTTAATGTCTGTGGTCTAATTTTAGAATCAAATTCCCGACATTTTTTTGCCGATCGGGACATCTTCGACCATCACAAAAAAGCGTCAAATAGACCCAGGGGTCTGGTCCTGTTTGAATTCCATTTTGTATTCCTTTGTATTCTTCGTATCCTTGAACTCATAAGGACAAAGTGACCTTCAGACTGCCACAGGCAATAGATAATCGACTTGCTTTGATGTGAATTGCCTTTAGTGTTGCTTATGAAAAATAACATTAAATTTGGTTCAATTAAAGACAATAACATGTACCAATATGATGTATAGCATCGCATTAATTCAATTAGCTATGTAAATCCGTAACCTCATTAGGGCGCTCTCAGTAATGAACCTGTCATTTTAATCATTAGGTAAAGCCACAGCATTGATTGTGTGCTTCCACTGGCCTCTCTCCATCTTCCTGTTCTTGACCCGTGGCGGTCCACAGGGTGCAAAGCTGGAGCTCTCCGGCTTCCTCATCCTCACAAATGATACCTCCGTTGCACCTCATTACCTTACTTTGTCCAGATTTACTCGTAACTCTCTTCTTTCACACATACACACTCTGGACTCTCTCCCACTAGTGCCGTGACATCTGCAAATAGCAACTGATTTACCTAGCCCAACCCAGAATACCGTAGACCTGCTCATCACTCCAAGACCCTTCCCTTCCCCCCCCTCCCCTTACCTTCCATGATAAGATTGAACGTACACTGTGACGTCACTCATCTTTGACGAAGACCCACTTCAACCGTGAGCCACTCACCTCCTCTCTTCCTATTCGCACATATGCCTTAATCTCCGTGTATAAACTCCTCACTGATTTTAGTAACTTTGCCATGTATTTGTAGCACCCACCACGAGGCTTCTCATTAAACCGTACCTCATGCTTTCTCCAGATTCGTTATTGCCATATACAGTCCACTTTTTTTCGACTGTTCCAAACAAAGGACCACACTTGCATTCTGACGGTCCTCAGGCACCTCACCGTGGACCATGCGAATGGTCAAAAGCCTGACTGATCAGTCAACACCGTCGTCATCCCCTTTTTGAGACAACTGTTATCCCATCCACTCCTGCCGCTTTGCCACACCCCATCTTACGCAAGACGTTCTGTGCTGCCTCTCTTTTCACCATACCATTTTCCATGATCACCTTATCGTAAACACACTCATCTCACCTCCTTGTCTCCAAGTTGTTGAACACATCAACAGTCATTCAAAATATTCACTCCATCATCTCTCAACTCTTTGCTTGTTGCCACATTATTGTTATATCTGTAATGATGATTATCGTCATCATTATTATTATTATTATTATTATTATTATTATTATTATTATTATCATTATTATTATTATTATTATTATTATTATTATCATTTTTATTATTATCATTATTATTATTATTTACTATCATCTTTGTTATTATCTTTATCATAGCTATAATAGTCATTTCTCTACTTCCTCATCTTATCTCATTCTAATCAGAGTATCATGTGGAATACCATCATGTGCATGAGGAATATCATCATGTGCATGAGGAATATCATCATGTGCATGAGGAATATTATTTCATGTGCAAACTGTCGACTGATTCTTGTGGAGGCGCCAGTCATCTGATGGGCTCCATCCCTCTCAACGCTCCAGAGCGAAGAAACGGTTGAATCTCCTTAATCATAATTACTTTATTTGTGCAGTGAGAAGCGAGATTCTTAATTGACACATAAGGGGAAATTAAGGGTTGCTTTGGTCTAAGGTCCATCTTCTTTCCTCAGACTGACCGAAACCCCATAGCATTTATTGGAGACCTTATGACGTATCGTGGGTCTTCTGGCACAACAAGACACAGGTCACACGCCTTGTCGGAGTCCCCTTGTTAATAGCTGGTTTCATCATGTTAATGGTGGCCTTTTGACCTTAAGAGCTCAGTGAGCATTTCCTGGCCAGATGTGGTCAAGGTGGATGGGGGTGGGTCTGTGTGATGCCTTCAGTTACCTTAATCTCTCCGTCGAGTTATCATACGAAGGCAGATGACTCGAGGATTACGAGGCTTTTATTATGATAGATTAAGAGGGAGAGAAATAATGGAAACTCACAAGGGAATGTCTTCGATCATTTCCGCTCTGGAGGCGAATGCATGTTGAGGAGCGTTTGTGTCCTTTGGAAGATAAATACAGAGGATGTATTCCACGATACAGGATAATGAAACTAAAGAAGATCTAATTAGAAAATACAAAAGAAAAGAAGCTCAAAAAGAGCCAATGATCAGAGACGCACAACACACAATACGTCATCAGAAGCGATTCAAAATTATGTTTCGAATCGTAACACTTTCACTTTCATCTCGTAATTCTCCAGTGAGGTGGAAGGTGTAGGTCTTGTTGCGAGGGCCGCGTTCGAAGTCTCTCCGAACTGACCACTTTCAGGGGTCGCCAGATATCCAGATTCATTTACTCTCATGTTAAAGACAGCAATCCACCCGTTCGTGAATGAACGTATTACGAATACGGATTCATGCGACTGTGGGCGTGTGTGTGTTTTTCCCGAGCCACACATACACTTGAAGTCTCGTTTACACGCACTCGTTGTCCACAAGATAATGATCACATGACGTAAAGGTAGTTGATATCGCTCAGGCTGGAACACACACACACACACACACACACACACACACACACACACCTCCTGTTGTGAAGAAGCGATGCCAATACAGCCACACCCGAGTGGCAAACTATGTCATGCGTACGTGTCAAGGGCGACCAAGTGATACCAATAGCACGAGCAGGTCGCTCCTGATGGCATGAGTTCGTGTCAGGCCGGCCGGCCAGCAGAAGGGAAGGTGCCGGGACGGACTCCCCTCTCAAACCAAGAATGGACTCCATCCTTCCTCTGGCGGCTCCTCCCCAAGCCTCTCCCTCCTGAAACTCGCTTGTGATCTTCTCCACCCTGATGGACGATCCCGCAAATCATCTTAATTATTGAGCATTAGTGTCTGATAGACGAGAAAGTACGAGACACACGCAAAAAAAAAAAGAAATAAAGTAGGGGCGGGCGGGGGGGTGGGGGGGGGGGGGACGGTTAAGAAAAATTGGAAAAGAAAATAAAGAGAAAAATTTCAGGCGGTAAAAATTCCCGGGTCGTGCGTCGTGTACCAACCTTTTTCCACTTTGATAGAACTCGTAGTTAACGAGCATTATACAGAGTGGAAGGTCCCGCTTCTCTAATTACGCTATACCCTCGCTAGTTAGCTCGTTAGCGGACGAAAACCACCACTTTCCCCACTAAACAGAGAAGCGCGGTGGTAGTTCAACTCGGTGATCCTTCACGCGGGCGAATGGCCAGAGGATCAGGAACGACGAAACTATCTTGTTACAACGACCGCCTCGTCTGTCTGATGTAAGGAGGCTCCGAAGGTTTCCTTCCCCCCCTTCTGGAGAGAGTAACTATCGTAAGCCTGGCAATTATGTAGAGTCATTAGAGTCCAACTCGGCCAATAAATATGACTCTTGTTGACAAGCCCGGCCGAGGAACCAGCTCATTAGTAATTCCCGGAGCCCAAGTGACATGAGTTTACATTGCAAAAAGACCAATTATTGTCCCCGTGAAAGTCGTAATTACTTGTTATTATCTTACTGGCCGGTTAACACCATCGTTTGGGCAGAGCTGAGCTAAGTCTCTTCTTTTATCTTCTTTTGTATGGTAATGGTGGAAGTTTTGTTGCATAGTGATAGTGCAATTATACCAGCAATTATTCCAATTAGTCCGGAGTGACCCAAGCTGTGTGCCGTATGTGTGCAGAATGCGGGATGAGCCGTGAAGGTGTGGGCTGGAGGCTATGTGGGCTCCTCCTCCTCCTTCTTCTCCTGTGTGAGTACTGAGGGTAGGGAGGGAGGGAGGGAGGGAGAGAGAGAAGGGGGTTTCTTGTGGATGCGACGGAGACGCGAGTCCATGATCACGCCGCCCCAAACCCGTGAGGGGGCTCGAGGTATGGACGATGGTCTTCTCCTCCAGACGAGGTTGTTGGAGCGACCGAGTGAGTGGGTTACCGAGGAGACAACCACGAGATAGATTTAAGGCCAGGGTTCGTATCTCCGTAGCCAGGGTTTACCTGGGAGTCTTAGGTAATGAAGATGGAGGAGTGGACCTGTTGAAGACCCTCTTGGACGAGACCGTAAATGAGAATAACTAGAAGTTAAGGTAAAGGTTCCTAGACGCCATTATTGTTGTCTTTCATCTCTGCATCTACACAAGGAGGAGGTCGGAGCCGATGGCGGAGCCTAAGGATAAACTTTGCGAAGGAAAGAAACATCATCAGTTTCTCCCACCTTCTAATTCCTCAAAACTTTCCATTAGCGCGTCTTTAGAGCCATCAGCTCTCGCTAAATACTAACTCGTTCTCTGGGCGGAGTTGATACACACGCTGTCTCCTAGAGATTTAAATGCACTTTAGCAAGCAACTGCAGTTTAAGTTTGGCTTTGTGCTGGGAGATACAGATGATCGCTGTCAGACAGACATAACTGCACACTTAAGACAGCAAGAGTTGCAGCGGACACACACACACACACACACACACACACACACACACACACACACAGCTGCACAAGAGAGGCCTGAGGGGTGATGCTATGCTGACATGTACTAAGCGGGTCATTGTGACTGTACGCTAAGGACATGGTGATGAGGGCAGCCTGTGGGGAGGTGCGCCTGGCTACACTCTTGGACTTCCAGGACGCTGATGTTCTTCGCCAGATGTGTTGTTGGACTTCCAGGACGCTGATGCTCTTCGCCTGATGTGTTGTTGGACTTCCAGGACGCTGATGCTCTTCGCCAGATGTGTTGTTGGACTTCCAGGATGCTGATGTCCTTCGCCTGATGTGTTGTTGGACTTCCAGGACGCTGATGCCCTTCGCCTGATGTGCTGTTGGACTTCCAGGACGCTGATGTTCTTGATCTCCTATGCTCTCAGACTTCCAAGACGATACTCCTGTTAGTCTGTCGTGCTCTTGGTCTTCCAGGACGCTGCTATTCTTAGTCTGCCGTGTTCTTTGCATTTCCAGGACGCTGCTGCTGCTCTTAATCTACCGCGTTCTTGGACTTTCAGGAAGCTGTTGCCTTCAGTCTGCTGTTGCTGGAACCTGACGATGGAGCCTCTTTTTCCTTTCTTAGATAACGGGGTGCAGGTGGTTTGTGTGCGTTTGATGAGCTCTAGTTAATGATGCGACTCCTGTGGAGGATATTCAGTGACTGGAAACGTATCCATACATGAAATACAGCGTCAAGAATTCTCTCTGGATGTATGCTTGTTCCCGTCTCGCTGCCTTGTGCAGAATCCTTGGGCATCGTGCGCTACCCCTCTCTCTCTCTCTCTCTCTCTCTCTCTCTCTCTCTCTCTCTCTCTCTCTCTCTCTCCTCCCTCTTCACTACTACTTATCCCTGTCTACTTCAGTCACAGAATATAAAGAGATACGTTAAAGACGCGCAAATGGTCTGATACCCTTGAGTCTGGATATCTTATTAGCGTCTGGAAAGAGTGTAAGAAGGGCTTCATTAAGAAGCTGAGGGCATGCGTCTGGTGGGAGGTCCCTGGAATATCTAAACAAAGAGAGGATGGTCGCCCGGTGATTATGCTAAGAGAGAGATTCCTTCTTACACCGGGGAGGAAATCGTAACCTGCGCTAATCTTATCATTAGACCTTAATTTTACCAGTCCAGAGCCAACGTGAGCACAAGGGACGTGCTTACTGTAAGGAAACCTCGGTTCTCCCAATCACACGTGTCTACTCTCTCTCTCTCTCCCTCTCTCTCTCTCTCTCTCTCTCTCTCTCTCTCTCTCTCTCTCTCTCTCTCTCTCTCTCTCTCTCAGATGTCTTCAGCGCAGTGGGGCCACTCTGTGAAAAGACAAAGACCCCTCCTTCTCTCGACGTGGCTAAGCTCTCTTCCAGTCACTTTGTACAAGATGGGAGTCTCCTCTGCATCTCTGCATGGCGACCGTGGTCCAACATCTCTCTATAAAGCGAGCGAAGAGTGAAGACATCATCTTGAAGGCACCTTAAAGACATCTTCCGATATAGCGATAGTCTGGCCACTGTATAAGACCATGAAGACTTATGTCGTGCCGATGGTACAGCCCAGCTTTATATATTATAAACGTGTGATGAAGACCGCTCGGTCTATGGCCAAAGCTCATAACTTTGAGACCCTCAACGCAAGCACAGCGTTCCAAGCACTGTTCAGTGTCTGTCTACTGCGCTCTGTCGGACGCTATCTCGGGCAGTGTATATACAACCTTCCAACTATCTATCGGACGTGTCGAACGCAGCTGATGTCTTACGATTGTCGTAAATCGACCAGTCGTAAAAAGATCGAACGTCCTTAAGTTGAAACTGAGAGACGTCTCTACCATATTTTTTGTGTAGAGAGGGAAACAGAATCACGGAATCTCTTATACGAAGAGATGCAGGTTGTTTATATCTCCTCATCGTTGAACACAGGTAAACTACATTCTTCTATTGCGATCCTTCTCCTCTCTCAGTCGTCTACCATTTTCACACTGGGCGACCCCCACCTCACGGCTGAACTTGGATGGGTTCAGCATTCCTCTTTGGAGATGGCCAGTACGGTCGTGTACGCAGGATTCGTGGTGCTGGATCCTTTGTCCTTGACAGTCACAAGGATTCTGACCCCCCTTCCCCCCTTAGACAGAATTCAACCTCATCCGGGCCATTAGTGACGCTGGGTTATTGACGGTCGTAAACGAATGCAAGTATGATCCTGAGACAGAATTCGCCTGTCTTATATTTACCATCCACCTCATTGAAGACTGGAGTCTTAGTCTCCAGTCTCTTCTTTTAGATTCTAATTCCATGTTAAATCCCAGCTTCAGTCTCAGGTCTGATTAAATTCCCATCTCAATCGTTGTTAAGGAAATCTATATCAATCTCATTTTCATGTGAAATTAAATGGTTGTGAAGGCAGGACAAGATTGCTGTTATCCTTCGTACAAGTGTGTGTGTCTCTCTCTTTCTCTCTCTCCACACATATTGCTTCTAGAATCTGGGTCTTGCACTCAGCACGGAGAACTTCTGTCGCCCCTTCAGCAAGAAAGGGTTCGAAGCCTTTCGCTCTCTTCTTCTTCGTACAAAATCGGAGGTTTATTTCAACGCGTAATTCTTTTCTTTTTATCCACTACAATATCAGACTGGAAGGAGGAATCGCACTGACTCTGTCCCATTGTTCACATTCATTTGAAAAGCTGATCGACGGAGAAGCGTTCCTCGCTGGCGAACCGACCGGGTGAAAATGATGAAGTTGTATTCACGTGGATAATCTCATGGACGGAGGTCGAAAGAGACAGAGAGGAACAGATGAATGCAAATATTGATGTATGACGCGAAAGCCACCGGTAACTGTCACTATTTTGCCTTGGGATAGACGGTCTTCCATGTGGCATTTGGTCGAGAGAGAGAGAGAGAGAGAGAGAGAGAGAGAGAGAGAGAGAGAGAGAGAGAGAGAGAGAGAGAAGGGCTGACACAAGAATCTAGACATGAAAGAAGAGGTTGGGACATTCTAGATGTGTTTAAGACTCCAAAAATCGGTGTGTGGTTGATGTATTAAATACACTGTAAGACTAAAAGGATCATTTATCATCGATTAAGTTCTTCATTAACGATGAATGTCCAACTCGCGCATTTATTTGGTATCATTGTTATTAACATCCGTGATACAGTCATTATTATTGTTATTATCATTATTATTATTATTATTATTATTATTATTATTATTATCATTATCATTATTATTATTATTATTGTTATTATTATTGTTATTATTATTATTATCATTATCATTACTATTATTATCATTATTATCATTCATATCATTATCAATATTATCAGTATTACTATTATCATTGTTATAATCATTATCATCATTATCATTATAATTATTATCATTATTATTATTATCATTGTTATTATTATATTATTATTATTATTATTATTATTATTATTATTATTATTATTATTATCATCATCATCATCGTTATCATTACTATCATTAAGTAGCAGTAGTAGTAGCAGCATTATAGATATTGTCCCCTTTTCATCTGTTTTTCATAATCGCATTTGTATGCTAATACTGTTGACACTACTATTATCTCAACACCAATGGTAGTAATGATCATTTTATTGTATTCAAGTAATTTCAAATTATCAATAATTTCCCTTAACCATCCCACAGTATCATGGACATCTGCAAATCATTAAAGTTTATGAAATGAAATATAAGGTACATTCATTTCATGAAGACCATTGCATTATTCACATTCCCAACTGATTCGTTCACGAAGCCTCATGTTCTTGTGTGGTAGAAGACGCGCACGTCGCGTCCAGCTTCGTCCTCCTCGTTGTTGTTGGTGATGAATGAGGAGGAGGAGGAGGAGGTCCTCCTCCTCAGGAGGTAAGGAGGGATAACTCAGAGCCTCCCCCCCAGCGCTTACGAGGTCACCCCAGATGTCCTCTCCATCCAGATGTGTCTCGACCAAGACACGAGGCAGTGGAGAAGGCCTCCTCCTGGGCGGCCTTCGTACACACTGGATAGATTGCTGTTGCCTTTCCGTGTATGATGGGGTCGTCAGGATCGACAGGGCGGGCAAGCCAACTGAAAACACCGGAGTCTTTCGGAGGGACGTGACGCCGTACTGAAGGAAGGGCCGAGGTTGCATCGGGGGGGAGGGAAGAAGAAGAAGGGAGTGAGGGAGAGAATCCTTCAGTGTTACGATGATGGATTATTCTCCCAAACAGCGGCGGGTAGTCGACTCCGCGGCTGTGCTCCTCCTCGTCTGTCAGTTGATGGAAACGCAGTTCACGCCTTCGATGCATCGCCGAGGCTTTGGTCGAAGGCGTGCGACGTGAGCGCTTGTTTATCTTCGCGACGGTAGGCAAGGTTTGGCGGGATGTGTAAGTAAAAACGGGGAACTCACCGCTGCCACTCTTCTTGTTCCAAGAGATGGTAATCATGTAGGTGTCCTACAGTGTTGTAGAGACTACGTAGCACCTACAGCCTTCAGTATTCACTGTCAGATAACACGATGAGAAGCCTCACCTCTTCTGGGTGAGATGATAAGAGCAACACGTTCAAGCGAAGTATGAAAATCTCCTTCGTCACAGTTGATTACGGTGAGTGAAAATGGAAGTCGCATAGAGATTTTCTTCTCTCCGGTCCTCACCAAGGCGACCACGGATCCAAGGGATCCTTGCTAAATAGATGAGGTTATATGAGGCGTTGATGACGACGTCCCTTCTTGAGCTTGATAAATCATAAAGATTTACCTCCAGTTTCGCAAAGGAATATCAAGTCGAAACCCTGCCCGCCACAAAAAAGCAGAGTTTGACTTCTTCATTCGTCAAGATTCCGAAGTTATGATCTTGTCAACGCCTGCGGACGCCGATGTAGCGGTGTCCCTCGTCTGTGTTGTATTCCAGATGCGATAGAGCTACCGCGTCGTCGTGGCGGGCGCAGCCGGGGCAAGTGCACGGCGACGGGTTGCGCCCATCGCTCACCCACGGCAACGACCAAGCCTCCTGGAAGAAAGCATCGCGAACACACCTAGACGCTAGTGTTTCTCTTGAGACCTGACGGAGACGATAGTTCCCTGTGGAAACCTATACGTCAACATCTTGGAGGACCAGATTCAGCGGAGATGGAGGGAAAGTTTGGCATTTTTCTAGACACATTCGTCGATTCCCACAGAGCCGACGAATTTCAATCTCTTGTGATAATGTGTCTGATGGTGTCTCACACATCACTGAAGCACGAGCAGGCTGGAGAAGAAGGAAATCACTGAGCGCACGGAAGAAATCGGGGGATAACACCACGGCGATGTGAGCGCACTCGGGCGTCCAAACCCTACCCTCTCTCCAAGCAGGAAAATACTCCTTCGGCACCATTCGTCAGGTAGGATCCCTTATTCCCTCAGTCAATGGACATTATGAGCCATAGATTTCACGAGAGGTTCACGTACGTCCTCACAGAACCCAGCAGTGTCGCCACACTCCCGAGAGTGAGGTTCCTCAAGAACGCGCGGCCAGCGTTGCCATTGAGCCAGACTCCGTCACGCGGACAATGGCCGACACTGTACATCACTGGCTCTCATAGGACGCTGTGTGTATATATATATATATATATATATATATATATATATATATATATATATATATATATATATATATATATATATATTCACAATATTTCCATATATATTCAGTAATTGATTTGTTCATATGTTCATGTATGTCTCCGATTACCAGATATTTCTCCCACTGTTCGGTATCGAGAGGAAGCTACCCTTTGAAGCCATAATTATACATGGGTTTAGCAGAAGGTGAGCTACATGTGGCGCTGAGTCGTCTGTCCTTGTTGGTTTCAGGTCAGATTGGTTTCGAACATCCTCTGTTTCAGTCATTTAATGTTAAGGATCCTTTGCCTGGTCCGTAGGACTCTTTAGCGCCGATGATGAGTCTCGTCCTTGTGTGGGTTGGTCGTGGCAGCTGCATCGACCATACAGTTCTGAGGGCAGGTTGACGGAGGCACCGTCCTCCATTGAGGCCAGGAGAATTTTCAACCGTTTGTTGCTCTACAGGTGTCTGGGGACTCACACCTGCGTCTTGTTAATATCCAGGTGTTTGTCCGTTACACCTGTGACTCTTGTCTTCGTCTTATTGCTATACAGGTGTTGGGGGGGACTCACACCTGCAATACCTGCAGAAGTGGACCGATCACTGGGGTAAAAGAAGAGGAATCGGCGTATAGTTCGGGAGGACATCGCGCGGACATTTCTAAACTACGCCATCACTGTTGTGTATATACAGTACTCCTACCAAGGTGCACGTTTCCGATGCCAAAGCTGTGACGATGCTCAAGCGCTGGACGATCTCAAGAGAGAGGAGGCGAGGAGCCATGTCACCATGATCTCAAGAGAGAAGGAGGCGAGGAGCCATGTCACCACGATCTCAAGAGAGGAGGAGGCGAGGAGCCATGTCACCATGATCTCAGGAGAGAAGGAGGCGAGGAGCCATGTCACCATGATCTCAATAGAGGAGGAGGCGAGGAGCCATGTCACCACGATCTCAAGAGAGTAGGAGGCGAGGAGCAACGATCTCAAGAGAGGAGGGGGCGAGGAGCCAAGTCACCACGATCTCAAGAGAGAAGGAGGCAAGGAGCCATGTCACCATACCTTACGTTACGGCGAGAAAACAAGCGAATCCAGTTGTTCTTAGTGTCTTTAAGATATGTATTTTCATCAGCATTCAATATCATACCTTAAGATTTTGATGTTCATTGCGATAACTCTATATATATTCTTAAGTTGTGCGATGTAACCCATTTTCGAGTTTATGCTCGAAATCTTGAGGTGGTTTAAGCTCCTTGACTGATCCTCCCAGTTAGTCACAAGCTACAGAGGGAGGGTTCCACACGACTGGAAGTTTGCCAACGTAAATCGTGGTATTCAAATGGAGACTCCCGGCCCGGAAATTATCGCCTAATCAGCTTGATGTCTCTGGTTGGCAGACTCAGGGGGGGGGGGGGGGGGGGGGGGGGGGGGGGAACCATCATTCGGGCCAAGATTGCAAGTCGTTTACGGGACCACGAATTAATCAACGATTGACAACGTGGTGGGGTTTTTTTTTTCGACTACGAAATCGTTCGTGCCTCATAAATATCCTTGATTTTTTTTTTTTTTCATGTGATCAACATCGTCCATGAAGGTAGATCGAGTGGTGTTATCTATTTAGGTTTACAGGAAGCGTTTAATAAAGTACGTCATCGAAGATTAGATCAGTCAAAGGTTTTAGCGTCGGTGGACTTCCGCGGCGAGAAAATTCCCTCACTGACCATACATGAATAATGATACGGTTACACGTGAGAAGTGTCGTGCCTCAGGGATCAATCTTGGAACGAAGTCTATTTCTGGGACACGGTAATGAACAATATCCGAACGTTCGCAAGAATACACTGAGCTGGGAAATGAAGCTATAACAAAATAATAATTGAACGTCTGCAGCTGTTAGCTGACACATTAATGGGGTTGATTCGAAGGTGGCAAATTGATTTCGGCATAGATAAGTGCACCTTTTACACATCGGCAGTAATGTGAAACGAGAAGCCCCATTATAAGCTCTCTTGAGCCACGAAAGGTAGAATGGGAGATACGACTCAGGCGGGATTATTTTCTGATGACCTAGTAAAACCAGGCAAGCAGTGCAGTGAGTAACTGAAACGATGAATGTATAAAGTCTCGATTTCATAGCTGCAACACTCGAAATTCAGGACCTGAGAGCTTTGTCCTCACTCTTTGCATTTCAGCGGAAAGGGACGTAGACAGAATGGGGAGAGAGAGAGAGAGAGAGAGAGAGAGAGAGAGAGAGAGAGAGAGAGAGAGAGAGAGTACAGAGGCGAGTTACCAAGATGATTCCCGAACTGAAAGCATTTTCTGTGAACGCTGACCAGACGCGTCAACCTTATCAAGCATAGAAAAAAAGAATAGGTTACGAGGCGATTTCACACAGGTGTTCAGAATTACCGAGGACATCCATCATCTTGATAAGAGCGACTGTTTAAGGCTAAAAGAGTCTGATTTCACTCTTAGTGATATATATGTATACACCTGTATGCATATATTTCACCTGTAATTAGGCATAGTAATTCACTCTATGATTTTTTTTCTTGTTTTTCTTTGCTAGTGATGCTAGATTACCCCCCCCCCCCTGGAGTTCGATTTGTTTACTATCATCTCCAGTCATTTGATTACGCCCGCTTCATATTATTTCTCGTTACTATGACTTGTGCATTTAAGATACACAAATGAGCAATGAATAACTCGGTTCAACTCTACCACGATCGAATATCTGGGGGTTCCTCCACCCTCCAAGCGATGTGATACTCTTTCAGTGCGAGAATATCCCACTTGATGATAATTCCACACCCTCCAGATAGCATTCAGTGGACCATTACCTTCTGGAGTGATTCCATTTGACGATGTGCCACTTGCAAAAATCCAAGATACGGGAACGAAAAGTTGGTATTCATTTATGTGCCAAAGGATTTGCACTGACTTGTATATACACTTGTAAGTACAAGTAACCATAGAAGTAAGGCCCTTATATATATATATATATATATATATATATATATATATATATATATATATATATATATATATAATGTATGTGGAAGGATTGCTAGTTTGAATCGGTCCCGCTCGTATGACACCCACATATAACCACCACCGTCTCAACAATCAGGTTTACGCCCATCGGGTGAGGAGGTCCAGCTGTCCTCACCTGGCTAGTGCGCCGCTCGACCTCACCATGTACTACCCTCCTTTGGAACAGGGAGACTTTCGATGACATTGTACTCCTTTCCGTCCACTGGCAACAAGGTAGCCTTACCGAAGGCGTCTTCTCATTCGCGGTCACCACTTGGCACGCGTAATCGTGTCACACGCATTTCTATATATGTATATACATATATGCGATAAATCAAGGTGTGTGTGTGTGTGTGTGTGTGTCTTGTGTGTTTTGTGTTCATGTGCGTAATCGGGGTTCCCATATAAATCGACATTATACACTTCTGCCTCACTAATATTTATGTTGGTTTTCTTTCACACTCGCTCTCACCTACCCCACCATCCCGCGTTACCACTGACACAGAACAGCATACGACGCCTCCCGTACAGCGCTGAATGATGCAGCAGCATTCATGCCACACCTGCAGGACAGCATCGCTCACGCAGCATACCTCACAGTATCTGTCTCGGATCACCGCATGCAACGCCATTCATCATACACTATGCCTGTATAGCAACTTCATACAACACCACCCACAGTATCCCCATGTTAATACAACACCTTTCTTGCAACACATCCAGTGCAATACATTTCTACAATACCGCTCATGCAACATATCTTGATGCATTGCATATCATTTTTACATACATGTGATACAACTCAAGAAATACAGCCACGACATTTGTTTTTTCATGAAGTACCTCTCATAGCCCATGCCAGCGCTTCCCATTCAATACGTCTCACGTTAAACATGAAATACAATACCTCTGCAAGGTACCTTTCCTGTAACTCAACTCACAGGAAATACTATGGTACTGGTGTCATGCAAAATTCTCATTCACCAAAAAAACACTCACGCATTGTCTTATATATATATATATATATATATATATATATATATATATATATATATATATATATATATATATATATATATATATCAAGTCTTACAACACCGCTCGCAACACCGCACTCTATACGACAGGATGCAACACTCCTCGTTTCGTACCATGCACATGGCATCTCTCATCATGTCATTTTCATGCAGTAGGTTTACACAGGGAGCAAACACTCGTAGTGAATGGTCCTTCATGCAGTGATTCCCATGCCATCGCTGTCGGTGCCAGCCAGTGTGCAACACAAGGTTCGCCACTCCATCTCACGTGGAACACCTTCCTCCAGTCTGGCATTGGGAAGGAACACCTGTAGCTTAACTGCTCCTTTCAGCATCTTCCATTTGCGGTCGTCTCGAGGACCATGCACGACGTCTTGACAAGTTGACCCTCAAGTAACAGCTTTCAGTAGCTTCTCTCAAGCGACGTCTCTCGAGTGATAGAGGCAGCCAAGTAGCATCAAGGAACATGCTCAAGTAACAAGTCTCTTAGTGATCCTTTCAAGGAACATCTCAAAGAGATACCTTTCTTTATAAGCAACACCTCTTGAGGAAGAAGAAGGAGGAGGAAGAACCCCTTCCTCCCCCCTCAAGTAACACCTTTTCCGGGAACCCTTTTCAAGGAGCAGTTCTCGAGTAACACCTCAGGAGGAGCAGCGCGTCTCGAGGAAGACCTCAGGAAAAGGGGACGCGCCTCAGGCAAAGCCATCCACTGGAAGTCCCTCCCCTCGTACCACAGGCTCCTCCCCTCACCCACTCCTGTATTGATTCTCGTCACTCAGATTCCACCTCCAGCAATTTCCCAGCGTCTTTATCTCCCGACATGAACCACCCTCGTCAACCAGTCCCTTAACCTCTCGAACCCAGTACTAGCTCTTGTGTTAGTGGGGAGTAACTGCGCAGATCGCAGTGGAATGTAACTGGCGATTCATCACGACGCAGTAAAGAGGTACACGGCAACTCGAGCCAAGGGACAAGACTGTGGCACCGATAGTTCGGCCTTCACCCAACAGATGGCGGACGCGTCTCCTCTAAATTGGCCACGAATTTTCTCTCGGCTGTACCACACGTGTCCTTAATTTGGGGGTAATTTCAACCCAAAAATACATAAGGGACGGGTTTACTTTTTGAAGTGTTTCTGAAAGCTGTCAAACTTTACTTTTTTTTTTCTTTTTTAATGCGCAGCGAGATTATATAAATCATGGTGGCCAGGCCCGCCCTCCAGCCTGCCTGCCTGTTCGATGAGTCGTTGTTATTCTCTCCTTCCCTCCCTCCTTCCCTCCCTCCCTCCCTCCAGCGATTGCCTTTGGAACCCGGATTTATACCGTGTCCTCAGACGCTCAACCTGGACACAACACTGCCAGGGAAGCATCAGGTGGTGGATTTCGACTCGTATGTGATGATTCTGAATAAGAATAATGATAATGATTGTGAGTACTGTACAGGTACAGAACGTTAAAGTGATGGTTGATTTCGATATCAATGACTATAATGATGATTATTATTATTATTATTATTATTATTAGTAGTAGTAGTAGTAGTAGAGGTAGTAGTAGTAGTAGTAGTAGTAATAGTATCATTATTATTATTTCTATTATTATTATTATTATTATTATTTATTATTGTTATTAGTATCATTATTATTATTATCATTATTATTATCATTATTATCATTATCATTATTATTACTATCAGTTTTATCATTATTGTTATTATTATTATTATTATTATTATTATTATTATTATTATTATTATTATCATTATTATTATTATCAGTTTTATCATTATTATTATTATTATCATTATTATCATTATTATCATTTATTGTTGTTATTATTATTATCATTATCGCTATTTCATAAACAACCATGAATACACCGCCAAACAAGATCAACAGAAATAGGTCATCTGCTCAGAGGCGCTGGCTACCTTTCCTTAAGATGGCTAAATGCCACACTTCAATAACCTCTCTCTCTCTCTCTCTCTCTCTCTCTCTCTCTCTCTCTCTCTCTCTCTCCCCCCCTGGAACAGTCATGCGTAATGAACAAGTCATGGGAGATATGGAAGGGAGAGAAATGTGTGGGCGAGATGAGGAACGCCTCATATATTTCGAAGTCACTGTTTTCAGATATTCAAAAAAAGAAAACAGGAATAGGTTCCATTGCTTTTGAAAAAAAAAAGAATAAAACTTTTAAAAAAATAGTGACCTTCGTATGATTCATCTTTGTCTGAGGAAAAAATTGCTCCCCTACGACTTTAACAATGGTGTTCCAAGCTCGAGTTAAGAAACTGCTTGATAATTATAATGATTCAGTAAGAGAGAATAAGAACATATCCTTAAAGTATGTCGGCAGTAGATCTCAGACGATATATTTTTTCAGTATATATCAAACACAAGCATAATATATATATATATATATATATATATATATATATATATATATATATATATATATATGAGCTAAACTTGCCCTCTACGTCATTCACTATAAATATGTGACGTGGAACATTAACGTACACTGATATATAAATTGGTTATATTGTGACCCACGTAGATATGTTATTTGAAGCCCAGGGAAAGGTTTCCTGAACTCCTACTGAAGTGCGATGTACTCTTTATAAGATTATCACGAATTAGTGTGATCGTCAGATTATCACCATATATATTATACACACACACACACACACACACACACACACAGGAACAGAGGGGGCCAGGTGAGGATATTCCAAAAAAGGCCCAGTCCTCTGTTCTTAACGCTACCTCGCTAACGCGGGAAATGGCGAATAGTTTAAAAGAAAGAAAAGATATATATATATATATATATATATATATATATATATATATGATGTATGTCTGAACGGATCAATATCTGTTCAAACTAATGGAAGATGGAAAGGTGTTCGGATAATCTCGTATATTTCAGTATATATCGAATCTATCATATAAGAGGAAGAATGATACCGGCACGAGATATAGAACTATAGAAAATGATAGAAAGATTATCATAAGATTTTGTGTAACTGATTGTAATGATGATGTATATCATCATTACAACAGCAATTGCCATTATTATTATTATTATTATAATTATTCTAGTTAAACGTGGGGTCTCCATGACTATATATATATATATATATATATATATATATATATATATATATATATATATATATATATATATATACTCATTGTGTGTGTGTGTGTGAAAATACCATAAACTGTAAAAATTGAATAATTCTATATATTTTTCTGAGCAACAGTTTTTAGCATTTCGATATGCGTGACGCCTTAATGCCACTAAGAACAAGACAGATCAATCCCCCCTGGTGATATATATATATATATATATATATATATATATATATATATATATATATATATATATATATGTATATATTATATATGTATATCTTCCCATATATCTTGCCACCCAGACTTTTGTCAATGTACCTCACCCACATGCTTCTCCCAAGTGTTGACATATCCAAGTCCATCTTGACCTTAAGTTCTTATATGGTTAAGTAACCAGTTACTACCATGACCTCCCAGTTCTGTAATACCTCAGCTGGTGTATTTGCAGCCGAATGGTTGCAAAAATTAAATAAACTGTCATGTATGTATAATATATCATTATTGTTATTATTATTGTTATCATTATCATTATTATTATTATTATTATTATTATTATCATTATTATTATTATTGTTATTATGATCATCATTATTGTCATTATCATTATTATTATCATTATTGTTATCATTGTATATATATATATATATATATATATATATATATATATATATATATATATATGTATATGTATCTGTATATAAAGTCAAAGCTTTGCATTAACTAAGGGTCGTATCCGTCGTACTCAATGGCCACACCGTAATCCTCAGTTCCGTAACAGAATTACATTTCATCTTTACGAAAAGAACGAGTCACCAGCCAGCCACATGTACGAGACCAGCAAGTGTGTAAATAAATCTCGTAACGAGATCTCGCGCGGCTGAGGAGACACGAGATGAGAGAGAGAGAGAGAGAGAGAGAGAGAGAGAGAGAGAGAGAGAGAGGAGGTCACAGACGGAAGCCATCACATTACTTTTGTACAACAGATGCTAGCGTACTTGGCAGCTCAACCTGAAATTATATATATATATATATATATATATATATATATATATATATATATATATATATATATATATATATATATATATATTGGAAGGGATCACAATTTTGCGCGTGATCAAGATATTCCTATGAGTCCACGGGGAAAATGAAACAAGAAAAGTTCCCAAGTGCACTTTCGTGTGATAATCATATCATCAGGGGAGACACAAGAGAGAAATATAACAGTCAGTTGATATACATCGAAGAGACGAAGCTAGGACGCCACTTTTCATGTTTCACTTTCCCCGTGGACTCATAGGAATATATATATATATATATATATATATATATATATATATATATATATATATATATATATATATATATATATATATATATACTAGTATGACGACTTCCACCCTGAGATATCTCTCTTTATCTTCCATCAAAGTGGTTCTGCTCAACTTAGTCCTGCACCCCAGACCTTCCCAACCCAACCTGAACCATAAGATATATATTCCCAGAGGTTTTATAAGATTATTTTCGACGCCTTGTGACACTGTGGAGACCCTGGTTTGAAATGTGTGTGATCATATTATTATCTTTGAGACTGTTAGTATTATCATCATGATTATCATCATTATCATAGTAGTAGTGGTAGTAATTGAATTATCAATATTATATTGACTGTGATTATTTTTGATGTTATTATTGTCATTATTATTATTATCATTATTATTATTACTGTTATTATTATTATCATTATCATTCACTATTATTATTATCATTGCTATTATTATTATTATTATTATTATTATTATTATTATTATTATTATTAATATTATTATTATATTATTATTATCATTATTATTGTTATTGATATTATTTTCGTTATCATTATTATCATTATTATAATTATTGTTATTATTATTATTATTATTTTATTATTATTATCATTATTATTATGACTATAACTGTTGTTGTATTCATTAATGTCTTTATTATCACTGTAGTTCTATTTGTACTTCCATTATAATCAATAAAATCAGTTGTATGATTTTTCATTAATATCATCATACTTTTGATCACAATCATTATCACTGTCTTCATCATCAGTAATGTCACAGTTCACATTCATTTCACTTTTTCATTCATATTCGTTTCCATTGCCCCCAACTTCCCTCATATTCATTTCCTCATACTATTCTGATGACAGTTAGTATTTGAATCTGTGACTAGATAAGATCCTACACCATGTAGTCTCCAATTCTTCTAACGAATTAAACTTTATGAATCTTCAAACCACATACATCTGTGATATATATATATGTATATATATATATATATATATATATATATATATATATATATATATATATATATATATATATGCAAAACCTACACAGATAGCGAGTGTTCATGGGATGCAGGTACAACCGCAAGGAAATGCATTGTCTAATATAATGTCTTGCCACTGTAATTACACGAAAGCGCTTGACATTTCGTATCATTCCGTTTCCTTATGGCTCTACCTGCATCATATGTGTGTGTATATATATATATATATATATATATATATATATATAAATATATATATATATATATATATATAGAGAGAGAGAGAGAGAGAGAGAGAGAGAGAGAGAGAGAGATTCCTTGCCACTTATACGTTGCCTTTCTCCATACAGACAGAAGACAGACAGACAGACAGACAGCATGGTTACTGCAGGAGAGAGGGACAACAGCAGCTCCTCCTCCCTCATCTTGGCGTCCCGCAGGGTGGGTGAGTACGTATGTACACGATCCCTCCTCTTCTCCTCTCACCTGTATTACCACAGCATGGGAAATGCTGGCTGCGCTGTGGCATCACAGGGATGAACGTATGAATGATTGCTCAACACCTGATTGGTATAAGTTGAGATATTTCGAGGATGCATTAACTGTGAGGGGAGAAGGTGTCCGTAAGTGCGAAGATGAATTCAATAAGTCAAGACTTCAAGGTGTGAGGGCTTGGAGGTTGTTCTTGGTGTGTTGTGTATCGTTGTTGATTTTCTTTTGTTTTGTTTTGTTTCTCGTGAATGAAATACAACGTAATCGTCTGATCATTTATGATCATGTAATCATTGAGTAACTCAATGATTATTTACTCTATTTTTGATTACCTGATCATTTAATAATGCAATGATTATTTACTCTATTTCTGATTATCTTATCATTTAGTAACTCAATGATTATTTACTCTGTTTCTGATTATCTGATCATTTAGTAACAATGATTATTTACTCTATGATTATCTGATCATTTTATAATTCAATGATTATTTACTCTATTTCTGATTATCCGATCACTTATCAACTCAATGGTTATTTACTCTTTTTCCGATTATCTGATAATTTAGTAACAATGATTATTTACTCTATTTTTGATTACCTGATCATTTAATAATGCAATGATTATTTACTCTATTTCTGATTACCTGATCGTTTAGTAACTCGATGATTTACCACATAAATCCTTTTCCAAGTAAGGAACTGAAATATACTTCAGACTCTCTTTACCTTTTTTTTTTTTTTTTGGTAACACTTCGCTCATCTCTAACAAAGTTAGTCTAACAATGCGATGAAATAGACAAACCCCGAAATATAATCGGACCCGGACGTGATTAATAACCCACATGTTGGGTATGATCATCATAACCCACATGTTGGTTATTATCATCATAACCCACATGTTGGTTATTATCATCATAACCCACATGTTGGTTATTATCATCATAACCCACATGTTGGTTATTATCATCATAACCCACATGTTGGTTATTATCATCATAACCCACATGTTGGTTATTATCATCATAACCCACATGTTGGTTATTATCATCATAACCCACATGTTGGTTATTATCATCATAACCCACATGTTGGTTATAATCATCATAACCCACATGTTGGTTATAATCCTCATGAGGCTATATGTAAGGCTTTGGAAAATCATATACGGAGGGCTTAAAAGACGTGTTCACGTCAGTTCTGTTATTTCCTCTGTCCGAGTGGAGTTCAAACGTCTGGTTTCGTGGGAGGAATATGCAGGTGTCGGACGCACGAACGGAGAGTAATGTTTGAGTCGCACGAATTCGTGTGGTGGTGTCGTTGTCAGATATTCATACA
>NC_092243.1:7460000-7472500 GCF_036320965.1 Panulirus ornatus | reverse complement strand
GCTTAGTTTCACTATGGATCTAGAGCGAAACTAACCGTTTCGTTACGTTTGATATACTCGGATCAATGTCGTTTGAAACAGTAAACCCTGGCTTTTTCTATGGTTGAGAGCACTACCGGTACATCAACTCTCCTTCAGTTCAGTACGAAGGCGTACAAAGCTTGTGTTTGATTGTTTATAGAAGCATACGATAATGCCGCTTCGATATTACCCATGTTCTATTGTTGTACAGTGGACCAGTCTACTGTCTCAGACGTTGGAGTCACTTTCTGGTGCATATAGTGTGTCTTGTTCTCTATCTTAGATACTGAGTAATTATCTAAGATACTGGGTCGTTATCTATCTCAGATAATGGGTCATTCGGTATTCAAGACAGTGGTTCATTTTCTCTCATGGATGCTGAGTTATTTTTTCAGCCTTAGATACAATGTAATTTTCCGTCTCAGGTAATGGGTCTTTCTGTATGTCGTGTATATATACACTTGGGGTCTCATAGTCGCTTAGATACCAGATCCCTATCTCCCTCACTGACCCAGATTCAATTCCGCCTTAGAAACCGGAGCTTTTCTCTGCCTCAAATGCTGAACACATTTTCTGTGAACACGCATTTGAAGGGGAATATATATTTATATATATATATATATATATATATATATATATATATATATATATATATAGAGAGAGAGAGAGAGAGAGAGAGAGAGAGAGAGAGAGACAAAATGAAGTCATGAATTTATTCTCATATATATATATATATATATATATATATATATATATATATATATATATGTAATGAAGTCATACATTTCTCTCCTCATTGGTGCATGGAGTTGAAGCCTAAGATGAAGAGTCAGTTACTTATGTATATCTTGCTGACACGATCCTGCATAAACCACGTCCACGCTCGGGTTGATCTTTTACTGAACTTTAATTACGATGTATATTTCAGACGCCATGTATAGCAGAAGAGGGCCGGCGGGATGGTGTCCCTCTGTCTTTGTTATCTCATTATGCATACGGACGGGCTCGTCATGATACGTTGACTGCACACACACACACACACACACACACACACACACATATATATATATATATATATATATATATATATATATATATATATATATATATATACACTTCCCTGCTACTGGAGGTAGCGCAGCCTTAGGCTAGAGAAGTATCTGGCAAGACGTCCTGAGGTCACTTCAGAACTCATTGTCATAAACACGTCATCGGGTAATTATGAGTAGATCATTACTATCTAATTTACTAGTAACGTACTGGTAAAATGAGTGTCAGTGAAAGAACTGAAGACGCTTTGCTTAAATGGGTTCTTCATAAGGGAAGGATGAGTAACGATAGGATAACTCATATGGTATACGTGTCAGTAATGGAGGGAGCAAGGAAAAGTGTGAATCTAATTGGAGATGGAAGGATGGAGCGAAAGGTGCTTTGAGGGATCGGGGCCTGAACGTGCAGGAGGATGCAAGGCCTGCACAGGATAGAGCGATTGGGATAGATGTCGTATACTATGGACGACATGCTAGCAATGGGCTTCACCAGAGGATGTAAACTGATTAGGTGAAACCACGCTTAATGTGTCTGGGTTTTGGCCGAGCATAGGGTGATCTGGTTTCGTTGCTTTAGGGGTGGATGTGAGCAAATACACACACACACACACACACACACACACACACACATACTACCTTACGCCGTGTGTTCGTATATTGCTCATGCTGTATAATCGAGTATTACTCTGTATAACTGAATGAGATCACCAGTGATAAGAAGTTCCGTTCACTCTTCATCTTGTTGTTAGATGGCGCTTCCGCCTGTGTGTGTGTGTGTGTGTGTGTGTGTGTGTGTGTGTATGGTGTGTCTGTTCACCAGTTGTATATTTCTTAACGAACACAAATGTTGTGAGAGAGGGGAGGGAAGTATTGTCTGCAAAGATATGTTCTCGAACCCTTACAGGTTCAGAGAGAGGAGAGCTAGTACACCCTTAAGGGAAATGTTAAAGATTCCTTATTTGTTTAGTTATCTTTTTTTTATATGTATCTGAGATCTTCAATCTTTCATCTTACATTTAATATCTATTAGATAATTGCATCATGTGAATTATATTATATTAATCATATTAATTGGATTCAATTTTCCTGTCATGTTTTAAAGACATTTCCCTCGTTTGCCTAATATTCTCACAAGTCTGCGATTTTGTCAGTTCCTTCATGATATTCACAGTACGAATATAGCACTCAAACGCTTCAGTATGAGTATGTTAGTATATTGTTTCTTATATTTTCTTTGTCGTATTTTCCTGCAGAAGTACACTTTTCAGGACACGAAATATATATATATATATATATATATATATATATATATATATATATATATATATATATATATATATATATCCCTCTGAACATTGTAATTGTCTCTATGAAATATGACGTAAGACAGTCAGAGGTCGACTCATGGAACAATATATTGTAAAAATTTCCAACACCAATTTTTCGCATGATATATATTAAGTTTTGTTGCTCCTTAACCCTTAAAATTTTTGCTCGTTTTCTGAAGATTTTTCTTTAAACAAGTTTAAATATTATCGATATAAATTTTTTTCAGTTTGGACTTTTAAGAATTTTTAGCTATACATATATATTTTTTTTTTTCGCCATCGCCCCGGCATTTATAATGCATCCTTCCTCATAAATATTGGCTCTGGTGATTTTTAATGAGCCTCATTCAAAATGGAGAACTTAACATGATTTGGAGAAATGATCCGGGAGAGGGTGGAGTGTCCTTCAGATATTCATGCCACCGTACTTCATGGCCGAATCATACGTCAATACAGAGCTTTATCATGATTTCTCCCCTTTTTCATCGATTCAAGTCTTTACCTCTGACGATGGAGAACCTTGAACGTATTTACTTTTACTAGAGATACACAGTAATTATTTTCTCTTTTCGTACTGTCACCAAAGTACCTCAGTCCTTTTGAGAGACAGTGAATAGCAGAGTGAGAGTTTGGTATCAATAGCGTATATAATTATAATCAAAATCGTATTCATAATCATGATTTCCCTACGTGATGCAATGCAATGCCACCGCTGTGACAGCATACATTCATGTTCATATATATATTTTTTTTTCACACATTTGCCTGCAGTAATGTGAAAGGTTGCTGGATATATATATATATATATATATATATATATATATATATATATATATATATATATATATATGTCTGAGAAAAGAGGGAGAAGGTAAATATCGGAAAATGCCAATAATTTGTTTATTGATAATTTTACATCAAAATACATAGTGTAGGGGAGCAGCTGTGGATGCTTTATATATCTCGCACATATAGCAGCCACTGCTTCACATATATCGGTAAACAAAGGTCTATAATGTTCTACAGACTATCTTTTATAAAATCATAATACAATACCTATTTACATGTGGGAGAGAGAGAGAGAGAGAGAGAGAGAGAGAGAGAGAGAGAGAGAGGGAAGTGGGATGGAAGAGGAGGAGGTAAAAACTAAATAATAATATCACAAGTAATGGCCAAATAACTTTGTACAATAACTTTACAAGTAGAAATCCTGGAGTCTTGTACCGTTAAGTACCACTTTATTAAGTACACGTTGCGTGAGTTTCTTTCCTTTTTTTTTTTTTCTTCTTATCAGACTCCGTTGGTTCGTGTGCGTGTCCACGAACGGCAAACGAAAATGAAAACACTCGCCGAACGTGGAGTCAGGATTCAAGAAGACTGCGTCCCCCCCATATCATTGCCCCCCCAGAATGATATACATGTGTACAGTACCCACCACATACACGATTGGTAAGCTTGAGGATGCTCAAGCCTCCTAGTGTACACTATGGCTGTAGGATTCGATCGTACAAATCTCCCTCGAGATGAATTAGATCGAGAGAGGAAAGTTGGTCTTCACAAGTGGTTATATATATATATATCTTTTTTTTTTCCAGTGGGAGTCCATGATTGGGTCTTCAGCACACTGTGGGGGAGGTGTGACCTGTCTTCATCATTATAGTGCCATGCATTTGACGACCTCACAGTAACAACACTCCTATATACTGTACACTGAGCACTGGGATTATTGAACTATGTACATGCCCTCTGCAATGCCTCCTGGATGAGTGGTGAGTGTGGGAATGGAAACTGTGGCTGGGGAATGTGATGTTCAGATGAGGTAGTGATGATGTAGAGCAAATGAGGAGGTGAGGGAGAGGGAAGGAGGAAGGGAGGGAGTTGCTCCCTGGGCTGCTGACGGCAGCAGCAACAGGAGCGGCGGCGGTTGGTGGGGGAGGAAGGTGTCTCATTAGACCTGCGACGCCGCGGCCTCTGAGCGGTAGTAGGGCGGCAAGGACGGCGCTGGCAGGGGCCCGCCGGAGGAGAGAGGGGAGGGAGAGGCGGAGGAGGAGAGCGGGGAGGTGAGAGGAGAGGAAGGAAGGGAGGCTGTCACGGTGAGGGAAGACCCGGCCAGGGGCGACCCTCCTGCCATAGAGGAGGCCAGAGAGCGGAGCACGTCTGGTCGCAGCGCCTCGGGCCGCAGCGTCTCGGAGCGGAGGTCCTGCCGCAGCATCTCGTGCCGCAGGGCGTCGTGACGCACTTCCGGCCGCAGGGCTTCGGGTCTGATCGTGTCCGGCCTGAGGGCCTCGGGTCTGAGTGCGTCCCTGAGTGGATCGGAAGGCACTGGCGGCAGGATCGGCAGGCCGGGCGGGTACAGGCGGTACGCCAGAGGCTTCTGTAAGGCTGCGGCTGCGGCCGCTTGACGGTAGTACAGGTCGACGGAGGCGGCGGCGGGGCTGAGTGCCGCGGCGGCGGCGGCGGCAGCGGCGGCAGAAGACGGCTGCGGCGGGTAAGGCCAGCCGTAAGGCGCGCTGTAGATACGCTGCACGGCGGCGTAGTTCCCAGCCTCCGCCAGCAGCTCCAGACCCACGGCCGTCTGACGCTTCCACTTAGTCCTGTAGGGGAGAGGGACGATGTTGATCCCGACTACACGAAGGTGGAACAAGACGAGCAGGTCTTAAAGAGCGAATAAATCTTTGAAATACCAAAAAACTATGGTCACAATGGAGCAGAAAGAGGATTTTTTTGATTATACAAGGAGAACTGATGTTCCTTGTTGTGATCTAAGTAATCAGATGGTGACCTGGGGACACTCACCGTCTGTTCTGGTACCAGGTCTTGACCTGGGTGTCGGTCAGGTTCAGCTTGGCCGCCAGTTCCATGCGATCCTGAACACTCAGGTACTTCTGACGCTCGAAGCTCTTCTCCAGCGTCTGCAGCTGGTTGTCCGTGAAGGCCGTGCGGGCCTTACGCTGCTTCTTGCAAGGCGGAGGACCTGAACCCTCTGCACATCCACCGCTAGTCTCTGTAAAGATAGAAATAAACGATTCCCATCAGGACTTCCCCCACTGTGAACAACGAATAAGCCTCTACCAACACCTGAAAAGGACGTGTCGGGTCAGTCCTACACAGTCTCCCAACACTCAGCGCGCCCCCCCCCATTCACTGATGCCTTGTTGGGGGTGATCTCCGCCCCACTATCCAGCCCCAGCTGGGGCCCCAAACACACAATCACCTCATCATATTCTCTTAAACCAATTGACATTAGCCTTAAATAACCACCCCAGTATGTCCGGGACGAGGGAGCACGAGGGGAGGGAGAGGGAAAAGAGAGAGAGAGTCTTTCCCCCACTTGGTTCTCCCCTTTAGCCTCTCAGGGGACGAAGGGAGAGTTGCCAGTTGCCATGAATGAAGGGAGTCGACGGCTGTATATATGCACAGGAGGGTAGGGAGTGGGAGGGACAATAGGTCACTCCGCTGATCCTTTTAACACGGGTGTCGGCAGATCACTGTGAGGGAGGGCGGGCGAGGCTGCCCAGCCGGCCACAGTGATGGAGAGGAGGGACGCACGTACATGGGAGTGTGGTGTATGTATGGGAGGAGCTCGGTCACAGAGGAAGCGGGGCCGTCTGACGTAGGAAAGGACAGCTGAGAGGAGACCCGATAATCTCTGACGAGAACTTGTTGCTTTCAGAGGAGCCCATCCCATCCGTGGTGCTAAGTGTTGCGCAGCCTTGGAACTAACTACAGGCGCCCCGTGGACAGGTAGTCCTTACTTTATAACCACAGGACCTCTTTGTGGAAAAGGTTCCTGGGGTTGTAACACCGTATGATGAGTTATTGTGAAGATGTGAGGTAAAGTGTTGAGCAGTGATGAATCACAATGATGAGATGGGCTGCAGCTTAAGAGACGAGGTGAAGACTTGTAATAAGATGAAGCGCTATAGTACAGCAAATAGGGATGATGAGTTGATAAGCGAATTGATGCTATAGTACAGCAGTAGTGATGATGAGTTAATAAGCGAATTGGCCCTATAGTACAGCAGTAGGGATGATGAGTTGATAAGCGAATTGGTGCTAGAGTAAAACCAATAGGGATGATGCATTAATAAGCGAATTGATGATTATTGAAGCGATAGGAAAGATCCATTAACAAGCGAATTGGTGATTAATGAAGCGATAGGAAAGATGGGTTACGGAGTAAATCGCTGATGCGTTACTTTGATGAGGAGAGAGAGAGAGGGATGAGATATAACCAAGAGAGTTCGTACTGAATTGTAGTGAAGCGATGAGGGTGATGAATCATAGGCAAGTGATGGGTTGTAAGTTATGTCAGTGTGTTGTGTTGATGAATCATACGCAAGTGATGGGTTGCAAGTTATGTCAGTGTGTTGTGTTGATGCGATGAATTCCTGAGGATTTATGACGATAACGAGCGCTGGCTATAGAAAATGTGGCAAAGGACGAATTCTAATGGTGTTTAAAAGGGGAAAGGGGGTGATTATATAAAACCCATTAAGGAAAATGTATAATGAAATTCAGTTAAGCTTCCACACTGCCTATAATCCATCCCTCTTTCGAGGCTGCTTAATATCCTCAGTCGTTGGTAAAGTAATACCGCATTTTTCATTTCATTTCTAAGACACAATTTTGTTCGTGGTAAATGATAAAACCTTAATCAAAGCCGGGATCGCCCCTGCTTATCCAAGGCCCTGCCCATATATTATTTCGTCAGTTCTTAAAGAGATCATCCCGGTAAAGCGCTCTCTCTCTCTCTCTCTCTCTCTCTCTCTCTCTCTCTCTCTCTCTCTCTCTCTCTCTCTCTCTCTTACGACGGCTTACAACGACTCTTACAACCATTTGAACAACGACGGTACGACTCAAACACGAAGGCACGACACCGCGAGCACGAATGGTCACGGCCATTGTGCACGACGGAACGACCCTTGAGCACGACGGTACGACCCGTTAAGTAACGACTTTTACGACCCATAGCTATGATAACGTAACCTCTGACACGACTCTTAAATGGCCAGAAGATCAAAAAGGCTTCCAACCCCTCGCCACCAAAGTGTCGTACCGTCGTGCTCAAGAGGTCGTAACCGTCGCGATCAAAGGGGGGTCGTCCCAATGTCTCATCGGGGGGTCGTACCTTGGATTTCAGCAAGGTCCTCACGTCATACCAAAGGGTTGGTCCCTCTTCCTGTCTCCTCTGCACTTCGCACCGCCCCGCTGTGCCACACCACTGTAGCCAGAGGAATATGACATATCCACCATACCCTAGCCTTTACCCCCTGGCGTAAAATCCATTCACTTTCTTTTTTTCTCTCTTTAATTTCTACGACCAGAACCGTACTTTACTAAACACACAAACAACAAAATATCTATATTTATGCGATATCAAAAGGGCGGGGAGACTGATCGCGTTGTAAAGAGGGATGTTTAAAGAGAGAAAAAAAAAAAAGAAAAGCGCCACAAATGCTTAAGGTTGATTGAGTAAACATTTTCGCTAAACGCTGCGTGAAAATTTCTAACCTCCCCACCCTCGCCCTCCTCCTCCTCCTCCTCCTCCCTTCCCCAAATCATGAATTGGTAACAATGAGTGGTGGTGGTTCCTCCTGGGCCGCAAAGGGTCGTCCACGCATCTAATTATTCATCGTTATTCATGACCAACCATCCCCCCCCTTGTGAATATTAATGCTTTATTTATCCCCCTAAGTAAACAGCTATTTATGACGGACAAGCGTAGGTAATGGCTCGCTCGGGAACATCGCGGGGTGACCCCCCCAGTGAAGCTGCTGTAGGGGGAGGGTGTTTCGAACCCGTGTCCTCGAGAAGAATAGATGTGTCGAGGAAATTAATGTAAAGTTATATATATATATATATATATATATATATATATATATATATATATATATATATATATATATATATATATATATATATATATATATAACCCCAAAACATCAACTTTGTATTATAACAACAACAATAACAACAAGCTCTTCATCCATCGAGGGATAAGATTAAAAAAAAAGGAAAATATATCGGGTCTATATCGGGGGTCGCGGATCGGCGCGGTGGTAAATCGGGGCCCGGCGGAAGCCGCCGTGCGTGTATCGTGCCGCCGGCGGGAGTAAGGCGACACGGGCGACGTCAACGGAAGTTGTCCTAATTGATGAGGACAGAAGACTGTGACCAGCGACACACACACACACACACACACACACACACACCACGGCTGCCGGCAATTAGGGTCCTTGGGGGTGTGTAGGGGGGGAAGGGGGGGTGAAGTGAAGGGCTTCGTGGTGTGGTGGAGGGTGGTGGTTGTTGGAGGAGGGTGGTGGTTGGTGGAGGAGGGTGGTGGTTGGTGGAGGTGATGGTGATGGTGATGGTGATGGTGATGGTGATTGTGGTGATGGTGATGGTGGAGGTGATGGTGGAGGTGATGGTGAAGGTGATGGTGGTGGTGGTGATGATTGTGGTGATGGTGATGATTGTGGTGATGGTGGTGGTGATGGTGATGGTGGTAGTGATGATGGTGATGGTGGTGGTGATGGTGGTAGTGATGATGGTGATGGTGGTGGTGATGGTGGTAGTGATGATGGTGATGGTGGTAGTGATGATGGTGATGGTGGTGGTGGTTATGATTGTGGTGATGGTGGTGGTGGTGATGGTGATGGTGATAGTGGTGAAGGTGATGGTGATAGTGGTGATGGTGGTGATGGTGGTGATGGTGATTGTGGTAGTTGTGCCTGTAGGGCTTATGGTGGCGAGATGAGGCCGTAGTGTCAAGGACCATTGACCGTGGACACAACACTGTGAAGACAACACCCATCGTTAACCACCATGAACTACCTGATGGTTAGCCTCCAGGACTAATTCAAGAGGTGTATAGAGATATCTTGAAAGTCATTAGAGTTATCTTGATAATGATATCTGTAGTGTCCTGGAAGCCGTTAAAGATACCGTAGAAACCATTTGAGATATCTGGAAACTATGTGAGATATCCTAGTCATCATGAAAGATATACTGGAAACGATGAAAGATATCCTGGAAACGATGAAAGATATCCTGGAAACGATGAAAGGTATCCTGGAAACAGTGAAAGATATCCTGGAAGCAATGAAAGATATCGTGCTGGAAGCAATGAAAGCTATCCTGGAAAGAATGAAAGATATCCTGGAAACAATGAAAGATATCCTGGAAACAGTGAAAGATATCCTGGAAGCAATGAAAGATATCCTGGAAACGATGAAAGATATCCTGGAAGCAATGAAAGATATCCTGGAAACGATTAAAGATATCCTGGAAACAATGAAAGATATCCTGGAAACGATTAAAGATATCCTGGAAACAGTGAAAGATATCCTGGAAGCAATGAAAGCTATCCTGGAAACCATGAGGATATCATGGAAAAATGAGAGAGAGCTTTCCTGGAAACCACAATGATATCCTGGAAGCTATTGAAGATTCTCTAGACACCTTAGGGATATCTTCGAACCTATTATAGATGTGTTGAAAGCCATTTAAGTGTCACTGAAAATCACCCTTAAAACCATTAAAATTCTCCTGGAAACAATTAACGACATCTTGGAAGCCATTTAAGATATCTATAAATCCTTTAGATACTTATATCTTTGAACTCTTAAAGATATCTTTCAGATCACGAAAGCTGCTATCTTGGACACCATTTATGAACACCCTAGCGACTATTTGAGGACTGTAGGCAACAACTCAAAAAAGATCTCAGAAGCCATTTGAGCCTTTTCTGGCAACCATAAGTCACAAGGAATTCAAGGATTACTACAGTGACTTAGGTCTGCAGTGACTTAGGTCTACAGTGACTTAGGTCAGCTTATGTATCGGTCAAGTGCATCACTGCAAGATGATTTTGTAACTGTTCTTTCCACCACAGACTTTGAACTTCAGCTGTTTCGCGACCGAGCTGATCCAGACGTCAGATGCGTTACACATCCGTTTCGTATAATTGGAAAATCAATTCACTTCCTTTTTGACCAACCATAACAGAGATATTTTCAAAACAGACGGGAAATCTTTAGATAAAACATAACGAAGATAGGCTAAGCAGACTGGAACTATTTCTCAGAATGATAAAAGATAAATAGATAAGGTTATTTGTCTACAACCCACAACCGAATGAGGAGAGTCGTAAAGGCGTAACGAAGCGCTTCGTTCGTCCTCATTTGCAGTACTGGAGAATAATGGTGAGTCTTGTGAGATAAGGAGCGCCGTGTTTGAGCGTCTGGAATCACGCGCAAGATTCACCCACCCACCGACCCACCTCCCTTCCCCTTTTTTTCCCTCGAGTTCAGCAGATGCTCACATTGCGCGTGTCGTGAATGAGCGTATACATACCTATGAGAACTCTGCATTCATGGCCGGGGGCCTGGGTGCAAATTCACGACATGTTTTTGAATTTCTCTTCTTGTTTTTTATTTTTTTTTGAAACCAGAGGTCAAGTCTTATGAGAGACACTGTATACATATTATTTTTTTTTTCTCTTCTCGGTTTTGTTGTGATGTTTGATACGCTGTTGATTGATGAGAAAGAATTATTATTATCTTATCATCATTGTTATCATTATTATTATTATTATCATTATCATTATTATTATTATTATTATTATTATTATTATCACTGTTATTATCAATATACTTTGCCATACTTATTTTCATCAGTATGTAATTATTGTTGTTACTGCTTTTATTGTTATTACTATTATAATGATAATATTGATGATGATAATGATTATCATTATTATTATTAGTAGTAGTAGTAGTCATAGGCGTATTTTTATTAATATCATTATTATTATCATTATTATTATTATTATTATTGTTATTATTATTATTGTTATTATCATCATTATTATTATTATTATCATTATTATTATTATTATCATTATTATTATTATTATTATTATTATTATTATTGTTATTATTATCATTATTGTCATTATTATTGTTATTATTATTATTACTATTATTATTAATTATTATTATTAATTACTATCATCATTATTATTATTATCATTATATTATCATTATCATTATCATCATCTCTCCTTTTCGAAGAAAGAAAACATAATTCTACCATTATTTCAGTATCTACCACATCTTCATCTACCAGCTTCATTTACGTCAGTATAGCCCAGTACACTCAGCTATATATATAGCGTGTCCAACAAAGCTAAATCAGAGAGGTTTCCAGCTAAACTCTCCAGCAAACCTTTCTTTTTTCTTCCCAATACACAATTATCATTATTTTTCACAAAGGGAGAAAAAGAATAAAAGATGATGTAAATAACTCCTCATCGTATCTTCACACTGACAGCCGTAAATGATTGTAAATCAGGGGGGGCGACCATGAACGAGCGTGAACGACCCACTTCGATATAAACCCAGCACTAACGACATTAAGAGGGGCAATAACAGCTGACTGACCCGGCAACCACAGCGACTACCACGTGCGATGAGGTGGTGATGGTGAGGGAGGGAGGAGATGGGTAGGGAGGAGGAGGAGGAAGGGAAGAAGGGGAGGTTGTGTGTGTAAAATAGGGTGTGTGTGTGGGGAGGAGAGAGGAGGGGATGATGGTGATGGTCTCCCAGCGTCACCACGGGTGTTAGGTTAGGGAAAGGAGGGGGGTGGGTTGGGGAATAAAGGGGAGGGGGGTGAATAAAGGAGAGGGGGGGTTACGTCCTGTCCAGGGGTGAGGGGGTGACACTGGGGAGGGGGGAGTGTTGATACCCTCCCCCTCCCCCCTTAGAGACGCGACATCGCATCGTGTGCAAAAGACATATATATATATATATATATATATATATATATATATATATATATATATATATATATATATATATATATATATATATATATTATCCCTGGGGATAGGGGATTAAGAATACTTCCCACGTATTCCCTGCGTGTTGTAGAAGGCGACTAAAAGGGGAGGGAGCGGGGGGGCTGGAAATCCTCCCCTCTCGTTTTTTTTTTTTTTAATTTTCCAAAAGAAGGAACAGAGGGGGCCAAGTGAGGATATTCCAAAAAAGGCCCAGTCCTCTGTTCCTAACGCTACCTCGCTAACGCGGGAAATGGCGAA